>NC_091282.1:313129819-313432849 GCF_032444005.1 Ranitomeya imitator | reverse complement strand
CACCCAAGACATCGCAAAGTCCTGATATTGTCCTAATAATGGACGCAAATCCTGAAACCAGAGAGATGGAAGAGAGAAGAGAACCAGCCAGCACCACAGACCTCCGTCAGCAGCACCTTAGCCCACCCAAGACATCGCAAAGTCCTGATACTGTCCTAATAATGGACTCAAATCCTGAAACCAGAGAGATGGAACAGAGAAGAGAACCAGCCACCAGCAAAGCCAGCACCACAGACCCCCGTCAGCAGCACTGTAGCCCACCCAAGACATCACAAAGACCTGATATTGTCTTAATAATGGACTCAAATGGGAAGTACCTAAATACACCGGCTATTCCCAGGAAAACAGATCCGTACAATCCGCTGTGCAAGTATTGAACAGGTGACAGAGGTCATCAGTAGACCACGGTTTACCAACCCAAAGCACATTATTATACACACGGGTACAAACAATCTGCCAGACCAGCAGATCGCAGAACAACCGATCAACCTGGCAAAGATGGCAAACCTAAAATTCCCGGACAGTAAAATCCTTCTGTCATCGCTGCTTCCAAGAAAGGACATACTCAGGCAAACCACCCAAGCCATCAATGCAGAACTGACTGAAAAGATCAAGACTGTGCCAAACGTGACCCTGGCACAACACCTCTCCATAAACAACAGTCACGTGCACGATGATAAACACCTCAACAAACAAGGGGTCAGCCTCCTGGCCAAAGAGCTGAAGGACATCGTGCTAAACAGAGACCCCGGGCCTGGATTCAACAGTGGCCATAATCACACTGAAAGACCCCCGAGAACGATAAAGCAGAAAACCCCAAGGCTACCTCCTGAAGCTGGAAACAAAGCTCTTCACCCAGTGTCAGACCATCGGAGGTGGAGACCTCCACGGAGGAGACCACCAAGCCCACACAGATACATGCAGAGCAGAGATAGGGTTGAGATAAAGAACCTGCTCAAGGAGCTGTGCAGAATAGTAATGTGACTAGATGGAACCAAGCACTTCTATAAAACTGTCAGAAATCCAGTTTGTCCCACACAGCCATACTCATTACAAGGTATATACACACAAACCACACAGAAGAATGTCTTCACTTACAATCAGCAGCTGGAATATCCAGGGTCTCAACGCCTCAACCTTTGGATCTAAAACAAAGGACCCTGATTTTATACAAAGTATGAAAAATATAGACATTCAGATCCTCCTGGAAACATGGACCAGAGCCGAAAACGAATCCCTGGTGCCTATTGGATACAAGGAATTCTTGGTCCATGCCCAGAAAAATAAAAACATCAAACAGGGCCGTGGCTCCGGAGGAGTAGCGATCTGGTATAAAGAGGAGCTCCACCAGTACATCAAACCGGTGAAGAAAGGAGGCAGCCACATATGGATCAGAATCAGCAGCTCCATCCTCACTGGTCAGTCTGATGTCCACCTCTGTGCCACCTATATACCACCGCCAGAGTCCCCCTACTTCAATCCAGACTGCGTCGAGATCTTACAAAGAGAAGCCGCCCATTATCAGGCCCTGGGCAAAGTTCTCATCTTTGGAGACCTCAATGCAAGAACAGGGAGAGAGAGAGACTTCCTGACCACGGATGGAAACATCTACATACTTGGAGCAGAGAATGACGGCCAAGACTCTGTACACACTGAGAGAAACAGCTATGACCGTACAGTCAACAAAAGTGGCAGAAAGCTCCTGAACGTATGTAAAAGTTTAGGACTTCATATCCTTAATGGACGAAGCAAGAGTGACTCCTTAGGAAGGTATACACTAAACTCCCATGTAGGGAGGAGTGTAGTTGATTACGCCATTACAGATCTGAACCTGGCAGATGTCAGCGCCTTCATAGTCACCCCACAAACGCACCTGTAAGACTACAGCCAACTTCTTCTGTACATGAAATCTACAGAGAAACCATCCACTCAGAAGCCACAGCAGAGCGGCCTCTTCACCCGGCCTCCATCCTATAAATGGTCCAAAATGTCGGCACTAAAGTATAAAGAAGCTTCCAGCAGACCTGAAATACAGCGGATGCTCCACCACTTCTACAATCTCGAGTACATGCCAAACCCAGAAGGAGTGAGCCAAGCAGCAAAGGACCTCAACAATATATTCTACGCAATGGCCAGACTGTCCGACCTTAAAAAAGTCGACTACAAGAGACCAAAAGAAAAACAGGTCAATGGCTGGTTTGACAGAGAATGTAAAGCTGTACAGAAGACCCTGAGAACAGCCTCCAACAAGAAACACAGAGACCCCAACCACCTGGGTCTGAGGGAAGCCTATGACTCCATACAAAAGCAGTACAAAACCATCCTCAGGAGGAAGAAGCAGAGTTACATCTCTACCAAGCTCAATCAACTCCAAGACGCCCTCAAAGACAACTCCTTCTGGGAACTATGGAACCACATGGGCACCAAAGATAAGAAAAACAACAACCATATCCAAAATGGCAACCTCTGGCTCCAATACTTCAGAGACCTCTATAAAGACATTCCAAAGGAAGGACTAAGCCAAGAACAGGAAAACATAATGGCGAAACTAAAAGCAATGGAGGAAAAAATCAAAAACTTCCAAAACCCGGTGGATACACCTATAACACTACAGGAAGTAACCGAGAGACTCTCCTCCATAAGATGTAGAATAGCCGGTGGCCTGGATGGAATCCTACCAGAAATAGTACAGCCCACCAGAAATACAGGCTGCAATGGTTAAACTCTTCAATATTGTACTGAGTGCCAGCTACTTCCCTCGTACCTGGAACCAAGGCCTCATCACACCCATCCACAAGAGTGGGGACAGGTATGACCCAGCCAACTACAGAGGCATATGTGTCAGCAGCAACCTGGGAAAACTGTTCAACAGTATCCTGAACAAGAGGATCCTCACCTTCCTCACCGAGCACAACGTCCTCAGCAAGAGCCAAGCAGGGTTCATGCCGAACCACCGCACCATTGACCACATCTATACTCTGCACAGCCTCATTCAGAGACACGTCTACAATACAAAGAATGGGAAGATATACGCCTGCTTTGTGGACTTTAAAAAGGCCTTTGATTCAGTGTGGCACCCGGGCCTATTCCTGAAACTGCTGAAGAGTGGAATAGGAGGAAAGACCTACGATGTCATCAAGAGCTCCTACACCGAGAACCGCTGCAGCGTGAGTGTGAACGGCAAAAGAACGGCTTATTTCCAGCAGAGCCGCGGAGTCAGACAAGGCTGCAGCCTAACTCCAAGGCTCTTCAACATCTACATCAACGAGCTGGCTACCGCCCTGGAATCCTCCTCAGCACCAGGTCTCACCCTCCACGACGCTCAGGTGAAATTCCTGCTGTACGCAGATGACCTGCTGCTGCTGTCACCAACCGAGAAAGGCCTCCAGGATAACCTGAAAATCCTAGAGAAATTCAGCTCCACCTAGGCTCTACCGGTCAACCTAAAGAAAACCAACACCATGGTGTTCCAGAGGAGAAAGAGAAGATCAGATCAACACCCATCATTTATCCTCAACAAATGCGACCTCATAGGAACGGACAAATATACCTACCTGGGCATAGAGATTCACCAGTCAGGGAGCTTCAAACAAGCCATAGAGACCCTGAAAGACAAGGCCTGCAAAACCTTCTATGCCATCCGAAGGACACTCTACCATCTGAAGCCACCAGTGAGGGTCTGGCTAAAAATCTTCGACTCCATCATCGCCCCAATCCTCCTGTATGGCAGCGAAGTCTGGGGTCCTCACACCTACCCAGACTGGTCAAAGTGGGATTCCAGTCCAACAGAAATATTCCACCTGGAATTCTGCAAGCACCTTCTCCAGGTCCATCGGAGCACCTCCAACAGTGCTTGTCGGGCCGAGCTGGGCAGATTCCCTCTACACCTAACAGTTCTAAAGAGGGCGCTGTCATTCCGGGCTCACCTGCATAGGAGCAATCCAAGCTCCCATCACCATAAAGCCCTGATACATGTTGGTGAAACAGAAAAACCAGAACCCTCGGAACAGCCCAGCCAAACCCAACCGGACCAGAACACCAATCACAACAACCTGACAAAAGCCGGAATTAGGAAGATGGCAGATGAAGGCCAGGAGAGGTATGTCAGTGACTGGAAGAATGATATCATTAGCTCACAGAAACTGACCATGTACCGGAGCCTACAGAGAGACTACAGACTGGCCCCATATCTGGAGAAACTCCCGGACCCCAGAGACCGCCAGATCCTGAGCCGATATAGACTCAGTGCCCACAGTCTGGCCATCAAATGTGGCCGACACAGGCAGAACTACAAGCCCAGGGAGGAAAGACTGTGCCAACACTGTGACCAGGAGGCCATAGAGGACGAAACCCACTTCCTGCTACACTGCTCCAAATACTCAGCAGTGAGGGAGACGCACTTCAGGAGACTCTCACATCTCTTCCCAGACTTCATCACCATGAAGGAGGAAGAGAAAACATATCCTGCTGGGAGAAGAAGAGAGAGCAGTGGAGATAGCAGCACGGTATGTGAGCGAATGTCACAGACTGCGAGAAAGAGAACTATGATGCCATGGACTATAGCCCCCACAATGGATCTGCCCCATCCACCTCCCCTATGCCATGGACTATAGCCCCCACAATGGACCTGCCCCATCCACCTCCCCTATGCCATGGACTATAGCCACCACCCTGGATCTGCCCCCATCCACCTTCCCTACAGCTCCTACCCAACATCCCCACAGTCCCTATCCCTATTTCCTTTATACACTTGCTTTGGCAAAACTGATGAGTATTTGGTCCTGCCAATAAAGCTTTTTTGAATCTTGAATCTTGACTGGTCTTCTGGCCACCGGCTGCCCCATCAGCAGTCATTTTATATATAACAAGAGACAACTATGTAATAAAACAGAGTGCTGTGATTAAGAAAAATAACAAGAAAACACTATGTAAGGGGTGGTTCTATATATAAGACATAATACAGTGGGTACGGAAAGTATTCATACCCCTTTAAATTTTTCACTTTGTTTCATTGCAGCTATTTAGTATATTCAAAAAAGTTCATTTTTTTTCTCATTAATGTACACTCTGCTCCCCATCTTGACTGGAAAAAAACAGAAATGTAGAAATGTTTACAAATGTATTAAAAAAGAAAAACTGAAATATTACATGGTCACATGGTCATAATTATTCAGACCCTTTGCTCAGTATTGAGTAGAAGCACCTTTTGAGCTAGTACAGCCAAGAGCCTTGGGAATGATGCAACAAGTTTTTCACACCTGGATTTGGGGATCCTCTGCCATTCTTCCTTGCAGATCCTCTCCAGTTATGTCAGGTTGGATGGTGAATGTTGGTGGAGTGGACATCCATTTTCAGGTCTCTCCAGAGATGCTCAATTGGGTTTAGTTCAGGGCTCTGGCTGGGCCAGTCAAGAATGATCACAGAGTTGTTTTGAAGCCACTCCTTTGTTATTTTAGCTGTTGTGCTCTTAGGGTCATTGTCTTGTTGGAAAGTGAATCTTTGGCCAAGTCTGAGGTCCAGAGCACTATGGAAGAGGTTTTCATCCAGGATAGTAACATAGTTTTTAATGTTGAAGGAAGACTTTAAGTCCAACTAGTTCAACCCATATTCTAACCTAATATGCCCCAACATGTTGACCCAGAGGAAGGCAAAAAAAAAACCCATGTGGCAAACAGTAAGCTCCACATTGGGTGAAAAAAATCCTTCCCAACCCACATGCGGCAATCAGACTAGTTCCCTGGATCAACACCCTATCAAGGAATCTAGTATGTATAACCTGTAACATTATACTTTTCAAGAAAACCATCCAGTCCCTTCTTAAATTTTAGTAATGAATCACTCACTACAACATCATACAGCAGAGAGCTTCAATGACAACCAGTCCTGTCCCGGCAGCTGAAAAATACCTCCATAGCATGATGCTGCCACCACTGTTGGGATTGTATTGGGCAGGTGATGAGCAGTTCCTGGTTTTCTCCACACATACCACTTAGAATCATCACCAAAAAGGTCTATCATCGTCTCATCAGACCAGAGTATCTTATTTCTCATAGTCTGGAAGTCCTTCATGTGTTTTATAGCAAACTATGTGGGCTTTCATATGTCTTGCACTGAAGAGAGGCTTCCATCAGGCCACTCTGCCATAAAGGCCCGACTAGTGGAGGGCTGCAGTGATAGTTGACTTTGTGGAACTTTCTCCCATCTCCCTACAGCATCTCTGGAGCTCAGCCACAGTGATCTTGGGGTTCTTCTTTACCTCTCTCACAAAGGCTTTTCTCCCAGATTCAGATTGGCTGGACGGCCAGGTCTAGGAAGACTTCTGATGGTCCCAAACTTCTTCCATTTAAGGATTATGGAGGCCACTGTGCTCTTAGGAACCTTGATTACTGCAGAAATTCTGTTGTAACCTTGGCCTGATCTGTGCCTTGCCACAATTCTGTCTCTGAGCTCCTTGGCCAGTTCCTTTGACCTCATGATTCTCATTTGGTCTGATATGCACTTTGAGCTGTGAGATCTTATATAGACAGGTGTGTGCCTTTCCAAATCAAGCCCTATCAGTTTAATTAAACACAGCTGGACTCCAATGAAAGAGTAGAACCATCGCAAGGAGGATCACAAGGAAATGGACAGCATGTGACTTAAATACTGTATGTGTGAGCAAACGGTCTGAATACTTATGACGATGTTTCAGTTTTTCTTTTTTATAAAATTTGGAAGGTGCCATCAAAAAAAAATTTTTTTTCAGAAATTGTAAAAATGTAAAGAATTAATGATTACATTTTCTTAAAAAATATTATCATCTGTTTGTAATTTAGTAAAATATGAAATATAATTTGAAAAGTTTTGGAATTTCCACTTTTAAACACTAGGGGGAGCAGCTGCTGAAATTTCAGAAAAACCTAGTGTACAAATAGCTCACATTACTGCACTGCAGTAATTATGGGCGGAGTCTGCTGAGGTGTGTGATGTCTCCTCTCCTCCCCTCCTGGGTGTTTGCTAAGGGATTAGAGAGGATGATATTCAGGAACCCAGTGAGCAGCCATTTTGTTGGTGACTGCAGAGTATGGCTGCCGTCACACTATCAGTATTTGGTCAGTATTTTACCTCAGTATTTGTAAGCCAAAACCAGCAGTGGAACAAATAGAGGAAAAGTATAATAGAAACATATGCACCACGTCTGCATTTATCACCCACTCCTGGTTTTGGCTTACAAATACTGAGGTAGAATACTGACCAAATTCTGCTAGTGGACGGCAGCCTTAGGCTACTTTCACACTAGCGTTGTTGGCTGTACATTGCAATGCGTCGTTCAGGAGAAAAAACACATCCTGCAAAGTTGTCTGCAGGATGCGTTTTTTCCCCATAGACTAACATTACCGACGCATTGCCACATGTCGCAACAGTCGTGCGATGGTTGCGTCATGTTTTGGTGGACCGCCGCCACAAAAAAAGTTACATGTAACGTTTGTTTGTGCGTCGAGTCCGCCATTTTAGACCACGCATGCACGGCAGAAACTCCGCCCCATCCTCCCCAGACCTTACAATGGGGCAGCGGAAGCGTCGTAAGACTGCTTCCGCTGCCCACGTCGGAAATTTCTTTCACAGCATGCGTCGGTACGTCGGCTCGACGCACTGCGACGGGCCCGTACCCACGCTAGTGTGAAAGTAGCCTTATACTGACAAGTAGACAGTCACCGATAATGGCAGGCAGCAAGGATTCTGGGAGATATGTGGTGGAGGGAGCAGGGTGACAGCAGCACAGAGTATTTCAGGAGAGCAGTGTGCTGGTCTATAGGGGCACCCTGTTTGGTGCGCGGAGCAGCCAGGGATTGTACATAGAGCACTGTCTTTTATACACATGGATGGACCGTCTGCTCCACAAAAATCCAGGAAACATTTCTGCTGATTGATGGCCTGTTCTGATCCAGACATTGCATGTAAAGACCCCATTTACCTCCTCAGATCCTGTCCTGGCGATGTGTGAAAGCGAGGCGACAGGTGCAGTACAGGGTTACACTGGGAAGCAGGGGGGAAATGTAGCCATATAGTAACGATAAAAATGAGACCCCTCTCTTCAGCTGCCTCACCAGCCCTCCCCTGACTGCACCTAACGTAGGTCCTGTTGCCCCTCTATGACCCCAGACTTGTGTGCAGGTGATCAGCCAGAACCACCCTAGAATGGGTCCCCTTACTGAAGATAATACCGCCATATAGATCACACATAATACTGTTATATAGTTCTCACATAATACCTCCATATAGATCACACATACCACCACATAGATCACACATAATACTGTCAGTGTTCTCACAAACCACCATATACTTCTCACATAATACCGCCATATAGATCACCCATAATGCCGCCACATAGATCTCTCATGTATTGTAAATAAAGACTCGGCCACAATAAAGTCCTTTATTAATCTTTTTTTAAACCATACCGAACGCATAATCCTCGACTCCCTCATCTCCCACAACAAAAATAATAAACCACAATGGGGAAAGACACGCAGGGGGGAGAGGAGTGCATAGGAGAGGATTAGATACTGACTGCTGAACCGTGTATCTAATCCTGTCCTGTGTGATACTGTGCTGAGCCGTGTATCTAATCCTATCTTGTGTGATACTGTACACAGGACAGGATTAGCTACACAGGACAGGATTAGCTACACAGGACTAGATTAGCTACACAGGACTAGATTAGCTACACAGGACTAGATTAGCTACACAGGACAGAGGTAGCAGTGGTAGATGGTATATAGAGGCAGGCAGCAGTGGTAGGTGGCATACAGAGGCAGGTAGCGGTGGTAGGTGGTATATAGAGGCTGGTAGCAGTGGTAGGTGGTATATAAGGGCTGGTAGCAGTGGTAGGTGGTATATAGGGGCGGGTAGCAGTGGTATATAGGGGCAGGTAGCAGTGGTAGGTGGTATATAGGGGCTGGTAGCAGTGGTAGGTGGTATATAGGGGCTGGTAGCAGTGGTAAGTGGTATATAGGGCTGGTAGCAGTGGTAGGTGGTATATAGGGGCAGGTAGCAGTGGTAAGTGGTATATAGGGGCTGGTAGCAGTGATAGGTGGTATATAGGGGCTGGTAGCAGTGATAGGTGGTATATAGGGGCTGGAAGCAGTGGTAGGTGATATATAGGGGCTGGTAGCAGTGGTATGTGGTATATAGAGGCAGGTAGCAGTGGTAAGTGGTATATAGGAGTTGGTAGCAGTGGCAAGTGGTATATAGGGGCTGGTAGCAGTGATAGGTGGTATATAGGGGCTGGAAGCAGTGGTAGGTGATATATAGGGGCTGGTAGCAGTGGTAGGTGGTATATAGAGGCAGGTAGCAGTGGTAAGTGGTATATAGGAGTTGGTAGCAGTGGTAAGTGGTATATAGGGGCTGGTAGCAGTGGTAGGTGGTATATAGGGGCTGGTAGCAGTGGTAGGTGGTATATAGGGGCTGGTAGCAGTGGTAGGTGGTATATAGGGGCTGGTAGCAGTGGTAGGTGGTATATAGGGGCTGGTAGCAGTGGTAGGTGGTATATAGGGGCTGGTAGCAGTGGTAGATGCATAAGAAAATAATAACCCTGTACTTACCTTCAGTCCTCTCCCAGGAAGTGCTGAATCCTGTTCAGGGCAGAGCAGTGTGACGATCTCCCTGCTCTGAACAGGTGGACAGTGAGCAGTGATTGCAGCCTGTGCTGTAATACTAAGTACAGGCTGCGATCACAGCTCCCGGCTGCAGATACTCACCCTGACCCTCGCTTCCCAGTAACAGCTTCTCCCTGGCAGCTCCTGCCATCGCACGCACTGAGCTGTGTGTGTGATGACAGAGGAAAATAAACAACAAAATGGCCGCGATCTCCTCTCACAGCTGTGACGTAGCAGCTCAGTGGGCGTGCCCAAGTCACAGCTGAGAGGCAGGAGAAGCGGCCTCAATGAAAGAGATGCGGACGGAGTCCGACCGTTGTCTCCTATGCCCATGGCTGCCATAAGTGAGGTGGGCAAGTGTCGTGCCCAGACACTTACACCCACACTAATGAAAATGGCGGCCTCCAGTGGTAAAAGTAAAAATGAATAAATAAAAAAGTATGAAAGTAGTACATTTACTTTTGTATTAAAAATAATTGATTATATAATCAATAATTATTAATACAAAAACTAAAATCACGGCACCCTCCCTTTAAATACTGTATGTGTGAGCAAACGGTCTGAATACTTATGACCATGTTTCAGTTTTAATTTTTTATAAAATTTGTGAGAATTTCTACATTTCTGAGTTTTTTTCTGCCAAGATGGGGTGCAGAGTGTACATTAAAGTGAAAAAATGTGCTTTTTTGAATTTACCAAATGGCTGCAATAAAACAGAGTGAAAAATTTACAGGGGTTTGAATACTTTTCATACCCACTGTATATAATAATGGGATACCACTGTACATAACAGCAGAGGAAGCTATATAATAAGGGATGGCGCCATAAATAACTAGAGGATGTTGAGTAATAAGGGTCAGAGTCATACATAATAAAAGAGGAAACTAACTAAATACAGCACTTTACATAATAAATGAGTGCACTATATACTAAGTGACTTTGCTTTACATAATAAGTGGTTCACTATGTACTAACGGACTGTGCTATACATATAAAGTGAGTTCACTATATACTAAGGGACTGTGCTATACATAATAAGTGGTCCACTATGTACAAACGGACTGTGCTGTACATAATAAGTGAGTTCACTATATACTAAGGGACTGTTATACATATATAAGGCTACATTCATGTATCCGTTGTTAGGGTTGGTGGAACGCACCGAATATATTTATTAGATGAGATAGGTGCGTTCGCAACCCGGGATCCACTGTGCAGGAAAGAACCTGCTACTAAGTAAGACGGTGAAGTAAATTAGTATAAACGAACTCTGTTACTTCACAGAGCCCGTAGTAAAGAGAACGCTGTGCCCTGTTTAGCTCACAGGGAACACAGCTACTGAGTGGAGCTGACAGTGGTCATGCAGTCCCAACCAAACACGCTGCTCCTCTCCGGTGGAGCCAGAATTCTAATGGCTATTAGCCAGCCTTGAATTCACTCATGAGAAACTCCTCGCCGGAGGTGCCAGCATTCTTGGGGCTTATTTCAGTCGGGTCCCTGACTGCATACACACAAAAACTCCTCACCAGAGGTGCCAGCATTCTAGGGGCTTATTTCAGCCGGGTCCCTGACTGCATACACACAAAAACTCCTCGCCGGAGGTGCCAGCATTCTAGGGGCTTATTTCAGCCGGGTCCCTTGTTGTGAATTCTGCTCTTGGGTTCCCTACAGTGGTTGTTGGTGGGAATCCTGTTGTCTCTGACTCGCAGTCCTGGCCAGGTGTATCGGATAATTACAATTCTGACTGGAATATTTAGGTGTGCAGAATCCTTTAGCCCTTGCCAGTTGTTAATGTTTCTTTGGAAGTGTTGGATCTCTGCCTGGCCTCTCCTGCTTATCTGCCAGTTCAGCAAAGATAAGTGTCTGTTTCTTTTCCTGTGGCACACATGCAGTGTGCTTATTTTCAGTACTGTTCGTTTGTTTTTCTTTTGTCCAGATTAGACTGTGTCTGTGTTTTCTCAGTCTGGTTGGTTTCACTGGAGTTGCAGATATACGCTCCTACATCTTTAGTTGGATGTAGGAAGTTTTTTGTATATTCTGCTGTGGATTTTTTGAAGGGTTTTAATACTGACCGCACAGAACTCTGTCCTATTCTGTCCTATCTAGCTAGAGTGGCCTCCTGTGCTAAATCCTGTTTTT
This sequence comes from Ranitomeya imitator, assembly GCF_032444005.1. NCBI lineage: Eukaryota > Metazoa > Chordata > Amphibia > Anura > Dendrobatidae > Ranitomeya > Ranitomeya imitator. Next base: position 313,421,069 of record NC_091282.1, on the reverse strand, counting down.
TCTGCCTGTGTATGTTTTTTCCTCTCCGACTCACCGCCAATATTTGTGGGGGGCTGTCTATCCTTTGGGGATTTTCTCTGAGGCAAGATAGTATTCCGATTTCCATCTTTAGGGGTATTTAGTCCTCCGGCTGTGACGAGGTGTCTAGGTGTGTTAGGTACACTCCACAGCTACTTCTAGTTGCGGTGTTAAGTTCAGGGTTGCGGTCAGTATAGTGGCCACTTTCTCCAGTGAAAGTTCTCATGCAGCTCCAAGGTCACCGGATCATAACAGTACAACTGGCCAAAAATGAGTTAAATGCATCTCAGAAGAAGGGAAGGAAGCTCTTGAGCCATTTTTTTTTCTCCAGTCTGTTTTGTGTTCTCTTCCCTCTTAATATCTGGGTGGCTGAGGAGCCTGGTGCAAGCATGAATGTTCAGGAATTAGCTTCTCGTGTAGACCAGCTTGCTGCTAGGGTGCAAGGCATTTCTGATTATATTGTTCAGACTCCTGCTTTAGAACCGAAGATTCCTACTCATGATTTGTTTTCTGGTGACAGGTCTAAATTTTTGAGTTTTAAAAACAACTGTAAACTGTTTTTTGACCTGAGACCTCGATCCTCTGGTGATTCCATTCAGCAGGTAAAGATCGTAATCTCCCTGCTGTGTGGCGACCCGCAGGATTGGGCGTTTTCCCTGGAATCTGGGAATCCGGCTTTGCTTAATATTGACTCCTTTTTTCAGGCTTTAGGACTATTATATGATGAACCTAATTCTGTGGATCAAGCTGAGAAGACCTTGTTGGCCCTGTCTCAGGGTCAAGAGGCGGCAGAATTGTATTGTCAGAAATTCAGAAAATGGTCTGTATTGACTAAATGATGCCTAATGATGACTAATGATGCTTTGGCGGCAATTTTCAGAAGGGGGCTTTCTGAATCCGTTAAAGATGTTATGGTGGGGTTTCCCACGCCTTCCGGTCTGAGTGATTCTATGTCTCTGGCCATTCAGATTGACCGACGCCTGCGGGAGCACAGAACTGCGCGCGCTGTGGCGTTATCCTCAGAGCAAATTTCTGAGCCTATGTAATGTGATAGAATTCTGTCTAGAATGGAATGACAAGGTTTCAGACGTCAAAATAGGTCGTGTTATTATTATTGTGGCGACGCTTCTCATGTCATTTCTGTCTGCCCTAAGCGGACAAAGAGGATCGCCAGTTCTATTACCATCAGTACTGTACAACCTAAATTTCTGTTATCTGTGTCCTTGATCTGCTCATTGTCATCATTTTCTGTCATGGTGTTTGTGGATTCAGGCGCCGCCTTGAATTTAATGGATTTTGAGTTTGCCAAGTGTTGTGGTTTTCCCTTGCAGCCTTTGCAGAACCCTATTCCTTTGAGGGGCATTGATGCTACACCCTTGGCTAGAAATAAGCCCCAGTTTTGGACACAGGTAACCATGCGCATGGCGCCAGCCCATCAGGAAGATTGTCAATTTCTGGTGTTGCATAACTTGCTTGATGTTATCGTGCTGGGTTTTCCATGGTTGCAGGTACATAATCCTGTGTTGGACTGGAAGTCCATGTCTGTGACTAGTTGGGGTTGTCAGGGGGTTCATAATGATGTTCCTTTAATGTCAATCTCCTCTTCTTCACCTTCTGAGATTCCAGAGTTTTTGTATGATTTTCAGGATGTATTCGATGAGCCCAAGTCCAGTTTTCTTCCACCGCACAGGGACTGTGATTGTGCTATTGACTTGATTCCAGGCTGTAAGTTTCCTAAGGGTCGACTTTTTAATCTATCTGTGCCTGAACATACCGCCATGCGAAGCTATATTAAGGAGTCTTTGGAGAAAGGGCATATTCGGCCATCTTCTTCACCGTTGGGAGCGGGGTTCTTTTTTGTTGCTAAAAAAGATGGTTCCTTGAGACCCTGTATAGATTATCGCCTCTTGAATAAAATCACGGTCAAGTTTCAATACCCTTTACCTTTGCTTTCCGATTTGTTTGCTAGGTTTAAGGGAGCTAGTTGGTTTACCAAGATTGACCTTCGAGGGGCATACAATCTTGTTCGTATTAAGCTGGGTGATGAATGGAAAACTGCGTTTAACACGCCCGAAGGCCATTTTGAATACCTTGTGATGCCATTCGGACTCTCTAATGCTCCATCTGTTTTTCAGTCCTTCATGCATGATATCTTCCGGACTTATCTTGATAAATTCTTGATTGTATATTTGGACGATATTTTGATTTTTTCCGATGATTGGGAGTCTCATGTGCAACAGGTCAGGATGGTATTTCAGATCCTTCGTGACAATGCCCTGTTTGTGAAAGGGTCTAAGTGTCTCTTTGGGGTGCAGAAAGTCTCTTTTTTGGGCTTCATTTTTTCTCCTTCGTCTATAGAGATGGATCCGGTTAAGGTTCAGGCCATTCTAAGACTGGATTCAGCCCACATCCGTGAAGAGCCTTCAGAAATTTTTGGGTTTTGCAAATTTTTATCGCCGTTTCATTGCTGATTTTTCCAGCGTGGTTAAACCCTTGACCGATTTGACGAAGAAGGGCGCTGATGTGGCGAATTGGTCCTCTGCGGCTGTCTCTGCCTTTCAGGAGCTTAAACGTCGATTTACTTCTGCTCCAGTGTTGCGCCAACCGGATGTTTCTCTTCTGTTTCAGGTTGAGTTTGACGCTTCAGAGATTGGGGCAGGGGATGTTTTGTCTCAGAGGGATCCTGTTGGTTCCTTAATGAAACCGTGTGCCTTCTTTTCGCGTAAGTTTTCGCCTGCTGAATGCAATTATGATGTCGGCAATCGGGAGTTGTTGGCTATGAAGTGGGCGTTTGAGGAGTGGCGACATTGGCTTGAGGGAGCTAAGCACCGTATTGTGGTCTTGACCGATCATAAGAATTTGATTTACCTCAAGTCTGCTAGATGGCTGAATCCTAGACAGGCTCGATGGTCCTTGTTTTTTTCCCGTTTTGATTTTATGGTCTCGTACCTTCCGGGTTCTAAGAGTATTAAGGCTGATGCCCTCTCTAGGAGTTTTTTGCCTGATTCTCCTGAGGTCCTAGAGCCGGTCGGTATTCTGAAAGAGGGGGTGGTCTTTTCTGCCATTTCCCCTGATTTACGACGGGTTCTTCAGGAATTTCAGGTTGACAAACCTGACCGCTGTCCTGACAGATGGACTAGTAGAGTGATTTCTGAGGTTCACTGTTCCGTGTTGGCCGGTCATCCTGGCATTTTTGGTACCAGAGATTTGGTTGGTAGGTCCTTTTGGTGGCCTTCATTGTCACGTGATGTGCGTTCTTTTGTGCAGTCCTGTGGGACTTGTGCACGGGCCAAGCCTTGTTGCTCCCGTGCTAGTGGGTTGCTTTTGCCATTGCCAGTCCCTGAGAGGCCCTGGATGCATATTTCGATGGATTTTATTTCTGATCTTCCGGTCTCCCAGAAGATGTCTGTTATCTGGGTTGTTTTTGACCGGTTCTCTAAGATGGTTCATTTGGTGCCCTTACCTAAATTGCCTTCCTCTTTTCATTTGGTTCCGTTGTTCTTTCAGCATGTGGTTCGTTTGCATGGTATTCCGGAGAATATTGGGTCCGACAGAGGTTCCCAGTTTGTTTCTAGGTTTTGGCGGGCCTTTTGTGCTAGGCTGGGCATTGATTTGTCTTTTTCTTCTGCATTTCATCCTCAGACTAATGGCCAGACCGAGCGTCCTAATCAGACCTTGGAGACTTATTTGAGATGCTTTGTGTCTGCTGATCAGGATGATTGGGTGGCCTTCTTGCCATTGGCCAAGTTTGCCCTTAATAATCGGGCTAGTTCTGCTACCTTGGTTTCGCCTTTCTTTTGTAATTTTGGTTTTCATCCTCGTTTTTCTTCTGGGCAGGTTGAGCCTTCTGACTGTCCTTGTGTGGATTCTGTGGTGGACAGGTTGCAGCAGATTTGGGCTCATGTGGTGGACAAGTTGGTGTTGTCTCAAGAGGAGGCTCAACGTTTTGCTAATCGTCGTCGGTGTGTTGGTTCCCGGCTTCGGGTTGGGGATCTGATCTGGTTGTCTTCCTGTCATGTTCCTATGAAGGTTTCTTCTCCTAAGTTTAAACCTCGGTTTATTGGTCCTTATAGGATTTCTGAGATTATTAATCCGTTGTCTTTTCGACTGGCGCTTCCGGCCTCTTTTGCTATCCATAATGTCTTCCATAGATCTTTGTTGCGGAAATATGTGGAGCCCGTTGTTCCTTCTGCTGATCCTCCGGCCCCTGTGTTGGTTGATGGGGAGTTGGAATATGTTGTTGAGAAGATTTTGGATTCCCGTTTTTCGAGGCGGAAGCTTCAGTACCTGGTCAAATGGAAGGGTTATGGCCAGGAGGATAATTCTTGGGTTTTTGCTTCTGATGTCCATGCTGCTGATTTGGTCCGTGCCTTTCATCTTGCTCGTCCTGATCGTCCTGGGGGCCCTGGTGAGGGTTCGGTGACCCCTCCTCAAGGGGGGGGGTACTGTTGTGAATTCGCTCTTGGGTTCCCTCCAGTGGTTGTTGGTGGGAATGCTGTTGTCTCTGACTCGCAGTCCTGGCCAGGTGTATCGGATAATTACAATTCTGACTGGGATATTTAGGTGTGCAGAATCCTTTAGCCCTTGCCAGTTGTCAATGTTTCTTTGGAAGTGTTGGATCTCTGCCTGGCCTCTCCTGCTTATCTGCCAGTTCAGCAAAGATAAGTGTCTTTTTCTTTTCCTGTGGCACACTGTTATGGCTGGCAATCAGGCAACACAGCGTGCAGTAATCAGCGCACATACAGAGATCTGGCAATAACCAAAAACAATAGGACGAGCTCTGAGACGTGGAATCTCTGTAGACTGCAGTACCTGATCTATCCTCACACAACTATAAAGCAGCAGTGGATTGCGCCTAACAACTACCTATGCAACTCGGCACTGCCTGAGGAGCTGACTAGCCTGAAGATAGAAATACAAGCCTGACTTACCTCAGAGAAATACCCCAAAGGAATAGGCAGCCCCCCACATATAATGACTGTTAGCAAGATGAAAAGACAAACGTAGGAATGAAATAGATTCAGCAAAGTGAGGCCCGATATTCTAGACAGAGCGAGGATAGCAAAGAGAACTATGCAGTCTACAAAAAACCCTAAAACGAAAACCACGCAAAGGGGCAAAAAGACCCACCGTGCCGAACTAACAGCACGGCGGTGCACCCTTTTGCTTCTCAGAGCTTCCAGCAAAAGATAATAACAAGCTGGACAGAAAAAACAGAAAACAAACTAGAAGCACTTATCTAGCAGAGCAGCAGGCCCAAGGAAAGATGCAGTAGCTCAGATCCAACACTGGAACATTGACAAGGAGCAAGGAAGACAGACTCAGGTGGAGCTAAATAGCAAGGCAGCCAACGAGCTCACCAAAACACCTGAGGGAGGAAGCCCAGAGACTGCAATACCACTTGTGACCACAGAAGTGAACTCAGCCACAGAATTCACAACAGTACCCCCCCCTTGAGGAGGGGTCACCGAACCCTCACCAGAACCCCCAGGCCGACCAGGATGAGCCACATGAAAGGCACGAACAAGATCTGGGGCATGGACATCAGAGGCAAAAACCCAGGAATTATCTTCCTGAGCATAACCCTTCCATTTGACCAGATACTGGAGTTTCCGTCTAGAGACACGAGAATCCAAAATCTTCTCCACAATATACTCCAATTCCCCCTCCACCAAAACAGGGGCAGGAGGCTCCACAGATGGAACCATAGGTGCCACGTATCTCCTCAACAACGACCTATGGAATACATTATGTATGGAAAAGGAGTCTGGGAGGGTCAGACGAAAAGACACCGGATTGAGAATCTCAGAAATCCTATACGGACCAATAAAACGAGGTTTAAATTTAGGAGAGGAAACCTTCATAGGTATATGACGAGAAGATAACCAAACCAGATCCCCAACACGAAGTCGGGGTCCCACACGGCGTCTGCGATTAGCGAAAAGCTGAGCCTTCTCCTGGGACAAGGTCAAATTGTCCACTACCTGAGTCCAGATCTGCTGCAACCTGTCCACCACATAATCCACACCAGGACAGTCCGAAGACTCAACCTGTCCTGAAGAGAAACGAGGATGGAACCCAGAATTGCAGAAAAATGGAGAGACCAAGGTAGCCGAGCTGGCCCGATTATTAAGGGCGAACTCAGCCAACGGCAAAAATGACACCCAATCATCCTGGTCAGCGGAAACAAAACATCTCAGATATGTTTCCAAGGTCTGATTGGTTCGTTCGGTCTGGCCATTAGTCTGAGGATGGAAGGCCGAGGAAAAAGATAGGTCAATGCCCATCCTACCACAAAAGGCTCGCCAGAACCTCGAGACAAACTGGGAACCTCTGTCAGAAACAATATTCTCAGGAATGCCATGTAAACGAACCACATGCTGGAAGAACAAAGGCACCAAATCAGAGGAGGAAGGCAATTTAACCAAGGGCACCAGATGGACCATTTTAGAAAAGCGATCACAGACCACCCAAATGACAGACATCTTTTGAGAAACGGGAAGGTCAGAAATGAAATCCATCGAAATATGTGTCCAAGGCCTCTTCGGGACCGGCAAGGGCAAAAGCAACCCACTGGCACGTGAACAGCAGGGCTTAGCCCTAGCACAAATTCCACAGGACTGCACAAAAGCACGCACATCCCGTGACAGAGATGGCCACCAGAAGGATCTAGCAACCAACTCCCTGGTACCAAAGATTCCTGGATGACCGGCCAGCACCGAACAATGAAGTTCAGAGATAACTTTACTAGTCCACCTATCAGGGACGAACAGTTTCTCGGCCGGACAACGATCAGGTTTATTAGCCTGAAATTTCTGCAACACTCTCCGCAAATCAGGGGAGATGGCAGACACAATGACTCCTTCCTTGAGGATACTCGCCGGCTCAGATAACCCCGGAGAGTCGGGCACAAAACTCCTAGACAGAGCATCCGCCTTCACATTTTTAGAGCCCGGAAGGTATGAAATCACAAAATCAAAACGAGCAAAAAATAACGACCAACGGGCCTGTCTAGGATTCAAGCGCTTGGCAGACTCAAGATAAGTAAGGTTCTTATGATCAGTCAAAACCACCACGCGATGCTTAGCACCCTCAAGCCAATGACGCCACTCCTCGAATGCCCACTTCATGGCCAGCAACTCTCGGTTGCCCACATCATAATTACGCTCAGCAGCAGAAAATTTCCTGGAAAAGAAAGCACATGGTTTGAACACTGAGCAACCAGAACCTCTCTGTGACAAAACCGCCCCTGCACCAATCTCAGAAGCATCAACCTCGACCTGGAACGGAAGAGAAACATCAGGTTGACACAACACAGGGGCACAGCAAAAACGACGCTTCAACTCCTGAAAAGCTTCCACGGCAGCAGAAGACCAATTAACCAAATCAGCACCCTTCTTGGTCAAATCGGTCAATGGTCTGGCAATGCTAGAAAAATTACAGATGAAGCGACGATAAAAATTAGCAAAGCCCAGGAATTTCTGCAAACTTTTTAGAGATGTCGGCTGAGTCCAATCCTGGATGGCCTGAACCTTAACCGGATCCATCTCGATAGTAGAAGGGGAAAAGATGAACCCCAAAAATGAAACTTTCTGCACACCGAAGAGACACTTTGATCCCTTCACGAACAAGGAATTAGCACGCAGTACCTGGAAAACCATTCTGACTTGCTTCACATGAGACTCCCAATCATCTGAGAAGATCAAAATGTCATCCAAGTAAACAATCAAGAATTTATCCAGATACTCACGGAAAATGTCATGCATAAAAGACTGAAAAACAGATGGAGCATTGGCAAGTCCGAACGGCATCACCAGATACTCAAAATGACCCTCGGGCGTATTAAATGCCGTTTTCCATTCATCTCCCTGCCTGATTCTCACCAGATTATACGCACCACGAAGATCAATCTTAGTAAACCAACTAGCCCCCTTAATCCGAGCAAACAAGTCAGAAATCAATGGCAAGGGATACTGAAACTTAACAGTGATCTTATTAAGAAGGCGGTAATCAATACACGGTCTTAGCGAACCATCCTTCTTGGCTACAAAAAAGAACCCTGCTCCCAATGGTGACGACGATGGGCGAATATGTCCCTTCTCCAGGGACTCCTTCACATAACTGCGCATAGCGGTGTGTTCAGGTACGGACAAATTAAATAAACGACCCTTAGGGAATTTACTACCAGGAATCAAATCGATAGCACAATCACAATTCCTATGCGGAGGAAGGGCATCAGACTTGGACTCTTCAAATACATCCTGAAAGTCCGACAAGAACTCTGGGATGTCAGAAGGAATGGATGACGAAATAGACAAAAATGGAACATCACCATGTACTCCCTGACAACCCCAGCTGGTTACCGACATAGAGTTCCAATCCAATACTGGATTATGGGTTTGTAGCCATGGCAACCCCAACACGACCACATCATGCAAATTATGCAGTACCAAAAAGCGAATAACTTCCTGATGTGCAGGAGCCATGCACATGGTCAGCTGGGCCCAGTACTGAGGCTTATTCTTGGCCAGAGGTGTAGCATCAATTCCTCTCAACGGAATAGGACACCGCAAAGGCTCCAAGAAAAATCCACAACGTTTAGCATAATCCAAATCCATCAGATTCAGGGCAGCGCCTGAATCCACAAACGCCATGACAGAATATGATGACAAAGAGCACATTAAGGTAATGGACAAAAGGAATTTGGACTGTACAGTACCAATAACGGCAGAGCTATCGAACCGCCTAGTGCGTTTAGGACAATTAGAAATAGCATGAGTAGAATCACCACAATAGAAACACAGTCTGTTCAGACGTCTGTGTTCGTGCCGTTCTACTTTAGTCATAGTCCTGTCGCACTGCATAGGCTCAGGCTTACTCTCAGACAATACCGCCAGATGGTGCACAGATTTACGCTCGCGCAAGCGACGACCGATCTGAATGGCCAAGGACATAGACTCATTCAAACCAGCAGGCATAGGAAATCCCACCATTACATCCTTAAGAGCTTCAGAGAGACCCTTTCTGAACAAAGCCGCTAGTGCAGATTCATTCCACAGAGTGAGTACTGACCATTTTCTAAATTTCTGACAATATACTTCTACATCATCCTGACCCTGGCATAAAGCCAGCAGATTTTTCTCAGCTTGATCCACTGAATTAGGCTCATCGTAAAGCAATCCCAGCGCCTGGAAAAATGCATCAACATTACTCAATGCAGAATCTCCTGGTGCAAGAGAAAACGCCCAGTCCTGTGGGTCGCCGCGCAAAAAAGAAATAATAATCAAAACCTGTTGAATAGGATTACCAGAAGAATGAGGTTTCAAGGCCAAAAATAGCTTACAATTATTTCTGAAGCTCAGGAACTTAGTTCTGTCACCAAAAAACAAATCAGGAATCGGAATTCTTGGTTCTAGCATCGATTTCTGATCAATAGTATCTTGAATCTTTTGTACATTTACAACGAGATTATCCATTGAGGAGCACAGAGCCTGAATATCCATGTCCACAGCTGTGTCCTGAAGCACTCTAATGTCTAGGGGAAAAAAAAGACTGAAGACAAAGCTAAGAAAAAAAAATGATGTCAGGATTTCTTTTTTCCCTCTATTGGGAATCATTGGTTGGCTCCTTGTACTGTTATGGCTGGCAATCAGGCAACACAGCGTGCAGTAATCAGCGCACATACAGAGATCTGGCAATAACCAAAAACAATAGGACGAGCTCTGAGACGTGGAATCTCTGTAGACTGCAGTACCTGATCTATCCTCACACAACTATAAAGCAGCAGTGGATTGCGCCTAACAACTACCTATGCAACTCGGCACTGCCTGAGGAGCTGACTAGCCTGAAGATAGAAATACAAGCCTGACTTACCTCAGAGAAATACCCCAAAGGAATAGGCAGCCCCCCACATATAATGACTGTTAGCAAGATGAAAAGACAAACGTAGGAATGAAATAGATTCAGCAAAGTGAGGCCCGATATTCTAGACAGAGCGAGGATAGCAAAGAGAACTATGCAGTCTACAAAAAACCCTAAAACGAAAACCACGCAAAGGGGCAAAAAGACCCACCGTGCCGAACTAACAGCACGGCGGTGCACCCCTTTGCTTCTCAGAGCTTCCAGCAAAAGATAATAACAAGCTGGACAGAAAAAACAGAAAACAAACTAGAAGCACTTATCTAGCAGAGCAGCAGGCCCAAGGAAAGATGCAGTAGCTCAGATCCAACACTGGAACATTGACAAGGAGCAAGGAAGACAGACTCAGGTGGAGCTAAATAGCAAGGCAGCCAACGAGCTCACCAAAACACCTGAGGGAGGAAGCCCAGAGACTGCAATACCACTTGTGACCACAGAAGTGAACTCAGCCACAGAATTCACAACAGCACACATGCAGTGTGCTTATTTTTAGTACTGTTCGTTTGTTTTTCTTTTGTCCAGATTAGACTGTGTCTGTGTTTTCTCAGTCTGGTTGGTTTCACTGGAGTTGCAGATATACGGTCCTACATCTTTAGTTGGATGTAGGAAGTTTTTTGTATATTCTGCTGTGGATTTTTTGAAGGGTTTTAATACTGACCGCACAGAACTCTGTCCTATTCTGTCCTATCTAGCTAGAGTGGCCTCCTGTGCTAAATCCTGTTTTTTCTGCCTGTGTATGTTTTTTCCTCTCCGACTCACCGCCAATATTTGTGGGGGGCTGTCTATCCTTTGGGGATTTTCTCTGAGGCAAGATAGTATTCCGATTTCCATCTTTAGGGGTATTTAGTCCTCCGGCTGTGACGAGGTGTCTAGGTGTGTTAGGTACACTCCATGGCTACTTCTAGTTGCGGTGTTAAGTTCAGGGTTGCGGTCAGTATAGTGGCCACTTTCTCCAGTGAAAGTTCTCATGCAGCTCCAAGGTCACCGGATCATAACAGTCCCTGACCACTCACACGACCACACTGGCGCTGAGCTCGTACATATTTGATACTTGCGCATGGCCGTGCGGTCATGAGAACCTTTTATAGCTGCAGCAACTTCAGGACCTTCCTAGAAAGACCAATGAAAGGCTGCCACAGAACTTGATCAGGTACAGGGCCTTCCTGGAGGACCAATGGAAGTTGCTGCAGTACCTGAGCATGTGACCCTAGACCTCCACTGAGAGATCTTACCCTGGGCATGCTCAGTGTGTGCAAAGCAGGACTTAATCCCAGAAAAGCCTGCTTGTCGCAGACCAGTGCAGGGTACAATAGCAGAGCCTGGAGAGGCAGCAGTAACCCTTTGCACAGTATCAGATTCAATGAGACGCTGGGAGCGACGTCTCTGCTGAGCAGGCTCCACTGCGGCCGATGCAGAATGGGAGACTGCAGCAGACACGGCTCGAGATTCCCCCTGTGCAGCGGCAGGAACTCGACTCCTAACATCCGTGTGTAGTGTCTGTGTGCTACATACTTTTACACACCAAATGAGCATGTCCTATTCTGAGCCTCAAAATCGAATCAGAACAGGATATCACAAATGCGAGAATGCAGCCTAAGGGATTTTACAGATAACATTATCACTCCAAGTCTCACAGTGCAGATATAGAATATTTATATCCTGGAATTTACCTCTGACATTTCATTAGATTAGAGTCATTTTCTGGTGTTTCTCTTCCATCTGATCAGACCCTTCATGTCGACATCTCCCAGCCGCAACTCGTCTTGTCATGATGATCATCGCAGCCCCGAAAATAACAAGGACACATACATTGTATACATAGATGTGTCTCCCCACCTGAATACAGATATTTTTTCCACCATTAATATACCATTAGCCACCAACCAATCAATATATAAAGTGATTAGCAGCACTGTGCACCCCATTAACTATAATTTCTGACACCCAATAATGTAAATGATTAAGTCTGTTACTCTCCCCAATTAACTTTAAGCATATGTGCACATGGAATATGATCAAGCAAAGTGAATGAGATCCCTCCCCCATCATTGCCCTATCTCCCACCTCCATCGTCATCTCCCCTACCTCCATCATTGTCATCTCTCCACCAACCTCATTGTCCTCTCTACACCTCCTTCATGTCCTCCCCCACCTCCATCATTGTCTTCCCCATCTCCATGATTGTCCTCCCCCAACTCCATCATTGTCTTCCCCCACCTCCATGATTGTCCTCCCCATCTCCATCATTGCCCTCTCTATCACCTCCATCATTGTCCTCTCCACCACCCACACCATTGTTCTCCCCCCACCTCCATCATTGTCCTCCCCCACCTCCATCATTGTCCTCCCTTACCTCCATCATTGTCCTCCCCCACCTCCATCATTGCCCTCTCTCCCCACATCCATAACTGCCGTCCCCCGCCTCCATCATTGCCCTCTCCCCACTTCGATAATTGTTCTCTCCACCACCCCAATCATTGCTCTCCCTACTTCCATAATTGTTCTCACCCACCTCCAAGGTCGGACTGGGGCACCAGAACACCAGAGAATCCTCCGGTGGGCCCACCCCCAGCCTCAGCTCCTGCCACTCACAAAGGGGGCCCCTGCATCTGCAGCCCCTTTATGAAGTGCACAGTGTACAGCATTCCTTACAGTGAATAACACTGTGTATCATCTGAAGTCCTTAATCATCTTTCGCAAACCCCCCTCCATCCCCCTCTCTCTCTCCCTGCAGTGTCAGGTTAAGTTGAGAGTGAGGACAGCAGAGGTCAGAGCCAGGGCAGGAAGATGACTGCAGCCCTGTGTGTGTATGTGTCCTGTGAACCTGGTAAGTATACATATATATGTGTATCTGTGTGTGTGTCTGTATATGTGTATATAGTATGTGTGTACATATATGCAGTATATAGTATGAGTGTGTATATCTGTGGTGCAGGTGTGTATATACTTGTATATATGCATGGACATACAGTATATACTGTAGGATGTGTGTCTGTATATTATATTTGTATACTGCATGTGTGCAGTATAGTGTGTATATGTATGTGAGCATACTGTATATAAACTAAATGCTTGTGTGTATACCTTGTATTTGTTTTGTACACACTGTATACTATATATACTGTATATAGTGTATGTCTCTATATGTATAAAGTTTATATAATGTGTGTACAGGTTTAGTGTATATCTGTGTATTTGTGCTTCATATATAGTTCTGTAATTCAAGTGTTGCCATAATAGGGATCAGCAGTTAATGTCTAATGCCTGTGTTTTATATTAGGGCTTGTTCACACCGTCTTTCCTTGGGTTCTGCCTGAATCCCCTATAGAGCCATAGATTGCAATGACAGGAATGGAGCACAAATCAATTCCACAGGTGATGGTTTTTTTTCTGAACGTGTCCATTTGTCCCAACAGCCACAGAAAAGTGGACACTTTTAGATGAAAAAACACAGACTAATGGTAGGTGCACACGATCAGTTATCGCTGCAGGTTGGATGCTGCGTACTTGTGCAGCGTCCAAATGTTACACCATAGTGGATGGGATTTCAAGAAATATGCCCATTATACATCCACCAACACCCACAGATACGGACAGGCTGCGTGCCTTTCCAGACCACAACATGTCTATCTTGCGGAGATGCGAGTCTCTACAAGATAAATGTCCCCATACAATGTATTGGACGCAGTGAATCCGCACGGTTCAGTGGTCACATGTGGAGTCCCCTGTGTTCAATAGCCGGCAGCGGACATGTTGCTACATCCAAAGCATTGCCAATTCCTGATCGTGTGTACATACTTGAAGAAAATAAATCAGTCAATTTCATTAAAAAAAACATTACTTTGACCTCTGCTTGTGTCAGTGCAGTCTGTTGCCCTGTAGGGGATTTATGTGAATCCTATTTTAGGGGGATTCAGGCAGGGCCCCCGGATGCACTGCAGAAGCACAGTGTGAACAGGGCTTAATATACTATTGTGTGGAATAGTGCAGCCTACTATGCTATTCTGCGCTGTCCCAGTACACCGGCCAGAAGACTTTTTTTTTTTTATGAATCTGTTGCCGTCGTCTTTCAGCATTTTTTTTCCCTATTCAAATGACTGGGTAACAAAAATGCAAGTGAAAAGGCTGCAAAAAAGCAGAATATTTCCTGCCAACACTGTAGATCAATCCGCAGCAAAAATGGTGCGTGTGAACAGACACTACAGGGGTTTTCTGAGAATGTAAAAATAATTAGCATAAAATTATCAATCCCCCGCGGCTCCAGCACCAATGCTTCGGGGGTCTCTGCCAGTTTCCACACTGGGCTAATCTTGTGTCAGCACCTTATAGTATAGCTGCAAAGTGAATAATAACCATCAGGGCCCCCGAACCATCGGCCATGGAGCCAGAGGGGATTTAGCAGAGTAGTTGGGGGACATGTAAGACTTCTTTAATCTCTTTATTCTGCTGTTTGTGAGGTAGGATGTAGAAAAAGACAGCAATTCTGCTAATGGTTTCTATTATGTGACTATACGGCCCCCTTCACACAACCGTGTATGTTTTTCACAGATACCACGTATGCCCTATTTGACCTACGGTGCTGCACTCATGTCCGTGTTTTCCCAGCAGCACAGATGACAAGGGCCAATACAAGTCTATGAGTCCGTGTAAACATGCTGTCCGTGTGCTGTACATGTTTAACATGGAAAGTATGTGAGAGGCTTTGTAATTTCTTTTCTATTATCCATACCAGATAAACACGGATGGCACATGGGCAACACACTGATTGAAAACACTGGTCACACCGATATCGGTGTAACACGTACGTGTTTTATATGGACATGGCTTCAACATGTTCTGGCTTGAGCATGGAGACCTTGTGTGCCCTTCAGGATTTTAATCCAAGATGGCATAGTGTGTTACTAATATCAATGTTTGAAACTGTTGTCCCAGCTCTTTTTTTGGTCATTAACCAGGTCCTCCTGTGTAGTTCTGGGCTGATTCCTTTCTCAGAATTATCCTTGCTCCACGAGGTGAGATCTTGCATGGAGCCCCGGACCTAGGATGATTGACAGTCATGTTGTGTTTCTTCCATTTTCTACTCATTGTGCCACCAG
This sequence comes from Ranitomeya imitator, assembly GCF_032444005.1. Classification (NCBI taxonomy): domain Eukaryota; kingdom Metazoa; phylum Chordata; class Amphibia; order Anura; family Dendrobatidae; genus Ranitomeya; species Ranitomeya imitator. The sequence continues at coordinate 313,406,037 of NC_091282.1, read as the reverse complement.
TTGTTGCATTTTCTCCAAGCTGCTTGCCTATAGTCCTGTAGCCTATCCCAGCCTTTTGCAGGTCTACAGTTTTCTCCCTAGTGTCCTTAGACAGCTCTATGGTCTTGGCTATGGTGTAGAGGTTGGAGTGTGATTGATTGTGTGGACAGGTGTCTTTTATACAGGTAGCAAGTTCAAACAGGTGCAATTAATAAAGGACATCATGCCTATTTCCTGATTCCCTTTCACACTGTATCTTTCTGTCTTTGCTAGTATGTTGTTTCTTGCATGTTTATCACCTCAATTCATTGATGCTAATACACAGTTGCCTAGATCTGATGTCTTGGTTGTGTATATTTCCTGAATGCAAATTCATTCTGAATGCATTTTAGCTTTTGTCTCCTAATTCTCCCCTCCCGTGTTGCTGTGACTGTTCTTCCTGTGGCTCCTCCCTCCTCCTCGCACCTCGACTTTTCCATATGCGCTTAAAGCTTTATAAATTTAGAGTCCCAGGTCTGTCTCACCGTGGTCTGGCTCCCTCAAGTGTGGCTCTTTAAGTGTGCAACAGAAATATGCCAGAAGTGACCAGAAGGCTTTGAGTAACCACTATTTATTTAATGTACTTAGCTTTCTTTTTCCCCACACTTACTTTTTCACCATGCTTACATATGCCCTCACAGTTTTTGCTCCACTAATTCTCACTCTCATTCGCTATCCCCAAACCTCAGCACCCTCTAACCAAATAACTATGTCTCCTTCCTTCTTACAGCCCCACCTGACCTCATTTGCTGACCTGCTCCTCAACCTCAGATCACTCCTACTAAAACATAAAACAAGCCAGCCACTCCTTCTCCCACCTGCTCTCCCTTTCTCTGCTTCTCCTCACTGCTCACAGCTGACACTTCCCATTAATTCCCCCTCCTATCACTCTCTACCTAATATGAACTACTGCAATCTCTTCTACATAAAACACATGCCCCTGTTACCCACCCCTCGATCCCTCTCTTCAGAGCACTGTGGAATGCCCGCTCTGTCTACAATAAGCTTCATGTGATTCTTGACCTCTCTACCTCACCCAAACATGGCCTCACCAAAACATGGCTGACACTTTCCGAGGTGGCCTTCCGTGCTGTGCTGTGTTATGGCAGCCTCCACTTCACCCACACTCCTCGTCCTGGCAACAGACATGGCAGAGGAGTGGGTATTCTCCTTTCTAACACCTGCACCTTCAATCCAATCTCACCTTTACTTTCCCTTATCCTTCCCTCTTTTGAAGTCCACTCTGTTCGCATCCAGGGTTGCGGAGCGGCGTTGGAAAAAACACATTCAGATGACTTCACCACATTCAAACAAGCAACACTTGCATTTAAATCAGCCCTCACTTCTGCTAAAGAGTCCTACTTCACAACCCTCATATCTTCCCTATCCTACAACCCCAAACAGTTTTTCAAAACTTTAAACTCCCTCCTCTGCTCCCACTGCTCTCTCCAATCTCCCTAAGCTCTGCTGAGGACTTTCCCACACACTTCAAAAATAAGATAGACCAAACAAGGCAAGTCTTTATTGTTTGACCACCACAAACCCTTAGTATACCAGACCAATGCTCTTACCCCATTACCTCCTTCTCCAACATCACTGAAGGAGATTTTACTCGTCTCCTCTCCAAATCACACCTCACCACTTGTGTACTTGACCCCATCCCATCTCACCCTCTCTGCAACATCACCACCACATGTATCCCATGCCTAACCCATCTCTTCAACTTATCACTAACTTTATTATTATTATTATTATTATTATACATTTTTATAGCGCCATTTATTCCATGGCGCTTTACATGTGAATACGGGGCAAATATAGACAAATACATTAAACATGAGCAGATAACAAGGCACACGAGTACATAAGGAGGGAGGACCCTGCCCGCGAGGGCTCACAGTCTGCAGGGGGTGGGTGAGGATACACTAGGAGAGGGAACCTCCTAGTGGTACCTGGTACCTTACCTTCTGTTTTCAAACATGCCACAATCACTCCTCTCCTCCGAAAGCCATGCCTGCACCCGACTGCTTTGTCCAGCTATCTCCCCATATCGCTGCTCCGATTCACTTCCAAACTCCTTGAGCAGCATGTTCATGCTGAACTTTCCTCCTACTTCTCATCTAATTTGCTGTTTGGCAACCTACAATCTGGCTTCTATCCCCACTATTCCACTGAATCTGCCCTGACCAAAATTACTAATGACTTATTTGCAGCCAAAGCTAATAGGTAATTCTCTATACCCCTCCTTCTTGACTAGAGATGGGCGGACACCTGGATGTTCGCGTCCGGCGAGTTTGGCCGAACAGTTACAAAAAGTTTGGGTTTTGGTACTAGAACAGTACCCCAACCCAAACTTGAACCCATACCCCATTCACTTGAATCCACTATTTGTTGCGCAGGAATGTGCATGACAGCGTGGCAAATCACGCATCTGATTGGAGGTGAAATCATCCCCGTCTGTCAGAGAGCCGCGGTTCCCATGCTGTTAAAAGACAGTGTGAGTGTTCAGCTGTGATCAGAGGAATACAGTTTACCTCTGGTCACTGGTGTCAGTGGATGGGACTACCGCTCCCATCATCTGACACCTGCTGCCGCTAATAACAGCGAGAGCAGGAGCGGCTGTTGGGTGTATTCATTAGCCGGCTCCTGCGCTGTAAATAAATAATAATTAAAAAACGGCGTGGGTTACCCTGTATTTTTGATAACCAGCCAGGCAAAACTCACAGCTGGGGGATGCAACACTCAGCTGTTGGCTTCATCAAGGCTGGCTATCAAGAATGGAAAGGTCCCCATGACAGCTGAGGGCTGGTATTCTCAGGCTGGGAAGGGGCCATGGATACTGGCCTCCCCCAGCCTAAAAATAGCAGGCCACAGCTGCCCATAAAAGGCACATCCATCCACCAAAGCTCTCATTCTCCTGTAATAAACCAAAAATAAAAGACAACCATCTCACTCACATGTCAGTTGTTCCATCCCACACTGTAATCCATGTCTGGGGGAAAACCGTTTTCAACCTGGATGGTGCCAAGATGTGACTGTCCAGGCTGAGAACCAGTCACCTCGGTGATGGTGAAATCCCCGCTTGCACCGTGAGAAAAACGTGGGTGAAAAAATGCTGAAAGAATTGACAGGCTGCAGTTTTCATGGTAATTGGTAAAAATCCAAAGTATACATGAGATTTCCAAAAACTGATAGCTTTTGTAGGTACTGTAAAAAGCAGCTTTTAATTTTGCATTAAAAACGCAGCAGAAATGCAATCTGTGAACATAGCCTAATACTGCAGATTTTTCACAATCGAGAAGTTGTAGTCCACAGCAAATCCAAAATCTGCTACATGTAGATGTTGTCTAAAGTTTGTTATGGATTTGTGTTTTGCATCTCAATTTACCCCAAAAAATGGAAATAAACTTCCAATTGTACAATTTGTATTTAGAAACACTCAAAGTATTAGTCCGCTTCCTAAAATGTCCTTTTAAAATATCTATTTTTACTCCTCAACCACTTTTGAAATTAGCTTTACTATAAAATAGCATACACTTCTTCCTATCTAGCTCATCCCTAAATGTGTTTTTTACTGCACTTACTGTAACGTTTCAGTTGAGAGCAGTCTCAAGTGGGGTGTCCTCCTGGGGACTTGGTACTTCTGTAAAATCATGCTGCATGCTTTGCTATTTTGCTAGATATTTAAGCTAGAATCAGCAATGGAGCATCTACTGCAGAAGAGGAAAGAGACTAAGGGTACCGTCACACATAACGATATCGTTAACGATATCGTTGCTTTTTGTGACGTAGCAACTATATCGTTAACTAAATCGTTATGTGTGACAGCGACCAACGATCAGGCCCCTGCTGGGAGATCGTTGGTCGCTGGGGAAAGTCCAGCACTTTATTTTGTCGCTGGATCTCCCGCTGACATCGCTGAATCGGCGTGTGTGACGCCGATTCAGCGATGTCTTCACTGGTAACCAGGGTAAATATCGGGTTACTAAGCGCAGGGCCGCGCTTAGTAACCCGATTTTTACCCTGGTTACCGTTGTAAATGTAAAAAAAAAACACTACATACTTACATTCCCGGTGTCTGGTCATGTCCCTCGCCTTCAGCTTCCCGCACTGACTGGTGAGCGCCGGCCAGCCGTAAAGCACAGCACAGCGGTGACGTCACCGCTGTACTTTACGGCCGGCGCTCAGTCAGTGCGGGAACCATTTACAACGGTAACCAGGGTAAACATCGGGTTACTAAGCGCGGCCCTGCGCTTAGTAACCCGATGTTTACCCTGGTTACCCGGGGACTTCAGGATCGTTGGTCGCTGGAGAGCTGTCTGTGTGACAGCTCTCCAGCGACCAAACAGCGACGCTGCAGCGATCGACATCGTTGTCGGTATCGCTGCAGCGTCGCTTAGTGTGACGGTACCTTAAGTATAATTGCAGATGGAGTCATCTGGAGGTGGTCCACTCCAAAGAACGAGAGACATTTCACTTACAAAGCACCTGAAAGACTCTTCCTATTTATTTCTGCTGTAAAATCACTTTTCTTTTCATAAGTACTGATTGAGACTTTTTTCCTCAGGTTTTGAATAATGCCCGATGGGAAAAATTAAATGTTGATTCTTTTAAGCGGCTGCTGATGAAATCATATTATACACTGTCCAATCAAGGAAAACAATTGGTCCAAATTGTTTGAAAAACCCTTGAAAACTACTTCAGGAAATGATTTCCAAAATCTCTTTGAAAAGGGCAAGTTTCTAAACTTTATTTCCACTTAAAAAAACTCATTGCTTTTGACTGCTTAAAGAAACCCTGTTTGCAAATAGCTTAAGAACGGCACAAAGTAAGGATCTAATTCCTACGACAATTACCGCCAAAAAGAAAGGAACAACAATTTTTTTTTTTTTTGCTGAGTTTAGGTATATAAAAATTTCATTTTTATATTAGCTATCAGATATCACAATCTGGCAACCGATCAAACTATTCCCATTACTAATTCTTTTCCCCCTTTTCTATTAGCTGACACTTTCTTGGCTGGAATGGCTTTTTATTTAATTAAAAAAACAGATGAAACTTGCAGAAATGAACATTACATTTGAAAATGCATTGTGCTGTAAATAATGCATTTTTTATATTCTATTTTCACATGTAGGGTAAATTAATAATATTTGCAGATCATACAGATGTTTTTAATATTTAGAACATTAATAAATTTTCCCTGGAATGACCCTGTAAGGAGCATAAAATGAACTGTACATTGTAAAGGGGGATTTTCATATATCATTTGCGTTTTATAGTATACTATCATAAAAGACCAATTATACACTTTAATGTAGAAAAATGAATTCAGTACTAAGTAGTGAAATCCTATTTTGTTTTACAGCTTACAGTTTTGGAGTGGAACCATATCTTTTAGGATTTGTGAACATGGCTGTGTTGCATATTGCTTCTAATTGTACACAAAAATGTGGAAACACAATCATGACATGATAAATTGCATCAATATTATGGAGTGATTCTCCATCTGGAGCCTCACTGATGCACATTGTACTTGATCATTTATTACTAGAAGAATACTGTGAGGATTATTCAGGGAACCTGACAGCTGATACATGGTGCCCAAACCATGGACCAGAGTCAAACTTGCGATTTTAGGCTTGCATCAGTCTGTGGCACCAATGACTCTTTGTAGTGGTAAATTTTGATGAGAAATTCTTGCAGCAGTAAGTTCTTTCTAACATAGAAGCATATTTCCATGCAAGTCTCCTCAAAGTGGGCAGTCAATCATTACTCCTGTAACATTTATACAACTCAAGCAATGAGAGATCGGTTGTATACATCAATAGGAGATAATGAGTCTGCTTAATATACAGCACATCACATAAGATTCACTGAGACTGCTGAATAAACATCTCATAAGATAAACTAAGACTGCTGTATATACATCACATTGGAGACAATGAGACTGCTGTATATACTTCATGTAAGACACACCGACTGCTGTACATATCATATGTGATACACTGAGACTGTTACATATACATCACATAAGATACACTGAGACTGATGTATACAGTCCAGCTCATCGTTATTGGCAACTATGATGTGTAAGTACATAATGTGGAATATGTCCTTAATAGGGTTGAGCGACTTTTACTTTTTTAGGGTCGAGTCAGGTTTCGCGAAACCCGACTATCTCTAAAGTCGAGTCGAGTGAAATCGGCCGATTATGGCGAAAAGTCGGGGATCGACCGAAACACGAAACCCAATGCAAAGTCAATGGGATTTTTTTTTCTCTCTCTCTCTCTCTCTCTCTCTCTCTCCTCCGTCCCTGAACTGAAAAGCTGGTGTTACACATTTCAAATCGCTGCAGCGCACAAGCGACAAGATGACGATAGGTGTCCACGCCCCTAAGACCTATGTCATCACTCTGCCCACGCGCCTTCATTGGCTGAAAAAATGGCGCCAAGCGCGTCATACGAAACGCGACTTTGGCGCGAAAGTCGCGTACCGCATGGCCGACCCCACACAGGGATCGGGTCGGGTTTCATGAAACCCGACTTTGCCAAAAGTCGGCGACTTTTGAAAATGAACGATCCGTTTCGCTCAACCCTAGTCCTTAATAAAAAGATTAAACTGAAACAGTTTTTTGTATAGAGCACTTGTGGTAAATACAAAAGAGCAAATGGTAAACAATAATTTAAAACAAAACAATTGGATGGAAAAAAAGAAAAACCCAAAGCTTGCTGTGATACTGATATTGGCACCCTTTACATTAAATTAGTATTGAAACACGTTTTGACTCATCTGCAGTAAATCACAAATGAGAATCAACTGTGATTAATTGTCAGTGCCCATGTGACATGAATTAGCCAATGGATGATGACTTTAGTGTTTTAAAAAGCCACATAGTAGGCCCTGCTCCTTTGTCACAATGGTGAAGAGAAAGCAACTGTCTGAGGACATCATAACTGCTATTATTAGCAAACACAAGACTTCCAAGGGGTATAAAGCCATCTGCAAAGACCTTGGTATCGCAGATTCAAGAGTGCGCAATGTTATTAAGAGGAATGCCAAACATGGTACCGTCAAGAACCTCCCTGGACATGTTTTGGAAAAAGGAAAATTGACAACCGATATCTTCGCAGATTGGTGCGAATTGTGGAAAAAACACCATGTCAAACATCCAAAGACCTGAGCGCCAACCTGGAACAGTCTTGGGTCATGGTTTCAACAAGTACTATACACCGCACACTAAACTAAGCAGAGCTTTATGAGTAAAGGCCATGGAAGAAACTATTGCCGAAGAAAAGACATAAAAAAGAACAACTGATCTTTGCCGAAAAGTCCCTTGACAAACCACAATCCTTCTGATATAATGTTCTGTGGACAGGTGAAACAAAAATAGAGCTTTTTGGTAATGCAAAGCAAGAGTTTGTTTATAGATGTTGCAATGAAGCTTATAAGGATAAGAACACCCTACCAACAGTTAAGCATGGTGGAAGATCAACAATGCTGTGAGGTTACTTTGCTGCATCCAGTAGTGGGGTCCTTGACTGTATCACAGGAATCATGAAATCAGAGAATTAACAAGATCAAAGCACACATCCAAAAGTACACAAGAATGGTTGAAAAATAAAAAATGGACTGTTTTAAAATGGCCGGCAAGGAATCCTGACCTCATTCCCATTGAAAGTCTTTGGGGTGAGATGAAATCTGCCATTGGGAAAGAAAAACCTCAAACATTCAAGAGCTTGAACAAACTAACAACTTGCAAAGGAAGAGTTGGGAGAAGCTTATAGATGGCTACAAGAAATGTTTGGAGGCTGTCATCAATGCTAAAGGGTGTGCAACCAAGTATTAATTAGCAGTTCCTTTATTACTGTTTATTCTTTGAAATTGCAACATGTAAGTTGAAAAACAAAGTTTTATACTTGGAACTACTAATTAAAAAATCCTGAGGATATAACTTTGTTACATTTCCATTTATTTCTAAAGATATTATACAGTCTATGAAAAAAATGAAGGGGTGCCCATAATAGTGTGCAGCACTGTTCATCACATAGGATACACAGACTGTTGTATACACATCATCTAAAGAACACTGCGACTACTGTATACGTCACATATGATGCATCAAATCTGCTGTATAAACATGATATAGGATATGCTGATACTACTGTATATACATCACATAGAATACACTGTACATTGCATTTGAGACATTGAGAGTGCTGTTTATACATCATATATGAGGCATTAAAACTGCTGGATACTGCTGGCCAGCAACATTTTTTATGCCAGATTCCTGACATAAACATCTTATATTTTTGTTGTTCTATAAAGCATCTTGTACATGCCATCAAAATTATTTTTATTTGTGGTAGTCAGTGTATAAAATATATTTTGAAATTATACTAACCCAAAGAAGAAACATAATTATTTACAGCTTTCAGCACTGAAATTTACACAGCTCTTCATTGCAAATAGGATTAGCATAATAAATATGGAAAATGATATTAATATTCAAAAACTCTTTGCCACAGGCAGACTCATATCACAGTAGAGCCTGGCCATCCATTTGTTAAAACACAGTGTAACATTCCCAAGAGGATGGTTTAAATTGTTTAACAGTCTTCTGTTGAGTCTGCACACATGTTTTCAGGTCCTCATGTGGAAGACTGTGAAATTCAAATTAACCATAAATTTTTGAAAAAAAAATTTGAAACGTTTTATTTAATAATGCTCCTTGTGTGTCTGTGTGTAGGGACAGGAAGGTCAAATATACAAGGCAGTTTATAATTTATGTGAGGGGGATCATATGCGAGGATCGACATGTATCCCCCAGGATCCGCATAAAGGCGTATTGAGGCCACTCATGCACATAGGAAAGCTGAGCATTAATACAAGATAATAAAGTGCTAAGTGCACACAATGTGTTTTCCAGGGAAAAATATTAATGAGCATTACCTTAGGATACCTCACCGTCCTGAACACACGCACACACCCGACGCGCGTTTCAGAAATGAATTCCTTCGTCAGCTTTCAAGGGAGTTTCCTATGTGCATGAGTGGATCCTTCCCTGAGTTCATTCATTTTTTTGCACTGAAGCACTTTATTTTTTTGCAGTGTTGCACAGTCTTTGTGTGATTCCCACTTGCCCACTTCCCACTTGTGTGATTATATATATTCTTTATATAATAATTTTATTTTTACTCTTTGGCACGTATTTTTATATTTTTCACTCTTAGAATAATTTCAGGGGACTATCTATACCCATTTTGTGTGATTAATTACCTTGCACAGGTTCATTGTGACCTCTATACGAATTGTGCTTATGGGTTTATGCTCTTTATATATAAAATATATTGTCCTGATTCGCACACAGTTTGTTCACTTATAATTTTTATATTGTCATATTTTTGTATCGCTCCCACCAGTTAATAAAGATATTATTTATATGATCCAGTCTGGTTTTCCTGGTGCATCCATTATTACTGTGGTGGTTGGGTTGTTTCTGGTTATGATTGGTTGCTACTTCTTTACTTTGTTTTAACACCAAGGGTAATTATTATTATTTGTTTATACAATTATTTTGAATTATCCTATAGCTTTTACTTTTGTCCTAAAGTGTTTTAACATTATCTTACATCTATTTTATGGCAGTGTTTTTTTTAGGATTACATAGAATGCCAGAGCCCCATTCATTCCCTATTACATATACAGTGACTGTCAAGAATATTGCAGCCTATGGCATCTGTTAGATGTGCTGTTCCATATTTACTTATTAATAGGAAGCTTGTCAGCAGCAACTATTTATGTGTATGTAAGCTTAATTCAAATCAATAAATTTAGATGCAGCCAAAATTAATATTCAGACAAATTTTCACAAATTCCAGAACAAAATTATTGGTGGTTAAAACTGCAAAAATATATTAAAGAATCATGTTGAAATCATAGTGCATATCTATGTGCATGGCTCACCCGTCCTCCACAGTGAACCTTTTGAAGTTTTAACTGCTAAGAATTTGGTGCTGAATTAAGTGAGAATTTTTCCGAATGTATTTTACATGCGTGCCAGTCCAAGCTAGTGCTGTTTCATGGATCAATTAGGATTCCCTCTCTGCAAGACTTTTCACAGATTGAAGAGACACGCAGCAGGTATCCATTGACCCGTTTTACTGCTATGTCAATGCATAGTAAATGCATTATGGCAATGTTAGTCAATATCTATATATATAATTGTCTAAGGGTCACTTCCGTCTTTCTGTCTGTCCTTCTTTCTGTCACGGATATTCATTGGTCGCGGCCTCTGTCTGTCATGGAATCCAAGTCGCTGATTGGTCTTGCCAGCTGCCTGTCATGGCTGCTGCGACCAATCAGCAATGGGCACAGTCTGATTAGTCCCTCCCCTACAGTCACAGTGCCCACCGCCCGCTCCATACTCCCCGCAGTCAGTGTCCCCGGCGCCCGCTCCATACTCCCCGTTCCATACTCCCCGCAGTCAGTGTCCCCGGTGCCCGCTCCATACTCCCCGCAGTCAGTGTCCCCGGTGCCCGCTCCATACTCCCCGTTCCATACTCCCCGCAGTCAGTGCCCCTGGTGCCCGCTCCATACTCCCCGCAGTCAGTGTCCCCGGCGCCCGCTCCATACTCCCCGTTCCATACTCCCCGCAGTCAGTGTCCCCGGTGCCCGCTCCATACTCCCCGCAGTCAGTGTCCCCGGTGCCCGCTCCATACTCCCAGCAGTCAGTGTCCCCAGCGCCCGCTCCATACTCCCCGCAGTCAGCGCCCGCTCCATACTCCCCTCCGGTCACCGCTCACACAGGGTTAATGCCAGCGGTAATGGACCGCGTTATGCTGCGGGTAACGCACTCCGTAACCGCTGCTATTAACTCTGTGTGACCAAGTTTTTACTATTGATGCTGCCTATGCAGCGTCAATAGTAAAAAGATCTAATGTTAAAAATAATAAAAAACAAAAAACCTGCTATTCTCACCTTCCGTCGTTGGACGATGCGTTCGCGCCGGCCGCCATCTTCTGTTCCCAGAGATGCATTGCGAACTTATCCAGAAGACTTAGCGGTCTCGCGAGACCGCTAAGTCATCTGGGTAATTTCGCAATGCATCCTGGGAACGGAAGATGGCGGCCGCATCACACAGCTTCGCTGGATCCCAGGGGTGAGTATATAACTATTTTTTATTTTAATTATTTTTTTTTTAACAGGGATATGGTGCACACACTGCTAAATACTGTGTGGGCAGTGTTATATACCTACGTGTCTAGGCAATATACTACGTGACTGGCCAATATACTACGTGACTGGGCAATATACTACATCGTTGGGCAATATACTACGTCGCTGGGCAATATACTACGTGACTGGGCAATACACTACGTGACTGGCCAATATACTACGTGACTGGGCAATATACTACATCGTTGGGCAATATACTACGTCGCTGGGCAATATACTACGTGACTGGGCAATATACTACGTGACTGGGCAATATACTATGTGGCTCTGTGCTGTATAATACGTGGCTGGGCAATATACTATGTGACTGGGCAATATACTACGTAACTGGGCAATATACTACTTGACTGGGCAATATACTACATGGCTCTGTGCTGAATACTACGTCGCTGGGCTATATACTACGTCGCTGGGCAATATACTATGTGCCTAGGCAAAATACTACGTGACTGGGCAATATACTACGTGACTGGGCAATATACTACGTGCATATTCTAGAATACCCGATGCGTTAGAATCGGGCCACCATCTAGTGTTAATCATAAACAGACATAGTTACGTATTTAATTGGTTTACAAAAAGACAAATGTCCATGAAATTCAACCAAGGGAAGGGAAATTATAAAAGGATGGGGTATAAGTTCAACCTTAAAGGGAACCTGTCACCCCGTTTTTTCAGTACGAGACAAAAATACTGTTAAATAGGGCCTGAGCTGTGCGTTACTATAGTGTATTTTGTGTACCCTGATTCCCCACCTATGCTGCCGAAATAACTTACCAAAGTCGCCGTTTTCGCCTGTCAATCAGGCTGGTCAGGTCATATGGGCGTGGAGACATCGCTGTTTCTTCCCCCAGATCTTGCATATATTTCCGTTGGTGGCGTAGTGGTTTGCGCATGCCCATCTTCTGAATCCACTGGGCAGGAGAAGAAAAAACGCACGATCGGCGCTATTTCCCTGGTGATCTGTGGGGGCGGCCATCTTCCTGAGGCCGCGCGTGCGCATATGGAGTCCTCTGCTGCCCGAGGCTTCAGGAAAATGGCCGCGGGATGCTGCGCATGCGCAGATGGAGATCGCGGCGGCCATTTTCCTGATGCCGAGTTCGCATCTCAACTTCAGGAAAATGGCCGCCGCGATCTCCATTTGCGCACGCGCGGCATCCCGCGACCATTTTCCTGAAGCCTCGGGCAGCAGAGGACTCCATATGCTCAAGCGCGGCCTCAGGAAGATGGCCGCCCCCACAGATCACCAGGGAAATAGCGCCGATCGCACGTTTTTTCTTCTCCTGCCCAGTGGATTCAGAAGATGGGCATGTGCAAACCACTACGCCACCAACGGAAATATATGCAAGATCTGGGGGAAGAAACAGCGATGTCTCCACACCCATATGACCTGACCAGCCTGATTGACAGGCAAAAACGGCGACTTTGGTAAGGTATTTCGGCAGCATAGGTGGGGAATCAGAGTACACAAAATACACTATTGTAACGCACAGCTCAGGCCCTATTTAACAGTATTTTTATCTCGTACTGAAAAAACGGGGTGACAGGTTCCCTTTAATTTATGATCTAGCTCCTCTCAAGAGATGTAAGAACTTTACACATTCACATAATTATATAACTATTTGCTAGCTATTTTTTCTATTGAAAAAAACATCTAAGATGTATGGGGGTCGTCATTTACCGTGAAATTTGACAAATATGGGTAACATCAATCTTATGAATATATGAATTTATGAATATCAATTTTCTAGCTTACTTAGGGTGCCACCCCAAACATCTAAAGTGATATTTTGCCAGAGTTATATATTTTATAATTAGAGAGCCCATTAAAAAATACACTAGATACATTTCTTGAAATGCTTCTGAATCTTACGTTTGAGGATCCATAGTTGTTGTTTGACAGCAGAGAACCAATTCCCATCACCTTAGTATTACCCGATTGCCAGGTTCACATGCATTATTCATCAGGAAGCAGATTGTCACAAATTCTTCACAACTAATGATGCAATGACAAGCCTTGTGAAGAAGTCAAGTTTGAGAAAATATTGCTTTGTGTCAGCATAAGTTCCTTCAGGAAGTAGAAGTGTAATTGTATCCTTGTGGAAGATATTGATGGATTATTGCTGGGAATTCTGTTACATGAATTAGACCTTACATGTCAAATGATGGTTTTCACTATTTCATAGTCAGACTATTAGCATTTGATGAATAACCATACAACAAGAGAAAAGAAATAAGCCAGCTCACCGATGACGATCACAGGTGCACGGATCTCCGTTGCAGGTAAACGAACAAGTCCTCCAGAGAAAAAAAAGGGATTGAGATCCAGCTCCTAAATTTCGATAATTTTATTAGATTCCAAAGACGATAAAATCCACAAACATGGAATAACCAAACTCCCTCCCGGTGGGTGCCCCTGCACATGAAGGGCTGTACGGCAACGCGTTTCGATCAGACGATCTTTATCATAGCCATGATCATGGCTATGAAAAAGATCGTCTGATCGAAACGCGTTGCCGTACAGCCCTTCATGTGCAGGGGCACCCACCGGGAGGGAGTTTGGTTATTCCATGTTTGTGGATTTTATCGTCTTTGGAATCTAATAAAATTACCGAATTTTAGGAGCTGGATCTCAATCCCTTTTTTTTCTCTGGAGGACTATTTGATGAATAACCTTCTTCTTGTATAATCTATAATTTTGTATAACAACTATTTTTAAAGTTAAAAATTTTGATTTATGCACATATGATCCTTTTGGTGTTATTTTATCAGGGTCATGGTGCACCTATTTTTTACCTGTGTCCATAATCAGGACAATACCATACTGCAAGACTCCTAAGTCTCCTATATTTGTAATTATTAGTACACAACAGTATGCAATCCAAATTAGACACAATGGGATGTGGAGAACATGAGTCAAAATCCCATTTTAAGAAATTTTAATTTGCAGAAATATACCAAGCTCCAATTCTTGACAAGCGTGTAAAAATAGCGCAGTATGCAAATATCAAATCAAATATCAAATAGTCCAAACTATAATAATTTGAGAGACTAGGGAAGCTGTCTAAAATGTTTGATGTATTGATCATGTCAGATAAATATTTTTGTCTTATTTGTACTTTTGAGCTATATACTGTATTTTTCGGAATATAAGACACACCTTTTTCCCCAAAAATTTGGAAAGAAACTGGGAGTGCGTCTTATAGTCCAAATGCAGGCCTACTGGCAGGTTGTGGTGGTGGTGAAGAAGGGTCCCTTCCTCAGTAAGCCAGTGGCAGAAAGGTGGAGATGCTGCAGGGCCAGTGTTGGCAGTGAGCAGAGAGGAGTGCGACACTGGCTTCCTGGCAGCCATGTTCCTGAAGCCGTGGGCCACTAGAGGTGGCACATGCGTAGATTGGGATCTCGGCCCAGCCAAACTCTCAACCCGCGCGCATGCCACCTCCAGCGGCATTTTTCCTGAGGCTTTGGGCTTCAGGGAAATGTCCACCGGAGGCCGCAGGTGTGAAGATTGAGATCCCAATCTGCACATGTACTGTCTCCAGTGGCCCTCGTCTTCAAGAAAATGGTCACTGGGAAACCAATGATGCACTCCTCTCTGTTCACCGCTGACACTGGGCAAGCTGCATCGCCACACTTCTGCCGCCACCAGCTTCCTGAGGAAGAGACCATGCCTCCTGTGACCTCGCTCCACCACCGCTTGCCCCCAGGTAAGATATCTTAAATTCAGACTATGAGTCAACCCCTATCTTAAAATCTTTTTTTTTTTCTATTTTCCACCTCAAAATTTGTGGTCCATCTTATGGCCTGATGAGTCTTATGGTCCTGAAAAATACAGTAACTGATTTTGGAATATACAGTATACATGTACTACAGAAGTTGTAGACCATTGCATGTGTCATATGGGAGGTGAAGACACGATTACTGTTATGGAATGATTTGGAGCAATATACGAGTATATCAGGTTATCATTGTAATTATTAGTTGCTATAGATTTATGCCCAATTAATAATTTATATTATTGTTATGCATAGTCATCATTACATGTTAAATTCAATGTAGCGCACCATTATTTTCATGACTATTTAGCACAGATTTTTTAAAAAAAACAGTTTTTTAAGTTTTCCCAATCTCTTTTATTTATTCTGCATATAGTGCATATGTACCTGCTTTTACCATATGATTAATGAATAAATGGCTATTCCTTTTATAGCTCGTAATGACTTATCGATAAGATATGCCATTATTTTATAATATTGTGGGTCTGAACTCTGGAACTACCACTGATCTAGAGAAGAGGCTGTGGCACTGGACCCCTCCGATCATAAATTAATGGCATATCCTATCCATGGTTCAAGTCCTTTCTGCAAGCATTGCAAACTTACCCATGCAAAGGGAGCAAAAACTTATGATCACCCCTGCAGGGGAGTGGAAGTTTAAGGACAGATAATGGAATAGGAGTGGGTTACTTTCATAACTTTTCTATGAAAGTTTCAGAACTGAGCCACATCCATAGAGTTTTAATCTCCGTTTTACACAATATACTAGCTAAAAGATTTGATGGACAAATCATATATTGAAGCAGTTCTAGCAGGTTACTGAACAGTATGACAGCTGCAGATTTCTGCCCAATCATATAGATCGGAGTTGGCCATTGACACCAATTGATATTCTTGACTTATTTCCTCATTCTAAAATAAAACTTTTAAACTCCTTACAAAAAAATTGTATCCAATATCCCCAATTTGCCACAGGGGATAGTGGTTATAAAGAGTGTTTCTCGCTTTGGAGAACCTGTCCTGTCCTATGTTAAACAGACAACTAATTGATTTGAATGAGCACTGTGTAATGCCAAATTTCCCCTGTGGTGGTGATGCAGGAAAATTGAACACATCATACTATCTACTTACTATTACCATAGAGCTAATTGCTAGTAATCTTGGCTTCAGATATTATTTACCATTACAGGACCCTTCTAAGGCGTTCTTCACATGTCTGTGCTTAGACACATACTGTGCGTGAAAAATTGTACCTTGGTCAATCAGCGTGTCATCAGTGCATGGTCCATGTGTCAATTTTTCCATCTGTGTGTCATCAGTGGTTTTCATGTTTGGATAAATAAATACATTACAAAGCGTTTCCTATACTTGCAATGATAAAAACAGACAGCACATGCATGACACACGCATGCTATCCATGTTCTGTATGTGTTTTTCACTGACCCATAGACTTGTATTGGCCATTGTCATCTATGCTGCAGGAAAAAAAAAGGACGTCTCCGTGTATTTTACACGGTCTGAAAAACAGGGACATATGAATGGCACCATAGGTTATAATGGGTACATGTTGTATCCCTGAAAAAAACAGATACCTTTATGGCTGGTTTAGACCTCTGTGTGCTGTCTGTATGCACACAGACCTATGCATGCAATGTGATAGTTCATAATAATAATAATAATCTTTATTTTTATATAGCGCTAACATATTCCGCAGCGCTTTACAGTTTTGCACACATTATCATCACTGTCCCCAATGGGGCTCACAATCTATAATCCCTAACAGTATGTCTTTGGAATGTGGGAGGAAACCGGAGTACCCGGAGGAAACCCACGCAAACACGGAGAGAACATACAAACTCTTTGCAGATGTTGTCCTGGGTGGGATTAGAACCCAGGACCCCAGCGCTGCAAGGCTGCAGTGCTAACCACTGCGCCACCGTGCTGGTGGCCTCAATGTGACAAATGCTCTGACTGTAAAATGAAAAAAAGAAGCATTCACTAAGGCTACGTTCACATTTGCGTTGTGCGGTGCAGCGTCGGCGACGCAACGCACAACGCAAATGTAAACGCATGCACAACGCAGCGTTTTGTGACGCATGCGTTCACTTTTTCATGCTTTTTGGCGCAGAAAAAACTGCATCATGCAGCGTCCTCTGCGCCCTGACGCTTGCACCACAGTGATGCATGCGTCACAAAACACAAGAGCAACGCATGTCCATGCGCCCCCCATGTTAAATATAGGGGCGCATGACGCATGCGTCGCCGCGGCTGCCCCCGACGCAACGCTAATGTGAACGTAGCCTAATTAAGCCCACTTTATTGGAACACTCAGCCATAATAAGACAGAGTGTGCAAAAAACAGATCACATGTTGGTTATTATCCGTATGCCATGCGTTTTTCATGGATACAATACAGATATTCTCTTTGGAATCTGAATTTTAAATTTGATGTACGGTATAAAATAAATGCGATATGGAAGTAAGAAAAAATGACATACGGATGTCATACCGATTAAAAATCTTCTGTTTTATTTTCTTTTTGGATGACGAATGGATGATATTTCGTAGGCTGGTCAGAAGTTGAGCAAGTACATTACGGTCTAGATCTGGCTTCAGCAGTCATTCACTGTGTTCATCCATAGCATTAAGTAAACTAAATGTAGCTAGTACGACTGAATAATGTATCTTACCCGATAATGTCAATGTCCTCCGATGTGCCATAAAGCATTTGCTTTCATTTCTTAACGGTATTCATGACAGCACACAAGCATCTTGGGCAGATCGTTAAATCAAAACTGACAGCCCATGAAAGAGCATATGGATATCTCTGATATTAAATGTGGGGCTTCTTTTTACAGCTTTTAACTGAACAAAGATAGAAAAGTTCAGCTTATGACAACACAAATACATCAGCTGTGTCATTCATGCAATGTTTTCACAGTTTGGTTCAATTCACAAGGCTGACCTTTCTCCCAATCTCCCAAATCCCTTACAGCCACATTTAGCATCTACAGACACATCTGTCATGCTCTGACAAGCACACGGCACAAGTTTTAAACACGGCACAACCGATAGGCCGCTCTGAATATTTATATTGATCGTCCTCGTAAAGCCTTGGCCTACGATCGATAACCAGGTGATATCCCTTCAACCGCAGAGTGCGATGGAACAGATTGCACTAATTACACGGCATGTACACAATCATTAGGGAGCACATAATGAATTATTGGGTGGCCTTCTCAGCTGGCAGATTAATAATATGGAGTGTTCCTGTCGTCAACAATACGGCAAATTAGCTGCAACTAAATGAGCAGAAAGTGCTCTACTTCAGTGTTCGGAATGAAATGCAAAGGAAATAATTTACTGTGTGTGCATGAATTAATAATCTGACCGTTGGAGGACACGAAGGATAATGTGCAGCACACAAAGGATAATGTAGGACAATGACTTTGAGATGTATTTTGTCTGCCTCCAGGACTCTTCATTACTGATAGATCACATAAAACTATGCTAAAATAAATTAAAATGATTAATACACTCCTTAAAATTGAAATTGCAACACCAAGAAGAAAAACTCATAGAATCATGGAAATCACGGGACCGATAGACATGTTAATGATCTGCCTATAATGAAAAAATAACTTACAAAATTGGCAGCAAGCCAAATCACAAAATGGTGGTCATGATCAGCATATAACTCAAAACCTACAGGTAAGACCACATGTAGATTAACCCCTTTCTGACCTCGGACAGGATAGTACGTCCGAGGTCAGATCCCCTGCTTTGATGCTTGCTCCGGCGGTGAGCCCGCATCAAAGCCGGGACATGTCAGCTGTTTTGAACAGCTGACATGTGCCCGCAATAGCGGCGGGTGAATCGCGATTTCACCCGCCGCTATTTACTAGTTAAATGCCACTGTCAATCGCTGACAGCGGCATTTAACCGGCGCTTCTGGCCGGGCGGCCGTAAATGAGCGCATCGCTGACCCCCCTCACATGATCGGGGGTCAGCGATACTTCTGTATCGTAACCATAGAGGTCCTTGAGACCTCTATGGTTACTGATCCCCGGTAGCTGTGAGTGCCACCATGTGGTCAGCGCTCATACTGCATTTCTGCTGCATAGCAGCGATCTGATGATCGCTGCTATGTACCAGAGGCGATCGAGTTGTGCCAGCGTCAAGCTTCCTATGGAGGCTATTGAAGCATGGCAAAAGAAAAAAAATGTGGAAAAAATAAAAAAAATATAAAAGTTTAAATCACCCCCCTTTCGCCCAATTCAAAATAAACCAATAAAAGAAAAATCAAACCTACACATATTTGGTATTGCCGCGTGCAGAATCGCCCGATCTATCAATTAAAAAAAGCATTAACCTGATCGCTAAACAGCATAGCGAGAAAAAAATTTGAAACGCGAGAATTACGTTTTTTTGGTCGCCGCGACATTGCATTAAAATGCAATAACGGGCGATCAAAAGAATATATCTGCACCAAAATGATTTCATTAAAATTGCCAGCTCGACACACAAAAAATAAGCCCTCCACCGACCCCAGATCATGAAAAATGGAGACATTACGTGTATCGGAAAATAGCGCAATTTTGTTTTGTTTTTTTCAAAGTTTGAAATTTTTTTTCACCACTTAGATAAAAAATAACCTAGTCATGTTAGGTGTCTTTGAACTCGTACTGACCTGGAGAATCATAATGGCAGGTCAGTTTTAGCATTTAGTGAACCTAGCAAAAAAAAGCCAAACAAAAAACAAGTGTGGGACTGCACTTTTTTTGCAATTTCACCGCACTTGGAATTTTTTCCCCGTTTTCTAGTACACGACATGTTAAAACCAATGATGTTGTTCATAAGTAAAACTTGTTTTGCAAAAAATAAGCCCTCACATGGCCATATTGACAGAAAAATAAAAAAGTTATGGCTTTGGGAAGGAGGGGAGCGAAAAACGAACACGGAAAAATGGAAAATCCCAAGGTCATGAAGGGGTTAAAGGATAATTTTTACTTAATCAAGACATAAAATATACAGGTAGAGTAAAAAATGGGTGCTAACATTGCAAAGAGAATTGCAAAGAAGTATGACATAGGACCCTATATCCAATGACAGTGAGGTAAGAGGTATCAACATTATATTTTCATTATCACTTTTCAAAGGCACTCATGAAAGGTACATATGACTTAAATAGAAAATAAAGAACTAAAGAAACCAAATATAGATTCCACCAAGTGCTAATTAGTAGGGATGCATGTTACGGCACCTCTAAGATATGGTGATCATAGTCCTGATATAACCCCTGTGAGGGGAGACTGGTGTACAGAATGTGAGTCTGATAAGGGCAGACAGTGTTTCTCAGTGTTTCTCAGTAACAGACGTTAATCCATGATTAGCTGCATTGCCTTGCCAACCTAGTAGAGGAGGAGCAGCAGAGGACAGGGCTCATTAGCTGAGCCAGCTGAAGAAGGGAGGAGGATACAGTAGCAGAGAACATGAGGATTGTCAGTTATTACTGAGAGGAGACAGCAGTAACAGAGTGCCTTGGAGTTGCACCATAACTACAGAACAGCCAGGTAGCCCACCTCCCTCTGGCTTCCCATCAAGGAGAATAATTCTTCCTTGCATCCTTAAGCAACTGAATCCTTAAGCTCCAGGCTGGAACCCTGTGAGGCTGGAGATCTGCCACATCAAGAAGTGAGTAGCTAGCTGGGATTTGTGGTTCGACTGGGGACATTTATTTAATAAGGGAGCATTGCTGGAGCTTGTGGTTCAACACACTTGGAGTTATAATATAACCAACCGTGGAAGGGATCTTGTTACTATCGCATTACGTGCACCAACGGACTCAGCCAGCGCGCCATCACCTGCAGCAACTGGACCCTAACATTGAACTGTTTTGTTCCATTGCTGCAGCCATTTATAGTTTAATCAGTAGGGTTGAGCGAAACGGGTCAGCCATTTTCAGAAGTCGCCGACTTTTGGCAAGGTCGGGTTTCATGAAACCCGACCCCTGTGTGGGGTCGGCCATGAGGTTGGCGATCTTCTGAATCTGGTATCGGAATTCCGATACCGAGTTCCGATATGTTTGCAATATCGGAAATCGGTATCGGAATCCATATTTAAGTGTAAAAGAAAGAATTAAAATAAAAAATATTGCTATACTCACCCTCTGACGCGCCCTGGTACTAACCGGCAGTCTTCCTTCCTTAGAATCAGCGCTTGAAGGACCTTCGGTGACGTCGCGGCTTGTGATTGGTCGCGCGACGGCCCACGTGACCGCTCACGCGACCAATCACAAGCCGTGACGTCACCGAAGGTCCTTCAAGCGCTGATTCTTAGGAAGGAAGGCTGCCGGAAAGAAGCAGGGCGCGTCCGAGGGTGAGTATATACCTAATAAGAATATACTCACCCTCGGACGCGCCCTGCTTCTTTCCGGCAGCCTTCTTTCCTAAGAATCAGCTCTTGAAGGACCTTCGGTGACGTCGCGGCTTGTGATTGGTCGTGTGAGCGGTCACATGGGCCGTCGCGCGACCAATCACAAGCCGTGACGTCACCGAAAGTCCTTCAAGCGCTGATTCTAAGGAAGGAAGACTGCCGGTTAGTACCAGGGCGCGTCAGAGGGTGAGTATAGCAATATTTTTTATTTTAATTCTTTCTTTTACACTTAAATATGGATCCCAGGGCCTGAAGGAGAGTTTCCTCTCCTTCAGACCCTGGGAACCATAGTAACCCATTGCAATGCATTGGGTTTCGGGTTTCGGCCGACCCCGACTTTTTTATAGGATCGGCCGATTTCACTCGACCCGACTTTTGAGAAAGTCGGGTTTCGTGAAACCCGACCCGATCCTATAAAAATAAAGGTCGCTCAACCCTATTAATCAGTATTTGTTAGGAGTGTACTGTGCTCGTAGACTGTCTAATACTATTTGTTTTATTGTTACTTGCTATCCCTCTTACCATATTCACCATTTATCCACTTTATAAGTAAACCTGTTAATTGTTCCAACTTTATCTCTTGTGAGTGTATATGTAGTGTGGACAGGGTTTCCCGGGTCGACCTCTGGCAGGACAGGAAGACCCTCCTGCATCCCACTACAGCTCCCAGCAAGATTCGGGTAAAGGCACAGTGCCATATTGAGGTGAGAGCTACCAAACACCCTGTCCACTGAGGCGGCTTAAAAGGGTGTTTTTTGTTTTACCTAAATATACAAAACCTAATTACATCTGCATGTAAATTTTATGAAAAAGTGTTTGCCCCTTCCTCATATTAAGTTGCATGTTTACCACATTTAAATGTTTCAGATCACCACACTATTTTAAATATTACACAAAGATAACACAAGTAAACAGAAAATGTCAATTTTAAATGAAGGTCTTTATTATTAAGGGAAAAAGAATTCCAAACCTACAGGGCCCTGTGTGAAAAAGTGTATTATTCACACTTACTGTAATTTTGGGATTATAAGACGCACTTTTTCCCCAAAAATTTTTGGGAAAAATGGTGATGTGTCTTATAATCTGAATGTAGCTTATGGTAGAGCAGGGTCGCTGCTGCAGGAAGCTGGCGACAGCGGCAGGAGTGGGGAGATGCTGCGGCCCAGGGTTGGGAGGAGGGGGTTTTCGGCGGTGCGTGGCTTTGGCGAGCCATGAACTTTTACAAATTGTCGGCGGAGTGCCCATCCTTTTCACTGTGCTGGAGTTTAGCAACAATGGCTGACGGAGGCGGCACATACTCAGATTGAGATCGCGGTCCTGAGATGTCGTCTACAAAGATCTCAATTCCTGAGATCTCAATCTGCGCATGCACCACCTCTGGCAGCCATTTTCTCTATGTCCACTGCAGTGAAGTGGATGGGAAGTGTGGCGACTCTGAAGACATTTTCTGAAAGCACAGGGCCCGCAGCAGGCTCGCACCACTGAACACTCCCTCCTCTTAACCCTGGGCCCCGGCATCACCCCACTCCTGCCACAGCCAATTTCCTGCAGCAGCGACCCTGCCTCCTGGGACCCTGCTCCACTGCAGCCGCCCCTCATACCATCCTCAGTAAGCTACCATAAAAGTGGACCATAAGGCTGAAAAATGATTTTTAAAAGATAACTTGTTGAGCTATCCATACACATGAAATAACTGTCTTCTAATAGCTATTTTTTCTAATTATATCATAAATAGGCAACATCAGCATGGTTTAGCAATAGAATACATGTTTACTTCAGTAGGTACAGAGAAATAAGCAGCTGTGAGACTCAATAGACAACAACAAATAAACAACTCAATAGAACAAGGTCTTACATTTTTTGGAGGATTATCTTTTGCATATCTTTTCCTTACGTTAAGACCGATTTATTAGTTTAGTTCAGATGAAACTTATTAGATGCTCTCCTAAATAATATATTTAGTTAGAAGCTACATGATATCAATGGGAACTGGGTTGAGAAGAGTGGGACACTAAGTTTGTTATTTTCTTTACTTTTTATTTACCCAGTACTTTCTTTATTGGTGACCAGGTCACCTACTTAGCACTAGAAAGGTAGATTGGTCACTCTCCAAATTGTGGTGTAGGATTGGGTCTATACTAGTTCTTTGCTTCTCATATTTCTGCCCTCAACAAGGAGAGAGTAACATAGGAGTTGGCTTATCATTTTTGCTTAATATACTGTATGTTGCCTTAATATTCTACAAAAGTTTATTTTGCTGTTTTGGTGCTGGACGTTTATCTTGTACCCAACCCTTACTACTGTTTCTCTTTCCAGATAGGATCATAAGTTTTGAAAAGGTTTTCTATTTGACTAAAGGTGAGGATTGGCAAATGTATTCCATTCTTAAGGTACCTTCACACTCAGCAACTTTACAACGAGAACGACAACGATCCGTGACATTGCAGCGTCCTGGATAGCGATCTCGTTGTGTTTGACAGGCAGTAGCGATCTGGATCCCGCTGTGATATCGCTGGTCGGAGCTAGAAGTCCAGAACTTTATTTGGTCATCAGGTCGGCGTGTATCGTCGTGTTTGACATCAAAAGCAACGATGCCAGCAAAGTTTTACATGGAGCTAACAACCAGCTACAACGATAAGTGAGTGGCCGTTACGTCACAAGATCGCTCCTGCATCGTTCTGGAGCTGCTGTGTTTGACGTCTCTACAGTGACCTAAACAGCGACGCTGCAGCGATCAGCTCGTTGTCTATATCGCTGCAGCGTCGCTAAGTGTGACGGTACCTTTAGTTCCAGGATAAACGAGTTAAGCTCATTATTATTCTTTGGCTCACATTCTAGTGATAAGATGGTAATGTCATTGAATGTCAAGGGTCTTAAAGTGGTAGTCCAGATTTAGGTTACAAGTCCACAGGCATGCTATGTGACTGCATACTTATGAATACTCACATCATTCTCCGGTGAAGGTTCCAGGATCAAGCAGTCATGGGAGCAAGCTGTTGTGAATTCTGCTCTTGGGCTCCCTCCGGTGGTTGTTGATGGTAATGCAGTTGTGCCTGGGCGGCAGTCCTGGACAGGTGTTTCTGCTAATTGCAATTCGGACTGGGGTATTTAGCTTTGCAGGACTCATTAGTCCTTGCCAGTTGTCAATGTTCTATTGGAAGTATTGGTTCTCTGCCTGGCCTCTCCTGCTTGCTGCCATTTCAGCAAAAGATAAGTGTCTGCTTCATTTTCTTAGGCACGCAGGCTGTGTGTCTATTTTCTGTGCTGTTCATAGTTTCTATTTTGTTCCAGCTTAGACTGTCCTGTTGTTTTCTCAGTCTGGTTGGATTCGCTGGAGTCGTAGATATACTCTCCACATCTTTAGTTAGGTGGTGGAGTTTTTGTATTTTTCTGCTGTGGATATTTTGTAGTTTTTGTGCTGACTGCTTAGTATCCTGTACTATACTTTCCTATCTAGGTAGAAGTGGCCTCCTTTGCTAATCCTGTTTTCCGCCTGCGTGTGTCTTTTCCTCTCCTACTCACCGTCATTATTTGTGGGGGGCTGCCTATCCTTTGGGGGTCTACTCTGAGGCAAGTCAGTTTTCCTATTTTCTATCTTTAGGGATATTTAGTCCTCCGGCTGTGTCGAGGTTTCTAGGTCTGGTTAGGCACACCCCACGGCTACTTCTAGTGTCTGTGATAAGATCAGGGTTTGCGGTCTGTATAGTTACCACTACTCCAGCGAAGGTTTTTTCATGCTGTTGTATTGTCAGAAATTCAGAAAATGGTCTGCGCTGACTAAATGGAATGATGATGCTTTGGCGGCAATTTTCAGAAAGGGTCTTTCTGAATCCGTTAAGGATGTCATGGTGGGGTTTCCCACACCCTCCAATCTGAGTGATTTTATGTCTTTGGCCATTCAGATTGACCGGCGCTTGCGGGAGCGCAGGGCTGTGCGCGATATGGCATTATCTTCAGGACAAGTTCCTGAGCCTATGCAGTGTGATAGGATTCTGTCTAAAACGGAACGACAAGGTTTCAGACGTCTCAATAGGTTGTTTTTTTATTGTGGCGACGCTTCTCATGTCATTTCTGTCTGCCCTAAGCGGACAAAAAGGATCGCCAGTTCATTTACCATCAGTACTGTACAACCTAAATTTCTGTTATCTGTGTCCTTGATCTGTTCATTGTCATCATTTTCTGTCATGGCGTTTGTGGATTCAGGCGCTGCCTTGAATTTGATGGACTTCGACTTTGCTAGGCGTTGTGGTTTTCCCTTGCAGCCTTTGCAGAATCCTATTCCTTTAAGGGGCATTGATGCTACACCTTTGGCTAAAAATAAGCCCCAGTTTTGGATACAGGTGACCATGCGCATGGCGCCAGCCCACCAGGAAGATTGTCAATTTCTGGTGTTGCATAATTTGCATGATGCTATCGTGCTGGGTTTCCCGTGGTTACAGGTCCATAATCCTGTTTTGGATTGGAAGTCCATGTCTGTAACTAGTTGGGGTTGTCAGGGGGTTCATGAGGATGTTCCTCTGATGTCAATCGCCCCTTCTTCCTCTTCTGAAGTTCCGGAGTTTTTGTCTGATTTTCAGGATGTATTTGATGAGCCCAAGTCCAGTTTTCTTCCACCGCATAGGGATTTCCATTGTGCTATTGATTTGATTCCAGGCTGTAAGTTTCTTAAGGGTCGACTTTTCAACCTTTCAGTACCTGAACATACCGCCATGCGGAGCTATATTAAGGAGTCTTTGGAGAAGGGGCATATTCGTCCATCGTCTTCACCGTTGGGAGCGGGGTTCTTTTTTGTTGCTAAAAAGGATGGTTCCTTGAGACCCTGTATTGATTATCGCCTCTTAAATAAGATCATGGTCAAGTTTCAATACCCTTTGCCTTTGCTTTCTGATTTGTTTGCTAGGATTAAGGGAGCTAGTTGGTTTACTAAGATTGACCTTCGGGGGGCTTATAATCTTGTTCGTATAAAGCAGGGTGATGAATGGAAAACTGCGTTTAACACGCCCGAAGGCCATTTTGAATACCTTGTGATGCCATTCGGACTCTCTAATGCTCCATCTGTTTTTCAGTCCTTCATGCATGATATCTTCCGGAGTTATCTTGATAAATTCTTGATAAATTCTTGATAAATTCTTGATCATATATTTGGACGATATTTTGATTTTTTCCGATGATTGGGAGTCTCATGTGCAGCTGGTCAGGATGGTATTTCAGATCTTTCGTGACAATGCCTTGTTTGTGAAAGGGTCTAAGTGTCTTTTTGGGGTGCAGAAGGTTTCCTTTTTGGGATTTATTTTTTCTCCCTCATCTATAGAGATGGATCCGGTTGAGGTTCAGGCCATTCATGATTGGATTCAGCCCACATCCGTGAAGAGCCTTCAGAAATTTTTGGGTTTCGCTAATTTTTATCGCCGTTTCATTGCTAATTTTTCCAGCGTGGTTAAAACTATTGACTGATTTGACTAAGAAGGACGCTGATGTGGCGAATTGGCCCTCTGCGGCTGTCTCTGCCTTTCAAGAACTTAAACGTCATTTTTCTTCTGCTCCAGTGTTGTGCCAACCGGATGTTTCTCTTCCGTTTCAGGTTGAGGTTGATGCTTCTGAGATTGGGGCAGAGGCCGTTTTGTCTCAGAGGGATCCTGTTGGTTCCTTGATGAAACCGTGTGCCTTCTTTTCCCGTAAATTTTCACCTGCGGAATGCAATTATGACGTCGGCAATCGGGAGTTGTTGGCTATGAAGTGGGCGTTTGAGGAGTGGCGACATTGGCTTGAGGGAGCTAAGCACCGTATTGTGGTCTTGACCGACCATAAGAATTTGATTTACCTCGAGTCTGCCAAACGGTTGAATCCTAGACAGGCTCGATGGTCCTTGTTTTTTTCTCGTTTTGATCTTGTGGTCTCGTGCCTTCCGGGTACTAAGAATGTTAAGGCTGATGCCCTCTATAGGAGTTTTTTGCTTGATTCTCCTGAGGTCTTGGAACCAGTCGGTATTTTGAAGGAAGGGATGGTCCTTTCTGCCATTTCTCCTGATTTACGACGGGTTCTTCAGAAATTTCAGGTTGACAAACCTGACCGTTGCCCTGTGGGGAAACTGTTTGTTCCTGACAGATGGACTAGTAGAGTGATTTCTGAGGTTCATTGTTCTGTGTTGGCTGGTCATCCTGGTATTTTTGGTACCAGAGACTTGGTTGGTAGGTCCTTTTGGTGGCCTTCTTTGTCGTGTGATGTGCGGTCTTTTGTGCAGTCCTGTGGCACTTGTGCGTGGGCCAAGCCTTGTTGATCCCATGCTAGTGGGTTGCTTTTGCCATTGCCGGTCCCTGAGAGGCCCTGGACGCATATTTCTATGGATTTTATTTCCGATCTTCCTGTTTCCCAGAGGATGTCGGTTATCTGGGTTGTTTGTGACCGATTCTCTAAGATGGTTCATTTGGTGCCTTTGCCTAAATTGCCTTCTTCTTCTGATTTGGTTCTGTTGTTTTTTCAGCATGTGGTCCGTTTGCATGGTATTCCGGAGAATATTGTGTCCGACAGAGGTTCCCAGTTTGTTTCTAGGTTTTGGCGGGCCTTTTGTGCCAAGCTGGGCATTGATTTGTCTTTTTTTTCTGCATTTCATCCTCAGACAAATGGCCAGACCGAGCGAACTAATCAGACCTTGGAGACCTATTTGAGATGCTTTGTGTCTGCTGATCAGGATGATTGGGTGGCTTTTTTGCCATTGGCCGAGTTTGCCCTTAATAATCGGGCTAGTTCGGCTACTTTGGTTTCGCCTTTTTTTTGTAATTTTGGTTTTCATCCTTGTTTTTCTTCTGGGCAGGTTGAGCCTTCTGACTTTCCTGGTGTGGATTCTGTGGTTGACAGGTTGCAGCAGATTTGGGCTCATGTGGTGGACAATTTGGTGTTGTCTCAGGAGGAGGCTCAACGTTTTGCTAACCGTCGTCGGTGTGTTGGTTCCCGGCTTCGGGTTAGGGATCTGGTTTGGTTATCTTCCCGTCATGTTCCTATGAAGGTTTCTTCCCCTAAGTTTAAGCCTCGGTTTATTGGTCCTTATAGGATTTCTGAGATTATTAATCCGGTGTCCTTTCGCCTGGCGCTTCCGGCCTCTTTTGCTATCCATAATGTTTTCCATAGATCTTTATTGCGGAAATATGTGGAGCCCGTTGTTCCCTCTGTTGATCCTCCGGCCCCTGTGTTGGTCGATGGGGAGTTGGAATATGTTGTTGAGAAGATTTTGGATTCTCATTTTTTGAGGCAGAAGCTTCAGTACCTTGTCAAATGGAAGGGTTATGGCCAGGAGGATAATTCTTGGGTTTCGGCCTCTGATGTCCATGCCGCTGATTTGGTTTGTGCCTTTCATTTGGCTCATCCTGATCGGCCTGGGGGCTCTGGTGAGGGTTCGGTGACCCCTCCTCAAGGGTGGGTGCTGTTGTGAATTTTGCTCTTGGGCTCCCTCCGGTGGTTGTTGATGGTAATGCAGTTGTGCCTGGGCGGCAGTCCTGGACAGGTGTTTCTGCTAATTGCAATTCAGACTGGGGTATTTAGCTTTGCAGGACTCATTAGTCCTTGCCAGTTGTCAATGTTCTATTGGAAGTATTGGTTCTCTGCCTGGCCTCTCCTGCTTGCTGCCATTTCAGCAAAAGATAAGTGTCTGCTTCATATTCTTAGGCACACAGGCTGTGTGTCTATTTTCTGTGCTGTTCATAGTTTCTATTTTGTTCCAGCTTAAACTGTCCTGTTGTTTTCTCAGTCTGGTTGGATTCGCTGGAGTCGCAGATATACTCTCCACATCTTTAGTTAGGTGGTGGAGTTTTTGTATTTTTCTGCTGTGGATATTTTGTAGTTTTTGTGCTGACCGCTTAGTATCCTGTACTATACTTTCCTATCTAGGTAGAAGTGGCCTCCTTTGCTAATCCTGTTTTCCGCCTGCGTGTGTCTTTTCCTCTCCTACTCACCGTCATTATTTGTGGGGGGCTGCCTATCCTTTGGGGGTCTACTCTGAGGCAAGTCAGTTTTCCTATTTTCTATCTTTAGGGATATTTAGTCCTCCGGCTGTGTCGAGGTGTCTAGGTCTGGTTAGGCACACCCCACGGCTACTTCTAGTGTCTGTGATAAGATCAGGGTTTGCGGTCTGTATAGTTACCACTTACCACTACTCCAGCGAAGGTTTTTTCATGCTGTTCCAAGGCCGCCTGATCATAACAGCAAGCATTCAATTCCAATACTGTCGGCGACATTCCAACAAGACCGTGTGTAGCCTTGCTCAATACACTTACACTGACGAAGGCAGAGCAGTGTGCATAATGTGAGGATTCACAAGTCTGCAGTCACATATAGTGACTGCACACTTATAATATACAGCAAATAAAGTAAGATTCCTATCAATCATATAGTAGCAGCAGCAAGGATAAATATTAGTGGGATTTTTAAAACCTAACTTTTAATATAATCATATAAAAACTGGGGAAAAATCTATACAAACAATACTACAGAGAAAGTGCTCAAGTCAATAGTACACCAGTGTACATTAATAAAAATGGCTTGGTCTCACCCCTGTGATGTCCTGGAGCAGCCCATCCAATCTTGTAACAGAGATCGGGGAGGGATATATGTGCTGAAAAAGCTACCCTGTCGTGCCCTGTGCACATCTCCCGCCCTCACAAGAACAGTCCCCAAGTTTGATCCTGTCCTAGAAAATGTCATTTAGTTCCTTCTCAACGTGTTTCATCCACCGGTCAAAGTGTATCATGCTACATGGGAGTGAGACAGAGGGAATGGTGAACCCGAGAGTGGACTCTCTGGGTCATGGCCCCAGAGCCCCCAAGGGCGAGCAAACCTGATGGACGCACCCCCTATACAGGGAGTGTTAGGAGCAGGCCCAAGGAGGATGGAACCACAACTGCCGGAGCCAAAGGTCGACTGGGTCAAGATGGTAAGCAGGAACGCTGAGGATAAGAAGATGGCGAAGCGGTGTGCTGGAAAAGAAACAAAAATAGTAAGTGATGGCAATACTGTAGAGTATGGAGGCAGAGGAGGACAATAGAACCAGGAATAGACGAGACAAGCACGGGAGGGAAGGAGCACTTGGTACTAGCAAGTGAGAAGGCAGAAGAAGGCCTGAGAACGATGCAGGATAAGCTACAAAGCAGAATCGCAACAGCGAAGATACACAGGCACTTACCTGGGTAAGCGCCAAGCAGAAATACCCGGTGGGCGCTGTCATATTGGAGGCGGGGCCACCGGGTCACAACCTCCCAGAAACCTGAGCGGCGGAAGAGATGCTACAGCACATGCGAGTACTGCCGACGTGCCGGGAGCCAGAGAAGCCGAGCAGAGAAGAACGAGGAGGGACATCGGGAGCACGCCGGCCGGACAGGTAAGTATCAGCGATTGTGACAAAGTGGACTCATCAGGGGAAAAGAAATGTACATTAAAGTCTATAAGGTTCAAGTTTTAAGAACCTTTATAGAATCATCGGGGACTCAGAATTTTTAGGGGTATCCCCAAAATAGGAGGCTTTATTCTGTCTGCAGAGTACTGCACAACTTAGAGTGATAGCTAATGCCTTAGGGGTGGCACATATGCAGAGGAGAGTATTGGCTGAGGTAGGCTGGTTTCACACTTGCGTTTTAAAACGCATGCGTTTGAAAAAAAATGCATGGTGAAAAAACGCATGTAAACGCATGCAAACGCTGTGTTTTTTAGACGCATGCGTTTTTGCATGTGGTGTAAAAAACGCGGCGTTTTGACGCGTTTACATGAGTTTTTCCATGCGTTTGCATTTTTTAAACGCATGCTGAGAAATCTGTGACAGCTGCCAATCATCTAAATAAAGTAAAAAAACACTATAAACATAAATAGCTAGGGTTAAGGTTAGGGGTAGGGATCCTAACCCTAACCCTAACCCTAAAGGGATCCTAACCCTAACCCTAAAGGGATCCTAACCCTACCCCTAACCCTACCCCTACCCCTAACCCTAACCCTAGGGATCCTAACCCTACCCCTAACCCTACCCCTAACCCTAACCCTAAAGGGATCCTAACCCTAACCCTAAAGGGATCCTAACCCTACCCCTAACCCTACACCTAACCCTAGGGATCCTAACCCTACCCTTAACCCTAACCCTAAAGGGATCCTAACTCTAACCCTAACCCTACCCCTAACCCTAATCCCTTTAGGGTTAGGGTAAGGGTTAGGGTTAGGATCCCTTTAGGGTTAGGGTTAGGATCCCTTTAGGTTTAGGGTTAGGGGTAGGGTTAGGGTTAGGGTCAGGATCCCGTTAGGGTTAGGGGTAGGGTTAGGGTTAGGATCCCTTTAGGGTTAGGGGTAGGGTTAGGGTTAGGATCCCGTTAGGGTTGGGGTTATGATCCCTTTATTATAACCTTTATGGTGTTGGGTGGCATATCAGTGTGTTTTCTGTTTTTTTAATATAAAAATGCATGCGTTTTTAACGCAAACAAACGCATGCACAAAAAACGCATGTGTTTCCATTGACACCAATGTATTTTTTGGCCCAAAAAAAATGCATGAAAACGCATGCGTTTTTTTTGTGTCCAAAAAACGCCCCTCAAAAATACTACAAGTTGCATTTTTGAAAATGAATGCATGCAGTAAAAAAGCATGCGATTAAAAACGCGACCAAACGCGTACAAAAAAAACGCATGCGTTTTCAATGTTAAGTATAAGGGAAAAAAAGCATGCTTTTTTTTTGCAAAAACGCTGCAGACAAAAACGCAAGTGTGAAACCATCCATAGTGCTGAGGAGATAGCGCACGTGCCCACAGGTAGGACTGTGATATATAAAGAGTCCGGAGCACTGGGAGAACGAGCAGGGGTGAGAATTTATTTATTTTTTAATCTGAGGCCATTATACTGTATGGAGCATCATGTGGGGCCATTATAAAGTATGGAGCATTATATGGGGCCATTATACTGTATGGAGCACCATGTTGGACATTATCATTTATGGAGCATCATGTGGGGCCATTATACTGAATGGAGTAGCATGTGGGGCCATTATACTGTATGGAGCATCATTTGGGTTATTATACTGTATGGAGCACTATGTGGGGCCATTATAAATTATGAAGCCCTATGTGAGGCCATTATAAGTTATGCAGCACTATGTGGGGCATTTATACAGTATGAAGCACTATGAGGGGACTTTATACTGTATGAAGCACTATTTGAGACCTATTATACTGTATGAAGCACTAAGTGCAACCACTATACTGTATGGAGGACTCTGTGAGGCCTTTATAGTTTATAGAAAGCAATGCACGGCTCCATTATACTCCATACAGAACTATATTGGGCCCATTACACTGTATGGATGATTATGTGCGATGAATTATACTGTATGGAGGACTATGTGGGACCCATTACACTGTATGGAGGACTAAGTGGGGCCCATTACAGTGTACGTATGACTATCTGGTGACTATCTGGTGCACATTACACTGTATGGAGCACTATATGTGGCCTACTATACTGTATAGAGGACTATGTGGGGTATATTACACCGTATGGAGTACTATGTGTGGGCTATTATACTGTATGGAGCACTATGTGGAGCCCATTACACTGTATGGATGACTACGTGGGGCCCAATATACTGTATAAGGACTATGTGGGGTACCTTACACTGTATGGAGGACTATGTGGGGCCCATTTTACTGTATGGAGCACTATGTGGGGCCTATTATACTGTATGGAGGACTATGTGGGGCCCATTACACTGTATGGAGGACTATATGTGACCCATTATACTGTGTGGAGGACTATGTGTGGCCCATTACACTGTATGGAGGACTATGTGGGACCCATTACACTGTATGGAGCACTGTGTGGGGCCCATTATACTGTATGGAAGAATATGTGGGGCCATTATACTTTATGGAGGACTTTTTTGCCCATTATACTGTTATACTGTATGGAGAGCTGTGTGGATTACAGTTGGAGAATCATACTGTGATGGGGTCACCATTCTTTGTTGGGGGGATTAAGAAAGGGGGATACAGTAGGGTCATCATACTGAGTGTGTGAAGTGTATTGTGGAGTAATTCACTGGCGGAGTATCATACTGTGTTTGGGGGCACTTTTGCTTGCATTATACCTTATTATCTGTTTTATTCAAGGTTTTTTATTAGTGGTGAGCGAATACATTTGGCACTATTTGTTACTTGCACGAATAGTATGGTATTTGGGCTATTCGCTACTCAGCGAGTAATTACGTATTTGCCTCAGTGCATTCGAGTGATTCAGCATATTTGGTGCTTTATTTGCAGCCAATTAACATGCTTCCCTGGCTTGCCAATCACAGAAATGCAGGTGCCATCTTTGGTGTGGCATTACTGTGATTAACTGGCCTTCCAGCGTCATAGAAACTACTTAAAGTCTGCCAGCACCATCTTGCACACATTCCCACTTAAAAGATGAGAGAGGCCTGTAGTTGACATCATAGGTAGACCACAACTATGAGCGTCAAAATGAGAAAACCAATCCAGAAAAATAACCTTGTCTGATTTTGCAAGATTTATTTTTCCAAATTATGGTGGAAAATAAGTATTTGGTCATTAACAAAAGTTATCTCAATATTTTGTTATATATATCCTTTGTTGGCAATGACAGTGGTCAAATGTTTTCTGTAAGTCTTCACAAGGTTGGCACACACTGTTGGTGGTATGTTGGCCCATTCCTCCATGCCACTCTCCTCTAAAGCAGGGATGTTTTGGACCTGTCGATGGGCAACACAGATTTTCAACTCCCTCCAAAGTTTTTCTATTGGGTTGAGGTCTGGAGACTGGCTAGGCCACTCCAGGACCTTCATATGCTTCTTATGAAGCCACTCCTTCGTTTCCCTGCCAGTGTGCTTGTGATCATTATCATGCTTAAAGACCCATCTACGTTTCATCTTCAACGCCCTTGCGGATGGAAGGAAGTTTGCACTCAAAATCTCATGATACATGGCCCCATTCATTCTTTTATGTACAAGGATCAGTCATCTTGGTCCCTTTGCAGAGAAACAGCCCCAAAGCATGATGTTGCCACCCCCATGCTTCACAGTAGGTATGGTGTTTTTTGGATGCAACTCAGCATTCTGTCTCCTCCAAACACAATGGGTTTTGTTTCTACCAAACAGTTCTACTTTGATTTCTACAAACCATATGACATTCTCCCAATACTCTTCTGGATAATCCAAATGCTCTCTCGCAAACTTTAGAGAGGCCCGGACATGTACTGGCTTAAGCAGGGGCACCCATCTGGCACTGCAGAATCTGAGTCCCTGGCAGCGTAGTGTGTTACTAATGGTAGCCTTTGTTACCGTGGTCCCAGCTCTATGCAGGTCATTCACTAGTTCCCCCCATGTGGTTCTGAGATGTTTGCTCACCATTCTTGTGATCATTTTGTGAGATCTTGCATGGATCCCCAGATCGAGGGAGATTATCAGTGGTCTTGTATGTCCTCCATTTTCTTATTATTGCTCCCACAGTTGATTTCATCACACCAAGCTGCTTGCCTATTGCAGATTCAGTATTCCCAGCCTGGTGCAGGGTGTCCTTTGACAGCTCTTTGGTCTTCACCATAGTGGAGTTTGGAGTGTGACTGTTTGAGGTTGAAGACAGGTTTCTTTTATACTGATAACAATTTCAAACAGGTACCATTAATACAGGTAATGAGTGGCGGACAGAGGAGCCTCTTAAAGAAGTTACAGGTCTGTGAGAGCCAGAAATCTTACATGTTTTTAGGTGACCAAATATGTATTTTCCACCATATTTTGCAAAATAAATCTTGCCAAATCAGACAAGGTGATTTTCTGGATTTGTTTTCTCGTTTTGACTCTCATACTTGTGGTCTACCTATGATGTCAATTGCAGGACTCTTTCATCTTTTTAAGTGGGAAAACTTTCACAATTGGTCGCTGACTAAATACTTTTTCCCACACTGTGTATATATATATATATATATATACATATTTATATATGTATATATATATATATATATATATATATATTTATATATATTTATACACTGTATATTTATATATTCATTTTACATAATGTTCTGCAAATGTGGTTTTTCTTATGTCATTGTTGGCGAGTGGCTTTTTGTTTTTAAACTGGCGTATTGGCACACGCATTGTATATTGCAACTAATGCCTCTTGATCAGAATACGTCAATGAACTTGTATTACCACTTTGCTGACTTTTAATCGATTTTCAATAAAGGTATATTTTTATTTTTACATTGGATTTAGTGGCACATTTGGATAGTAAAAAAAAGTTTTTAAAAGGTAAATAAATTAATTTTTTTAACAATTTCTTTTTCTCACAATAAACATTAAGAAACAAAAATTAAAAAAACATATGTAGCATTGCTGTGTCAGTAAAGAGTCCAATTTATAAAAATATAAATTTAATGAACCCAATTGGTAAACACCGGAAATAGAAAAAAATAGATTACAGAATTGCGTTTTTACAGTTAACGCAGCACCATAAAAATGCAATTAGTACCAATAAAAACATTACGTCTGCACCAAAAAAAAAAAACTAGCTCGCCAAACAAAATAATGCCCTCCATGGACAAAAAAATATAAATGTTACTGATCATGTACCGAATACATTCTGTAGTGATTATGTATGTTATATCCACTTTATCCACAGCTTTATTCATCATACCTTGATGAACAATATGGCACAGTCTACAATATATCTTCTTATTTATTATATGAATTGTAATCAAACTTCACAGCGCTGTGCCAAATTAGCGCAGGTGTTTAATACAAAATCGGCAGAAAAAACCTTCAATAAATTATTTCACCAACTGAAGAAAACTGCATAATTTTACAAAATTACAAAAACTCATCATTCACTTAAAACATGATTCTCTGTAGTATTTCAATTAAAAAATTCCCACTACTATTTTTTTCAGATGCTTTCTCAAAAACTTGGATGTTCTATGGCAGGGGTCCCCAACTCCAGTCCTCAAGGCCCACCAACAGGTCATGTTTTCAGGATTTCCTTAGTATTGCCCAGGTGATAATTGCATTACCTGTGCAAAACAAAGGAAAACCTGAAAACATGATCTGTTGGTGGGCCTTGAGGACTGGAGTTGGGGAACACTGTTCTATGGAACTTAATATGCAAATTGCCTCTTCACAGAAAAAGAGGACTTGAACTCTATAGCGCCACCTGTTGGAAGTAGCGATCCTACAAGTCCAAATCAACCCTTTAATGAGTCTTTAATTTCGTACATATTAACAGTTGAAAGAAAATCTCAACAAAATGGAAACAGATATTATGCATGTTAAAATCCATAAATATAACTGAGATGTGGAGGATTACAAAGAGGATTGAGTTTACACCTGGAGAAGGAAACAAGGGAAGCCTCCGAGGTACATTCTTAAGAAGTCTATAGTACATAATAAATGCATATTGAAGTCATCACTAGAGTTGAGCGACCTTGACCTTTTTAGAGTCGAGCCGGGTTTCGCGAAACCCGACTATCTCAAAAGTCGGGTCAAGTGAAATCGGCGGATTATGACGTAAAGTCGGGATCGACCGAAACACGAAACCCAATGCAAGTCAATGGGGCAGCATAGTCGGCAGTGAGTGGGGGCCAGGAAAACACCTAGAGTGCCCATTTTAATGTCAAAACCATCCATTCTTCTTAATGAAGCTTGTCAAGCGTAATTTACCTTATAATAATTGGAAGGCATTTGAAATTGGGGGTCATTTGGCTAAAGTTGTGGTGGGTAGGGCTGGTTCAAGTAATTAGTGGGCCCAGGAAATCTGGACCACGTCACAGCAGTGGAGCAGGGAGAGGTAAGTATTTCAACTTTGCAAGTGCTGTGAACCTGAGCAAGCAGGGGGGGCCCACTCGTTGGCATTGGCACTGGCACAGGGCCCCTCAAAGTACAGCGGTGTGTTTGCACGGCGGGGGCGCCTCCCACCGGCAGCAACACTTTTGCGTACTATGAGAGGCCCTGTGCCAGTGACGTCGCCAACTAGTATTCCTCCCCCCACCTGATGAAGGAACCTGCACTTTCATCTGCACCTTCCTCTTTGTCCCCGTGTAAGGTGGTATGGTATGCGGGAAGAGCAACCTGACTTTCAGCAGGGTCACAATGTTGTTGTGTAGCGTGCACGGGGAATGTTGCGTTATGGGTCAATGTACCAGCAGACTCATCTATCACTGGCTGGGCAATGGGCAGGATGAGGAGGAAACACAGATATAGGCCCAAAGAATAAAGTTGGCTAAATGCAGTTCAAAATTGGTAACACAGGAATAACCAGGGGGCATTGCAGTGGAGGACAACTGGAATGAGAGGCTGACACAGAGAGTAGGCCCAAATCAGTAAGTAGTCGAAATGCAGTTCAAAATTGGCAACCGTAGTAAACAGGCGGCTCAGCTTTGTTCAGTGGAGGAGAACAGCAAGGAGTGGCAGACACCGATAGTAGGCCCCAACCCAACTAGTAGGCCAAATGCAGTCTAACATTAACAACTGCTTAACGAGCGCCTGAAAACGGAATTTGAGGACAGGAAACCAGGAGAACAGCAAGGAGTGGCAGACACCGATAGTAGGCCCCAAACCAACTAGTACGCCAAATGCAGTTGTTCCGTTTAACCACAATTTAATGAGAGCCTGAAGATAGAAGTTCAGGAAAGGCAACCTGGAGAACACCTTGGAGTGGAACACACCATCTCTCTACACCCCATACCCAATTTGTAGGCCTAATGCAGTGTAGTTTCCAACAACTACTAAACGAGAGCCGGAAGATCGAAGCTCAGGAAAGGCAACCTGGAGAACACCTTGGAGTGGAACACACCATCTCTCTACACCCCATACCCAATTTGTAGGCCTAATGCAGTGTAGTTTCCAACAACTACTAAACGAGAGCATGAAGATCGAAGCATTGGCGAGGAAACCTGGGGAACACCTTGGAGTGGAACACACCATCTCTCTACACCCCATACCCAATTTGTAGGCCTAATGCAGTGTAGTTTCCAAGAACTACTAAACGAGAGCCGGAAGATCGAAGCTCAGGAAAGGCAACCAGGAGAACACCTTGGAGTGGAACACACCATCTCTCTACACCCCATACCCAATTTGTAGGCCTAATGCAGTGTAGTTTCCAACAACTACTAAACGAGAGCCGGAAGATCGAAGCTCAGGAAAGGCAACCTGGAGAACACCTTGGAGTGGAACACACCATCTCTCTACACCCCATACCCAATTTGTAGGCCTAATGCAGTGTAGTTTCCAACAACTACTAAATGAGAGCCGGAAGATCGAAGCTCAGGAAAGGCAACCTGGAGAACACCTTGGAGTTGAACACACCATCTCTCTACACCCCATACCCAATTTGTAGGCCTAATGCAGTGTAGTTTCCAACAACTACTAAACGAGAGCATGAAGATCGAAGCATTGGCGAGGAAACCTGGGGAACACCTTGGAGTGGAACACACCATCTCTCTACACCCCATACCCAATTTGTAGGCCTAATGCAGTGTAGTTTCCAAGAACTACTAAACGAGAGCCGGAAGATCGAAGCTCAGGAAAGGCAACCTGGAGAACACCTTGGAGTGGAACACACCATCTCTCTACACCCCATACCCAATTTGTAGGCCTAATGCAGTGTAGTTTCCAACAACTACTAAACGAGAGCCGGAAGATCGAAGCTCAGGAAAGGCAACCTGGAGAACACCTTGGAGTTGAACACACCATCTCTCTACACCCCATACCCAATTTGTAGGCCTAATGCAGTGTAGTTTCCAACAACTACTAAACGAGAGCATGAAGATCGAAGCATTGGCGAGGAAACCTGGGGAACACCTTGGAGTGGAACACACCATCTCTCTACACCCCATACCCAATTTGTAGGCCTAATGCAGTGTAGTTTCCAACAACTAATAAACGAGAGCATGAAGATCGAAGCATTGGCGAGGAAACCTGGGGAACACCTTGGAGTGGAACACACCATCTCTCTACACCCCATACCCAATTTGTAGGCCTAATGCAGTGTAGTTTCCAAGAACTACTAAACGAGAGCCGGAAGATCGAAGCTCAGGAAAGGCAACCTGGAGAACACCTTGGAGTGGAACACACCATCTCTCTACACCCCATACCCAATTTGTAGGCCTAATGCAGTGTAGTTTCCAACAACTACTAAACGAGAGCCGGAAGATCGAAGCTCAGGAAAGGCAACCTGGAGAACACCTTGGAGTGGAACACACCATCTCTCTACACCCCATACCCAATTTGTAGGCCTAATGCAGTGTAGTTTCCAACAACTACTAAACGAGAGCCGGAAGATCGAAGCTCAGGAAAGGCAACCTGGAGAACACCTTGGAGTGGAACACACCATCTCTCTACACCCCATACCCAATTTGTAGGCCTAATGCAGTGTAGTTTCCAACAACTACTAAACGAGAGCCGGAAGATCGAAGCTCAGGAAAGGCAACCTGGAGAACACCTTGGAGTTGAACACACCATCTCTCTACACCCCATACCCAATTTGTAGGCCTAATGCAGCCTACTTTCCGACAACTACTAAACGAGAGCATGAAGATCGAAGCTCAGGAAAGGCAACCTGGGGAACACCTTGGAGTGTAACACACCCTCTCTCTACACCACGGAAGGGCTGATTCTTAGGAAGGAAGGCTGTCGGAAAGAAGCAGGGCGCGTCCGAGGGTGATTATATTCTTATTAGGTATATACTCACCCTCGGACGCGCCCTGTTTCTTTATTTGTAATGAATATTTATTTGCAATGTGGTTTTGACTTACTCTATTTTTTTGGTAAATAATGATTTTATTATTTTCATTGTTTTGCATCTTCTTGACAATTATATAAAGAAGACGCGACAGGACAACACTCGGTGGATGCCATATCTGTGTTTTAAATCGAAAAAAACTTTCAGTTAACTACTTGCAGGAGAAAGTTATTGTATCTGGTGGCCATTTTTAGTACTGTACCAGATTTTTGTTGTATGTGTTTGTTTTTAATGTTAAAATGTCTGCATTTGATATCTCTCCAGTATTTTCTTTTTTATAAGCAAAATACTTATTTTTATATTTTCTGATGTTGGTTCAAGGGGTACACGGGCAGCAGTAGACAGGTCAGTGGAGGCCTAGTGGAAGGAGGGACCGCAGACAGGCTTCGAAGCCCTAACATAATAAATTGGGCTGGCTGTAGGCAATTTAAAATTGGTTCCAGGGGAACACGGGCGGCAGTAGACAGGTCAGTGGAGGCCTAGTGGAAGGAGGGACCGCAGACAGGCTTCGAAGGCCTAACATAACAAAAATTGGGATGTAGGCAATTTACAATTGGTTCCAGGGGAACACGGGCGGCAGTAGACAGGTCAGTGGAGGCCTAGTGGAAGGAGGGACCGCAGACAGGCTTCGAAGGCTAACATAACAAAAATTGGGATGTAGGCAATTTACAATTGGTTCCAGGGGAACACGGGCGGCAGTAGACAGGTCAGTGGAGGCCTAGTGGAAGGAGGGACCGCAGACAGGCTTTGAAGGCCTAACATAATAAATTGGGCTGGCTGTAGGCAATTTAAAATTGGTTCCAGGGGAACACGGGCAGCAGTGGCCTGGTCAGTGTAGTAGTAGTGGAAAGAACGGGCCACAGACAGGCTTCGAAGGCCTAACATAACAAAAATTGGGATGTAGGCAATTTACAATTGGTTCCAGGGGAACACGGACAGCAGTAGACAGGTCAGTGGAGGCCTAGTGGAAGGAGGGACCGCAGACAGGCTTTGAAGCCCTAACATAATAAATTGGGCTGGCTGTAGGCAATTTAAAATTGGTTCCAGGGGAACACGGGCAGCAGTGGCCTGGTCAGTGTAGTAGTAGTGGAAAGAACGGGCCACAGACAGGCTTCAAAGGCCTAACATAACAAAAATTGGGATGTAGGCAATTTACAATTGGTTCCAGGGGAACACGGGCAGCAGTAGACAGGTCAGTGGAGGCCTAGTGGAAGGAGTGACCGCAGACAGGCTTCGAAGGCCTAACATAACAAAAATTGGGCTGTAGGCAATTTAAAATTGGTTCCAGGGGAACCCGGGCAGCAGTAGACAGGTCAGTGGAGGCCTAGTGGAAGGAGGGACCGCAGACAGGCTTCGATGCCCTAACATAATAAATTGGGCTGGCTGTAGGCAATTTAAAATTGGTTCCAGGGGAACACGGGCGGCAGTAGACAGGTCAGTGGAGGCCTAGTGGAAGGAGGGACCGCAGACAGGCTTCGAAGCCCTAACATAATAAATTGGGCTGGCTGTAGGCAATTTAAAATTGGTTCCAGGGGAACACGGGCAGCAGTGGCCTGGTCAGTGTAGTAGTAGTGGAAAGAACGGGCCGCAGACAGGCTTCGAAGGCCTAACATAACAAAAATTGGGATGTAGGCAATTTACAATTGGTTCCAGGGGAACCCGGGCAGCAGTAGACAGGTCAGTGGAGGCCTAGTGGAAGGAGGGACCGCAGACAGGCTTCGAAGCCCTAACATAATAAATTGGGCTGGCTGTAGGCAATTTAAAATTGGTTCCAGGGGAACCCGGGCAGCAGTAGACAGGTCAGTGGAGGCCTAGTGGAAGGAGGGACCGCAGACAGGCTTTGAAGCCCTAACATAATAAATTGGGCTGGCTGTAGGCAATTTAAAATTGGTTCCAGGGGAACACGGGCGGCAGTAGACAGGTCAGTGGAGGCCTAGTGGAAGGAGGGACCGCAGACAGGCTTCGAAGCCCTAACATAATAAATTGGGCTGGCTGTAGGCAATTTAAAATTGGTTCCAGGGGAACACGGGCGGCAGTAGACAGGTCAGTGGAGGCCTAGTGGAAGGAGGGACCGCAGACAGGCTTCGAAGCCCTAACATAATAAATTGGGCTGGCTGTAGGCAATTTAAAATTGGTTCCAGGGGAACACGGGCAGCAGTAGACAGGTCAGTGGAGGCCTAGTGGAAGGAGTGACCGCAGACAGGCTTCGAAGGCCTAACATAAGAAAAATGTCAATACAATGGTATTGACAGTGCCAGGCATTGAAGGATGTCAGCCCATAGACTAAACATTGGTGGAGTTGTGAGAGAAAATTTTGCAAGTCGTAGAGCACTGTTTGACCTGGGGGGGGGACTGTCTTGTGGCCGGCGGTAAAGGCCCAGGGCCCCTCATATTACAACGGTGTGTTTGACGTTGGGTGCGCACCACCACCGCCAGACACTTTATTGTACTATGAGGGACCTAGTGGCAGTGCCGTCGACCAAAAGCGGGCACACCCACCTCTTCAGACAAACAGTACTCTCACGGGTGCTGGCGCCAAGTGGCGATACCACGGCCCCGTGTGGGGACTTTGGCCATTTAGGGAGGTGTTAACATGTCGGATGCTGGACAATCAGGTGCTGCAAATTACGAGATTGGAAAAGTCATTCAGAATAGTCCACAGGCAAGACCTTTACATAGGAAAGCTAGGTGTCAGCCGGGCAAGGTGGGGCAAAAGATTTCGAAATCCAGTTGTGGTTCATTTTA
Source organism: Ranitomeya imitator (assembly GCF_032444005.1). NCBI lineage: Eukaryota > Metazoa > Chordata > Amphibia > Anura > Dendrobatidae > Ranitomeya > Ranitomeya imitator. The sequence goes on along the minus strand of NC_091282.1, from coordinate 313,363,055 downwards.
ATGAAGGTTAGATCATCTACATTTTGGGTAGCCAGACGAGTCCTTTTTTCTGTTAGTATTGAACCTGCAGCACTGAATACTCTTTCTGATAGGACACTAGCTGCCGGGCAAGCAAGCTCCTGCAATGCATATTCTGCCAATTCTGGCCAGGTGTCTAATTTTGATGCCCAGTAATCAAATCGGAATGACGGTTGAGGGAGAACGTCAATAAGGGATGAAAAATAGTTAGTAACCATACTGGACAAATGTTGTCTCCTGTCACTTTGAATTGATGCTGCAGTACCTGTCCTGTCTGCGGTCATAGCAAAATCACTCCACAACCTGGTCAGAAAACCCCTCTGGCCAACGCCACTTCTGATTTCTGCCCCTCTAACACCTCTGGTCTGCTGGCCCCTGCAGCTCGTGTTAGAACGATCACGGGCGCTGTGTGCAGGGAATGCCAGAAGCAAACGGTCAATAAGAGTTGATTGTTTGGTTGCTAATATTAGTTCCAAGTTCTCATGTGGCATTATATTTTGCAATTTGCCTTTATAGCGAGGATCAAGGAGGCAGGCCAACCAGTAATCGTCATCGTTCATCATTTTTGTTATGCGTGTGTCCCTTTTGAGGATACGTAAGGCATAATCCGCCATGTGGCCCAAAGTTCCAGTTCTCAAATCTGTGGTTGTGCTTGGTTGAGGGGCAGTTTCAGGCAAATCCACGTCACTTGTGTCCCTCCAAAAACCAGAACCCGGCCTTGCCGCGCCAACAATTTCCACTGGCTCCGGAAAAGCTTCCTCATTAAAAATATAATCATCCCCATCATCCTCCTCGTCCTCCTCCTCCTGTTCGCCCACTACCTCGTCCTGTACACTGCCCTGGCCAGACAATGGCTGACTGTCATCAAGGCTTTCCTCTTCCTCAGCTGCAGACGCCTGATCCTTTATGTGCGTCAAACTTTGCATCAGCAGACGCATTAGGGGGATGCTCATGCTTATTATGGCGTTGTCTGCACTAACCAGCCGTGTGCATTCCTCAAAACACTGAAGGACTTGACACATGTCTTGAATCTTCGACCACTGCACACCTGACAACTCCATGTCTGCCATCCTACTGCCTGCCCGTGTATGTGTATCCTCCCACAAAAACATAACAGCCCGCCTCTGTTCACACAGTCTCTGAAGCATGTGTAGTGTTGAGTTCCACCTTGTTGCAACGTCTATGATTAGGCGATGCTGGGGAAGGTTCAAAGAACGCTGATAGGTCTGCATACGGCTGGAGTGTACGGGCGAACGGCGGATATGTGAGCAAAGTCCACGCACTTTGAGGAGCAGGTCGGATAACCCCGGATAACTTTTCAGGAAGCACTGCACCACCAGGTTTAAGGTGTGAGCCAGGCAAGGAATGTGTTTCAGTTGGGAAAGGGAGATGGCAGCCATGAAATTCCTTCCGTTATCACTCACTACCTTGCCTGCCTCAAGATCTACAGTGCCCAGCCACGACTGCGTTTCTTTCTGCAAGAACTCGGACAGAACTTCAGCGGTATGTCTGTTGTCGCCCAAACACTTCATAGCCAATACAGCCTGCTGACGTTTGCCAGTAGCTGCCCCATAATGGGAGACCTGGTGTGCAACAGTGGCAGCTGCGGATGGAGTGGTTGTGCGACTGCGGTCTGTGGACGAGGTCTCGCTTCTGCAGGAGGACGAGGAGGAGGAGGAGGGGGTGCGAACGGCTACAGCCAACTGTTTCCTAGACCGTGGGCTAGGCAGAACTGTCCCAAACGTGCTGTCCCCTGTGGACCCTGCATCCACCACATTTACCCAGTGTGCCGTGATGGACACGTAACGTCCCTGGCCATGCCTACTGGTCCATGCATCTGTTGTCAGGTGCACCTTTGTGCTCACAGATTGCCTGAGTGCATGGACGATGCGCTCTTTAACATGCTGGTGGAGGGCTGGGATGGCTTTTCTGGAAAAAAAGTGTCGACTGGGTAGCTCGTAGCGTGGTACAGCGTAGTCCATCAGGGCTTTGAAAGCTTCGCTTTCAACTAACCGGTAGGGCATCATCTCTAACAAGATTAGTCTAGCTATGTGGGCGTTCAAACCCTGTGTACGCGGATGCGAGGCTAAGTACTTCCTTTTTCGAACCATAGTCTCATGTAGGGTGAGCTGGACTGGAGAGCTGGAGATCGTGGAACTAGCGGGGGTGCCGGTGGACATGGCAGACTGAGAGACGGTGGGAGATGGTATTGTTGCCGCCGGTGCCCTAGATGCAGTGTTTCCTACTACGAAACTGGTGATTCCCTGACCCTGACTGCTTTGGCCTGGCAAAGAAACCTGCACAGATACTGCAGGTGGTGCGGAAAATGGTGGCCCTACACTGCCGGAAGGGATGTTGCGTTGATGACTAGCTTCATTGGCCGAGGGTGCTACAACCTTAAGGGACGTTTGGTAGTTAGTCCAGGCTTGCAAATGCATGGTGGTTAAATGTCTATGCATGCAACTTGTATTGAGACTTTTCAGATTCTGTCCTCTGCTTAAGGTAGTTGAACATTTTTGACAGATGACTTTGCGCTGATCAATTGGATGTTGTTTAAAAAAAATGCCAGACTGCACTCTTTCTAGCATCAGATACCTTTTCAGGCATTGCAGACTGAGCTTTAACCGGATGGCCACGCTGTCCTCCAACAGGTTTTGGCTTTGCCACGCGTTTTGGGCAAGATACGGGCCCGGCAGATGGAACCTGTTGCGATGTTGATGCCTGCTGCGGCTCCTCCTCCTCCGCTTCAGAACTGCTGCCGCCTGCACCCTGTTCCCCCAATGGCTGCCAATCGGGGTCAAGAACTGGGTCATCTATTACCTCTTCTTGTAGCTCGTGTGCAACTTCGTCTGTGTCACCGTGTCGGTCGGTGGTATAGCGTTCGTGATGGGGCAACATAGTCTCATCAGGGTCTGATTCTTGATCATTACCCTGCGAGGGCAATGTTGTGGTCTGAGTCAAAGGACCAGCATAGTAGTCTGGCTGTGGCTGTGCATCAGTGCACTCCATGTCAGATTCAACTTGTAATGGGCATGGACTGTTAACTGCTTCACTTTCTAAGCCAGGGACGGTATGTGTAAAGAGCTCCATGGAGTAACCCGTTGTGTCGCCTGCTGCATTCTTCTCTGTTGTTGTTTTTGCTGAAGAGGACAAGGAAGCGACTTGTCCCTGACCGTGAACATCCACTAACGACGCGCTGCTTTGACATTTACCAGTTTCACGAGAGGAGGCAAAAGAGCTAGAGGCTGAGTCAGCAAGATAAGCCAAAACTTGCTCTTGCTGCTCCGGCTTTAAAAGCGGTTTTCCTACTCCCAGAAAAGGGAGCGTTCGAGGCCTTGTGTAGCCAGACGACGAACCTGGCTCCACAGCTCCAGACTTAGGTGCAATATTTTTTTTCCCACGACCAGCTGATGCTCCACCACTACCACTACCCTCATTACCAGCTGACAATGAACGCCCCCGGCCACGACCTCTTCCACCAGACTTCCTCATTGTTTTAAAAACGTAAACAAACTAACGGTATTTGTTGCTGTCACACAAATTACACGGTGAGCTATAACTTCAGTATGATTTAGCTACCCCTTTACTGGTGAGTGAGACCACAACGAAAATCAGGCATAATGTTACACACTCTGTTGTTGGTGGCAACAAATGAGAGAGATGCCACACACGCAGGACTGTCACTGAAGCACAAATGTAAATATTAATCTCCCACTGATTTGTTTTTTTTTTTTTTTTCAGGGAGACTAGGAAAAAAAAATAATAGAATAAAATGATTTTTTCAGGAAGAATTTAGAAACCAAATAAAATAAAATGATTTTTTCAGGGAGAATTTAGAAAACAAATAAAACAAAAAAAGGCTTTCTATGGCCCACTGAGTGAGAGATGACGCACACAGGAGTCAGGAGTGGCACACAAGCCCAGAGGCCAATATTTATCTCCCACTGATTGATGTAGTGATTTTTTCAGGTAGATTTTGGAACCCAAATCAAGCTAAAAAAAATAATAGGCTTTCTATGGCCCACAATTGGAGAGAGAGAGAGAGATGGCACACCCAGGAGTCAAGACTGGCACACAAGCAGAAAGGGCAATATTAATCTCCCACTGATTTGTTTTTTTTTTTTCCAGGGAGACTTTAGGAAAAAAAATTATAGAATAAAATGATTTTTTCAGGAAGAATTTAGAAACCAAATAAAATAAAATGATTTTTTCACGGAGAATTTAGAAAACAAATAAAACAAAAAAAGGCTTTCTATGGCCCACTGAGTGAGAGATGACGCACACAGGAGTCAGGAGTGGCACACAAGCCCAGAGGCCAATATTTATCTCCCACTGATTGATGTAGTGATTTTTTCAGGTAGATTTTGGAACCCAAATCAAGCTAAAAAAATAATAGGCTTTCTATGGCCCACAATTGGAGAGAGAGAGAGAGATGGCACACCCAGGAGTCAAGACTGGCACACAAGCAGAAAGGGCAATATTAATCTCCCACTGATTTGTTTTTGTTTTTTCCAGGGAGACTTTAGGAAAAAAAATTATAGAATAAAATGATTTTTTCAGGAAGAATTTAGAAACCAAATAAAATAAAATGATTTTTTCAGGGAGAATTTAGAAAACAAATAAAACAAAAAAAGGTTTTCTATGGCCCACTGAGTGAGAGATGACGCACACAGGAGTCAGGAGTGGCACACAAGCCCAGAGGCCAATATTTATCTCCCACTGATTGATGTAGTGATTTTTTCAGGTAGATTTTGGAACCCAAATCAAGCTAAAAAAATAATAGGCTTTCTATGGCCCACAATTGGAGAGAGAGAGAGAGATGGCACACCCAGGAGTCAAGACTGGCACACAAGCAGAAAGGGCAATATTAATCTCCCACTGATTTTTTTTTTTTTTTTTTTTCAGGGAGACTTTAGGAAAAAAAAATAATAGAATAAAATGATTTTTTCAGGAAGAATTTAGAAACCAAATAAAATAAAATGATTTTTTCAGGGAGAATTTAGAAAACAAATAAAACAAAAAAAAGGCTTTCTATGGCCCACTGAGTGAGAGATGACGCACACAGGAGTCAGGAGTGGCACACAAGCCCAGAGGCCAATATTTATCTCCCACTGTTTTCTTTTTGTTCCAGGGAAAATTTATAAACCCAATAAAAAAAATAATAAATAGGCTTTCTATGGCCCACTATCTGAGAGAGAGAGAGAGAGAGAGAGATGGCACGCTTAGGACTGGCACACAAGCCCAAAGGCCAATATTAATCTCCCTTTTTTTTTTCAGGGAGAATTTATAAAGCAAAAAAAAAATAAATAAATAGGCTTTCTATGGCCCACTATTTGTGAGAGAGATGGCACGCTCAGGACTGGCACACAAGCCCAGAGGCCAATATTAATCTCCCACTTTATTTTTTTTTTGGTCCAGGGAAAATTTATAAACCCAATAAAAAAAATAATAAATAGGCTTTCTATGGCCCACTATCTGAGAGAGAGAGATGGCACGCTTAGGACTGGCACACAAGCCCAAAGGCCAATATTAATCTCCCACTGATTGATTTATTGATTTTTTCAGGTAGAATTTAGAACCCAAATCAAGCAAAAAAATAAATAGGCTTTCTATGGCCCACTGACTGAGAGATGGCACACACAGGAGTCAGGAGTGGCACACAAGCCCTGAGGCCAATATTTTTCTCCCACTGATTGATGTAGTGATTTTTTCAGGTAGATTTTAGAACCCAAATCAAGCAAAAAAATAAATAGGCTTTCTATGGCCCACTGACTGAGAGATGGCACACACAGGAGTCAGGAGTGGCACACAAGCCCTGAGGCCAATATTTTTCTCCCACTGATTGATGTAGTGATTTTTTCAGGTAGATTTTAGAACCCAAATCAAGCAAAAAAATAAATAGGCTTTCTATGGCCCACTGACTGAGAGATGGCACACACAGGAGTCAAGAGTGGCACACAAGCCCTGAGGCCAATATTTTTCTCCCACTGATTGATGTAGTGATTTTTTCAGGTAGATTTTATAACCCAAATCAAGCAAAAAAATAAATAGGCTTTCTATGGCCCACTGAGTGAGAGATGGCACACACAGGGATGGCACTCTAGCAGAAATGTCAATCTTAATCTCCCACAAAAAAAAAAAAAAAAAAAACAGGGAGTGTCCTTCAATTACTATCTCCCTGCAGTAATCTCAGCCAGGTATGGCAGGCAGCAATAAGGAGTGGACTGAAGCACAAATTAAATAAAATTGTGTACAAACAAAAAAGATAGCTGTGCAGAATGGAAGGAACAAGAGGATTTGTGCTTTGAAAAAAGCAGTTGGTTTGCACAGCGGCGTACACACAGCAATGCAGCTATCAGGGAGCCTTCTAGGGCAGCCCAATGAGCTACAGCGCTGAGGGGGAAAAAAAAAAAAATGTAGCTTCCACTGTCCCTGCACACCGAAGGTGGTGTTGGGCAGTGGAAATCGCTACAGCACAAGCGGTTTGGTGGTTAATGGACCCTGCCTAACGCTATCCCTGCTTCTGACGAAGCGGCAGCAACCTCTCCCTAAGCTCAGATCAGCAGCAGTAACATGGCGGTCGGCGGGAACGCCCCTTTATAGCCCCTGTGACGCCGCGGACAGCAAGCCAATCACTGCAATGCCCTTCTCTAAGATGATGGGGACCAGGACCTATGTCATCACGCTGCCCACACTCTGCGTTTACCTTCATTGGCTGAGAAATGGCGCTTTTCGCGTCATTGAAACGCGACTTTGGAGCGAAAGTCGCGTACCGCATGGCCGAACCCGCACAGGGGTCGGATCGGGTTTCATGAAACCCGACTTTGCCAAAAGTCGGCGACTTTTGAAAATGAACGACCCGTTTCGCTCAACCCTAGTCATCACATTTGTAGCTTGATTTAACATCTATTGATGCGGACTTCTCAGATTCCAATACGAATTTCTCTGAAAGTGGAGGATATAGAGCTGGAAACAGACTGGGGAGCAAAATCAACAATAAAATATTAGACTTCCAAAAAACAGGGCACATTGAAATGGCTTAAATCATATCAGTAATTATTTCCAGACCAGAAGCAAAAAACATTACTGACCAGTAGGGATGAGCAAATGTACTTGGTGATACTTGGATATTACTCGAGTATCTGGGTGCTCGTATGTACTCGTTACTTGGCAAGCATTGGTCAGTGATCGATAAGCCAATAAGCACGTAGGGATTGCCTGCACGGCATTGTAATCCTGTAGACATCTTGGTTGTGGCATTACTGTGATTGGCTGGCTGTGTAACATCATCTGGGATTATAAAAGAACATATGCCACCCGGCTCACCACACTGATGCCATTGCACAACTCTGTGACCCTTCGAATTGGAGGGAGAGAGTGCTTGTCCAGGCATGTGTGTGCACAGTTCAACAAATCAGAGTCCTGTAGTGTTGATACTGGTGCTGAAGCTGAACCATCATACTAACAACCATGCTAAGGGCTAATTATTTGCTTTGCTATTTGTATCACATACTGTACATTTGCCAAATAGTCTAGGGAGGGAGAGCATGTTGCAGGAGGAAGGAAAGTGGCAGAATACAGTCTGTAGACAGGGATTAGGGCTGTGCAGTCCCTTGCAAAATATATAGCTCCGGCATTTTATTTTATTTATTTTTCTGAAAAAATGTAATATATTTTTGTGATCTGTTGAGTAGGGTTGAGCGAAACTGATCGGACATTTTCATAAATCGCCGACTTATGGCAAAGTCGGGATTCATGAAACCCGACCCGATCCCACTGTGGGATCAGCCATGAGGTCGGCGATCTGCGCGCCAAAGTCGCGTTTTGTATGACACTTTAAGCGCCATTTCTCAGCCAATGAAGGTGCACGCAGAGTGTGGGCAGCGTGATGACATACAGTGCCTACAAGTAGCGAAACGCGCGTTGGGGCTACAGCATGGATCATCTCTGAGTGCCAGCTCTAGGGGTAAGGATGTAGGGGGGATTTAGGTGCTGTCACCGATATTTGTGATTGATTGGAGCCTGTGTACAGGGCTCTGTGGAGGTCCACATGGATTTGTGATTAATTGACGAGGCCTTTATACCCCCTGACCCCCTCTCCCTGGCTTTAGATATATATACTTTTGCACTAGGCACTTTATCTATACATGTGGCATCAGTTTTTCTCCGCGCTGGTTTTCCATCTGTGCTACCGTCACTGTTTCTTTTGCTTGTTACTTGCTATATACTCATTGTCTTAATGTAATTAATATTGGATTTTTATCTATTTGCATTCAATAAAATTGTTAATTTTAGTATGGACTTGTACTCCGTTTTTGTCTGTATCACCCCTGCAGATTTAGCAGGTTTACACATTTGGAATTAACTTGGCATTGTGACATTTGGACTGTAGATCAGCCTGGAAGTGTGAAATGCACTGCAGCAAAAAAGAATGTTATTTCTTTGTTTATTTTTTTTTTTAAATTGGGAAAAGTTTTTTCAGAGTGTCATTTATTATTCAACCCTTCAACCCACCAGAATTCTGTTTGGTTCCCCTAAAGTATTAAGAAGTAGTTCAGGCACAAAGAACAATGAGCTTCACATGTTTGGATTAATTATCTCTTTTTCCAGCCTTTTCTGACTATTTAAGACCCTCCCCAAACTTGTGAACAGCACTCAAACATGGTCAACATGGGAAAGACAAAGGAGCATTCCAAGGCCATCAAAGACAAGATCGTGGAGGGTCACAAGGCTGGCAAGGGGTACAAAACCCTTTCCAAAGAGTTGGGCCTACCTGTCTCCACTGTTGGGAGAATCATCCGGAAGTGGAAGGCTTATGGAACTACTGTTAGCCTTCCATGGCCTGGACAGCCTTTGAAAGTTTCCTCCCGTGCCGAGGCCAGGCTTGTCTGAAGAGTCAAGGCTAACCCAAGGACAACAAGGAAGGAGCTCCGGGAAGATCTCATGGCAGTGGGGACATTGGTTTCAGTCAATACCATAAGTAATGTACTCCACCGCAATGGTCTTCGTTCCAGACGAGCCCGTAACGTACCTTTACTTTCACAGCATCATGTCAACGCTCGTCTACAGTTTGCTCATGATCACTTGGAGGACTCTGAGACTGACTGGTTCAAGGTTCTCTGGTCTGATGAGACCAAGATCGAGATCTTTGGTGCCAACCACACACGTGACGTTTGGAGACTGGATGGCACTGCATACGACCCCAAGAATACCATCCCTACAGTCAAGCATGGTGGTGGCAGCATCATGCTGTGGGGCTGTTTCTCAGCCAAGGGGCCTGGCCATCTTGTCCGCATCCATGGGAAGATGGATAGCACGGCCTACCTGGAGATTTTGGCCAAGAACCTCCGCTCCTCCATCAAGGATCTTAAGATGGGTCGTCATTTCATCTTCCAACAAGACAACGACCCAAAGCACACAGCCAAGAAAACCAAGGCCTGGTTCAAGAGGCAAAAAATCAAGGTGTTGCAGTGGCCTAGTCAGTCTCCTGACCTTAACCCAATTGAAAACTTGTGGAAGGAGCTTATGATTAAAGTCCACATGAGACACCCAAAGAACCTAGATAACTTGGAGAAGATCTGCATGGAGGAGTGGGCCAAGATAACTCCAGAGACCTGTGCCGGACTGATCAGGTCTTATAAAAGACGATTATTAGCTATAATTGCAAACAAAGGTTATTCCACAAAATATTAAACCTACCGGTTGAATAATAATTGACCCACACTTTTATGTTTAAAATTTATAAAAATTTAACTGAGCAACAAAACTTTTTGGTTTGCAAGATTTATGCATCTGTTAATAAATCCTGCTCTTGTTTAAAGTTTGAAGGCTCTAACTTATTTGCATCTTATTAAACCTGCTAAATCTGCAGGGGGTTGAATACTACTTGTAGGCACTGTAGGTCTCGGTCCCCACCATCTCAGAGAAGGGCATGGCAGTGATTGGCTTGCTTTCTGTGGCGTCACAGAGGCTATAAAGGGGCGTGCACGCCGACCGCCATCTTACTTCTGCAGATCTGAGCATAGGGATATACTTAGGCAGGGAATATTAACCCCCAAACCGCTTGTGCTGTAGCGATTTCCACTGTCCAACACCACCTTTTTTTTGCAGGGACAGTGGAGTATTTTTTTTTTGGTGCATCAGCTCTGTAGCTTAGGCTGCCGTATAAGGCTCCCTGATAGCTGCATTGCTGTGCAAACCAACTGCTTTTTTCAAAGCAAAAATCCTGTTGCTTCTTTCTGCACAGTTCTCTTGTTCCTTTGTCCACACTCTTTTTGTGTGCAGCAGTCCTTTTTATTGCTGCCATACTTGTCCTTTGATCATTGTAGGGAGATTGAAATTCTACTACAGCCCTTGTATTTTTTGATATATCTGGCAGCCACGTTCTGCCTTGTACATTGTGTGTTGTCATACACTGGGCCTGTTTTTTACTGCAGTCTCCCACAAAAACAAAAAAAAGGGTGCTTTAAATTGCCACTAAGTGGATTAAAGTGAGTTCTGTTTGGCGTATATCTGCCACCCACGTTCTGCTTTTTACAGTGTGTGTAGTTTAATGGATCGCCCCCAGACACAGGGCCACGAGTTCTTGGTACCGGGCCTCTCTGGTTCGGTTCTGAGGCTGTCACGGTGGCTAGACCCGGTCCATGACCCTGCTAAGGGGCATCCAGATAAGGGATTTGTACAGTCTGTCAAGGGTTCGTGACGCCACCTGTGGTGTTCGGTCAGGGTGACCGACGCTGCTGTGGGGTCCACTGGGGTGATGGAATGGCAGCTGGATGGTATAACTTCCCACAGGTGAAGTATGTCCCCAGGGCTTCCCAGTAAGGTGGATGGTGATGGTGTAAGGCGCAGTCAATAACGAGAACACAAGGTTGCAGTCTCTTTACCTCTTTACTGAAGGCTTCAGGATTCTCAACCCAGAGTACGTTCAACAGGGCTCTCCGAGACCGGACGGTCCGATGGGCACATCCAGAGTTTCCCTCGCAGATGGAAATCGTTGCCTACCAATAGCGCCTGTGTGTTGTAGTCCTACCCTGCTGAGCATTCGGAATAGTCCTCACAACTGCTGTTCTCGTTCGTTCGTTCTCTACAGCTCTCTCTCTCTCGTTCTTTGGTTCCAGATGTTACTAATTTCTAACGTCCCCCAGGTATGTTATGGCTAGGACGCCACTCGTTTGACGGGAAGGCTTGGAGGTCTTCCGGGACCCTAGAGACGTCCCTCTCCCAATGTTGCCCCCTATGTCTTCGTAGGTGTGAAAGGTAGACAGCCAACCTATAATCAACTGTCCAGCAGAATTTGAAGTAAGGCCTGAAGTCAGTTACTCCTACGGTGATCCGGCCACCGACTACGCGCCTCAGTAAGATGTTGCCTTCCTCTCTCGGCACGACTCTTACTGGCTCTCCTTTGTGCTGATCTCGTTTACACTGTTCCACAATATCCTTCCCTTCGTGTCTCTCTCCTGGACACCGCCGCAGGGTGTGCAGGCGCGGTTCCGTTACGTTCTGTTCTGTCGCTAGGCACCTGCCAGGTTCCCACGCCTGACAGGGACCCCCCTGTGCCTTCTCCCTGCAACACCCCCTGCCACGGGATGTTGCCTGGTTCCAACCCAGTCAGCTTCTGACTAACTTCCTCCCCAACCTCTAGTTTTACCAATGTGAGGAGTGGCCCAATAAATAAAGCCTTTTGCTCCCCCTAGTGGCCGGAGTGTGAAGTGTAATGTGTTCTGGTGATACCTGGTCAGGATAACTCTTTAGTGCCATCAGACGTACCGCTGCTCCCCTTAGTGGCAGAGCGCTATACTGCAACGACCAGGTCTCTGGGGCGCTGCACTCCCCCCCGGTTAAATCCAGTACTCCTGGACTGGGAAGAACAACAATATAATGCGGTGAAAGACATACAAAATTTTGAATGCTAATAACAAGTAAATAGAAAAGGTGCCTCCCTTTATGGGAGGTAAGGACACTTGAGCGTTACAAACAAAAATAACAGTTAAATATTTTTAAATAACATTATGACTATAAATAACTCTCAGTACCCAGCCGGGTATTCTACTAAGTGCAAACTTTGGTTTAACCTTTCCTTTAAGGGCGTATAAGCTGAACCCACTAAAGGCCTACTATCAAGTACTACAACAACTCAACTTTCTTTTCCGTTCTCACTTCACCAATGCAGGACCGCCCAGCTCCTTGACTGGGCCTACTGTCACTGTACCAACCATCTTTCTACATCTCTCAGGAGGACTCTCCCTCTAACCCCTACGGGTTAACTCTTAGGGATCCCTTTGTTTACCCGGGATCCCTATTGTCTTCCATTCCTTTTTCTACTTTTGTACAAGTTATCACTGTTTAAAAGACTGCCGGATCATGGACGGTGAATGATTCAGAACTGTTTTGTATATAGTTTGCACCTTCTTAAAGGTGCTCCCTACTGGTTTTACAAGCGAAAGAAGACTTTGCGAAGACCTGATGCAGAAGGACTTGCTGATTGCGAACTTGCTGCTGAAAGAGAGTCTGCACCAGAGACTTGGGTCCCTCTTAAAGGGAATGTTTTGGTGATTACTTTGATAAAAGTTGAAACGTTAATAATGTTGAAAAATTTAGATAGTTTAATAATGTAAATAAAGTTTGAGGACAGGAAAGTTTGAAGTGAACCCTGGACGGGTTTAAAGCAGCAGCAACATCAGGAAACAGTTAACTATTTACATTTTTCAGGTTTTCGAAGGTTTAGTTCTATAATAGGTTGCAAGGCATCCATCGGTAACGAGCACATCCCGGCCATGACAGCTCTGGTTCCGTGTTCTCGCCTGATGCGGTGTCAGTGTCATGGGTTCATCTCTCAGATGTGGACAGGTCTCTCGGTGTCTGGATTCGAATGTCAGCTTTGGTTGCAAGTTCAGTAGCGGCGATAATGCACACTGTGGTCACAGGGGTGGAATTCGTCAAGTCCGGGTTAGTCGTAGTCAGGACAGCAGGTGGCGTCACTACCGGCTCGCATCGGTAGACATTCCGAGCGCACCACCCTTGCGCACTCCGATGGCGGGTGTATGTCACCTGGTCCCCTTGGTACAGCAGTTGATTATCCCATCTATCACGGCGCGAGGTTTTCACGTTGTAGCTAGTAAAGAAGATTTCTGTCGGTAGCCCCGGTTCCCGTATATAGCCCCAACCCCGCTTCGGCTGAAAGGCTAGCACAGTTCCCCGCTTTACCGGACTTCCTTTTCTGCGTTCTGTCTTTGGTCCTGGTACTTTTGGTGGGTCACTTTGTTCCGTCTCTTTTCGGTTTTTCCAGTGTATAATCAGACATTGTTTATATTGTTCCCAAGTGAGCGCAGCAATGCTGAGGCCCTCCTGCCTGGTCCCGTCTGGCTCGATCCTTGGGTTATCCCATTGGAAGATCACCCCGTTGTCGCTTACACTCAGTGGTATCCCCATAGTCGTCGGTAGCGGAGGCACCAACTTCTCCATAGTACCGGGAACTATAGCCACCAGCTCGGGAGCAGGGAATCGATTACCGTCAGGACGGGGAGCGGTCACGGGAACTGGATCGGTCAGGCGGGCAGGGGCGTTTTCCATACCTCCGTCTGATGTGGTTCCACCGATGCCGATCGGTTCCGCTGATAATGACGCTGGAGTCGGCTGCGGCCCGGACTGCGGATCTTCCGAGGCGGTTCTCGGTGACAGTTCCGACCTCCATCGCTTCACATTGGCTGGCTCCACACTTGGAATAGGCTGACTCGGCTCCTCCGCCCACGGCTCCAAGAAGCCCGAATCCTCCAGCTGCGGTAGATTCGAGTCCGGGTCCACCTCCGGCTGAGGGGGACAGGCCAGGATCACTCCTTCGTCGTTCGGGTACCCGCTGGTCGTCATCCCCACTCCGGGGTCTGCGATGGCACCCACACGCTGCTCCTCCATTTCCGGAGGGTCGAGCTCCTTCCCGTCTTGGTTCCCGCCACTGCAAATCAGGGGGCGGTTCTCCTCTGCTTTGGGGCAAGTCGTCCTCCCGCAACAGTAGTCAGAGGGGGCGGTCAGCACTTCTGGCGCCACTTTGATAGTCTCCTCCCATGGCACGCCCTCCTTCTTCTCCTGAGCTCCTCGTGGCGTGGCGGTTTTGGCGGGAATCTTTTGGCAGATAGCAACACACAGTCTTTGCAATAAATCACAGTCCAACACGTTTCAATCACAGTTCCAAGGCACACATGACCTGCTTCTCAGGCTTAAGAACGATCCTGTTCGTGACGCCAAGTTGGATCGCCCCCAGACACAGGGCCACGAGTTCTTGGTACCGGGCCTCTCTGGTTCGGTTCTGAGGCTGTCACGGTGGCTAGACCCGGTCCGTGACCCTGCTAAGGGGCGTCCAGATAAGGGATTTGTACTGTCTGTCAAGGGTTCGTGACGCCACCTGTGGTGTTCGGTCAGGGTGACCGACGCTGCTGTGGGGTCCACTGGGGTGATGGAATGGCAGCTGGATGGTATAACTTCCCACAGGTGAAGTATGTCCCCAGGGCTTCCCAGTAAGGTGGATGGTGATGGTGTAAGGCGCAGTCAATAACGAGAACACAAGGTTGCAGTCTCTTTACCTCTTTACTGAAGGCTTCAGGATCCTCAACCCAGAGTACGTTCAACAGGGCTCTGAGACCGGCCGGTCCAATGGGCACATCCAGAGTTTCCCTCGCAGATGGAAATGGTTGCCTACCAATAGCGCCTGTGTGTTGTAGTCCTACCCTGCTGAGCATTCAGAATATTCCTCACAACTGCTGTTCTCGTTCGTTCTCTACAGCTCTCTCTCTCGTTCTTTGGTTCCAGATGTTACTAGTTTCTAACGTCCCCCAGGTATGTTATGGCTAGGACGCCACCCGTTTGAAGGGAAGGCTTGGAGGTCTTCCGGGACCTTAGAGACGCCCCTTTCCCAATGTTGCCCCCTATGTCTTCGTAGGTGTGAAAGGTAGACAGCCAACCTATAATCAACTGTCCAGCGGAATTTGAAGTAAGGCCTGAAGTCAGTTACTCCTACGGTGATCCGGCCACCGACTATGCGCCTCAGTAAGATGTTGCCTTCCTCTCTCGGCACGACTCTTACTGGCTCTCCTTTGTGCTGATCTCGTTTACACTGTTCCACAATATCATTCCCTTCGTGTCTCTCTCCTGGACACTGCCGCAGGGTGTGCAGGCGCGGTTCCGTTCCGTTCTGTTCTGTTGCTAGGCACCTGCCAGGTTCCCACGCCTGACAGGGACCCCCCTGTGCCTTCTCCCTGCAACACCCCCTGCCACGGGATGTTGCCTGGTTCCAACCCAGTCAGCTTCTGACTAACTTCCTCCCCAACCTCTAGTTTTACCAATGTAAGGAGTGGCCCAATAAATAAAGCCTTTTGCTCCCCCTAGTGGCCGGAGTGTGAAGTGTAATGTGTTCTGGTGATACTTGGTCAGGATAACTCTTTAGTGCCATCAGACGTACCGCTGCTCCCCTTAGTGGCAGAGCGCTATACTGCAACGACCAGGTCTCTGGGGCGCTGCATTAACACAGAGGGCTTGTTGTTACCTGCAGTCTACCACAAAAAAAATAAAAAAGGGAGCTTTAAATTGCCACTAAGTGGATTATCGTGAGTTCTGTTTGGCGTATATCTGCCACCCACGTTCTGCTTTGTACAGTGTGTGTAGTTTAACACAGAGGGCCTGTTGCTACCTGCAGTCTGCCACAAAAAAAATAAAAAAGGGAGCTTTAAATTGCCACTAAGTGGATTAACGTGAGTTCTGTTTGGCGTATATCTGCCACCCACAATCTGCTTTGTACTGTGTGTTTAGTTTAACACAGAGGGCCTGTTGTTACCTGCAGTCTCCCACAAAAACAAAAAAAAGGGTGCTTTAAATTGCCACTAAGTGGATTAACGTGAGTTCTGTTTGGCGTATATCTGCCACCCACGTTCTGCTTTTTACAGTGTGTAAAGAGGGAGTGTGGAAACCACAAAAGACGACCAATACTGGGTAAATTACAAATATAAATAATCTTTATTAACACAATACAAAATATTACAGTCATGAAAACCTTAATAAACTCTGGACAACAATGGTACACGGTTACACAATGGTGGCGATATCCCCAACAAGTCGCCACTATACAAAAAGACGTGCAGACCGGAAAACACAAGCTACCATGAAAAGACACATCCATTGGTGGATGGATCCACAAAGGGAGCTAATTAAAGTGTGACCTGTGCTTTGTACATTGATACATAAAATCGCTATATCTGCTCTGAGATGCCAGTGTCAATATTCACTAAAGTATGCCTCAGTGGGGTACTATCATCAGGCATCAGAACAATATAAACAGCAATGTAGCAGCACGTTGCCAGCAGCACCGCACTATATGTGCGTACAAATGAAAGCTGACCCATGTGTGTGTCCCTCCCCCATGGCCACATACAACCGTCCAACCCCTAGTAAAGCTGCCCGGTAAATACACGGGCTAACAGCCGCAAGTGCAGCTAGAAATTACCTGTCACAGGGGGGCACTAGAAGATAGCCAGGGTCCGGTGCCGCACGTCCACCCGACGCGCGTTTCGGAGCAGAAGCTCCTTCGTCCCCTGACATTTTATGTGTCAGTGTACACTTACAGCAGGCACTTGGAAGCATGGACTAACTACCAAACGTCCCGTACCGTTGGTGCACCTGCTCCTATTGAAGCTAGTCAGCAATGCAACATGGCTTCCCTAACTGGAAGCCCACTGGTTATGACACCACCAATAGCAAATGTGGAGGTATTGTCGCAAGGCCAAAACAGTCAGGGAATCACAAGGTTCTTGGTTGGAAACACTGTCGGTAGGCCCACATCAAGAATACCATCGCCAAGCCTCTCTCAATCTGCCATGTCCACCACCACCCCCGCTAGTTCCACCATATGCAGCTCTCCAGTCCAGCTCAGCCTACAAGAGACTCTCAATAGGAAAAGAAAGTACTCTTCCTCTCATCCACATACACAAGGTTTGAACGGCTACATAGCTCGACTAATCTCGTTAGAGATGATGCCCTACCGTTTGGTTGAAAGCGAAGCTTTCAAAGTCCTGATGGCCTATGCAGTACCACGCTACTTACCCAGTCAACACTTCTTTGTGAGAAAAGCCATCCCAGCACTACACCAACTTGTCAAAGAACGCATTGTCCATGCACTCAGGCAATCGGTCAGTAGAAAGTGGCACCTCACAACTGATGCATGGACCAGTAGGCATGGCCAGGGACGTTACGTGTCCATTACCACACACTGGGTTAATGTGGTGGATGCAGGGTCCACAGGGGACAACAATACTGGCACAGTTCTGCCTAGCCCACGGTCTAGGAAACAGTTGGCTGTAGGCGTTTGCTCCTCCTCCTCCAGAAGCAAAAGCTCGTCCACAGAGCGCAGTCACACGACAACTCCATCCGCAGCTGTCAGTGTTGCACCCGTGGTGTCCCATTATGGAACAGCTAGTGGGAAGTGTCAACAGGCTGTGCTGCAAATGAAGTGTTTGGGCGACAACAGACACACCGCGGAAGTACTGGCCGAGTACTTGCAGCAAGAAAGAGAGTCATGGCTGGGCAGTGTACATCTTGAGGCAGGCAAGGTAGTCAGTGATAACGCAAGGAATTTTAGGGCGGCCATAGCCCTTTCAGAACTGAAACACATACCTTGCCTGGCTCACACATTGAACCTGGTGGTGCAGTGCTTCCTCAAGAATTACCCAGATTTACCAGCCCTGCTCCTGAAGGTGCACAGACTTTGCTCCCACATCCGCTGGTCGCCCGTACACTCCAGCCGTATGCTTAACCATCAGCGATCACTGAATCTTCCCCAGCACCGCCTAATAATCGACGTGGCAATAAGGTGGAACTCCACACTGCACATGCTTCAGAGGCTGTGTGCACAGAGGCATGCTGTCATGTATTTGTGGGAGGATACACATACACGGGCAGGCAGTTGGATGGCAGACATGGAGTTGTCTGGTGTGCAGTGGTCGAAGCTCCAAGACCTCTGTCAAGTCCTTCAGTGTTTTGAGGAATGCACATGGCTGGTCAGTGCGGACGACGCCATCATAAGCATGAGCATCCCACTAATGCGTCTGCTGATGCAAAGTTTGACGCACATCAAGGAGCAGGCGTCTGCGGCCGAGGAGGAGGGAAGCCTTGATGACAGTCAGCCATTGTCTGCTCAGGGAACATTCCTGGACGAGGTGGCGGATGAAAAGGAGGAGGAGGATGATGGGGTGGAATATTTATGGGAGGAGGATGCTTCACAGGGGGAAATAGAAACTGGTGGCATTGCAAGGTCAGGTACAGGGTTTTTGCGGGCCACAAGTGATGTAGATTTTCAAGAAAGTGCTCCTCAACCCAGCACAAGCAGTGAATTGACACCTGGAACTTTGTCCCACATGGCAGAATATGCCTTGCGTATCCTAAAACGGGACCCCCGCATTATCAAAATGATAACCGATGACGATTACTGGTTAGCATGCCTCCTGGATCCACGATACCAAGGCAAATTACAAAGTATCATGCCACATGAGAACCTTGAGCAAATATTGGCTACCTAACAAGCAACTCTTGTAGACCGTTTGGTTCTGGCATTCCCAGCACACAGCGGCTCTGATGGTTCTCACACGAGCTGTAGGGGGCAACATGGCAAAGGTGTTAGAGGTGCACAAAGCCGAAGTGGCATTGGACAGAGGGGATTTATGACCAGATTGTGGAGTGATTTCGCAATGACCGCAGACAGCAGACACGACAGATACTGCTGCATCGATGCAAAGTGACAGGAGACAGCATTTGTTCAGTATGGTAACCAACTATTTTTCCACCATTATCGATGTTCTCCCTCACAGGTCATTCCCCATTGATTACTGGGCATCTAAACTAGACACCTGGCCCGAATTGGCAGAATATGCATTACAGGAGCTCGCTTGCCCAGCTGCTAGTGTGCTCTCAGAAAGAGTCTTCAGTGCTGCTGGTTCCATAGTGACCAAAAAAAGGACACGTCTGGCTCCCCGAAATGTTGATGATCTAACCTTCATTAAAATGAACCAATCATGGATTTCGAATTATTTTGGAACACCTTCACCTGCAGACACGTAGCTTGCCTGAAAAATTGCTTGTATTTTGCGTCCTCTTACTGACTGCTCCAATTCCGCCATTTGCAGGTGCCGAATGTCCACCATAGGCCCTTTTTATACCTCCCTAAATGGGCTGACTCCCCCCACAGTTCCGTGGTCACAACTTGGCGCAAGCACCCGTGCGAGTGCCATTTGCCTGGACAGGTGTGTGTTCCCACTCTTGGGCGACTGCACTGGCACAGGGTCCCACATAGTACAATGAAGTGTTTGACGGTGGTGGTGCACAACCAACGTCAGACACACCGTCGTAATATGAGGGGTCCTGTGCCAGTACCGCCGCCCACAAGAGAGTGTTCCCCCCCTGTGCTCTACCACTTGCAAAACTTACCTGCCCCACCACTGTGTAGTCTGTGCTGTTAATTCCTTAAATGGCACTGCCATTACAAGTTTGTTGCAATGATAGATGATAGTTAAATTATACAGGGGCCCTGCCCTCCATTTAGACCCCTTAATGCTTTGCGCCAACTACCACTGTCTGGACCTCTGCAAAGGAGCCCACCCCTGTATCTCGCAATGCCACCAGTTTATTTATTATGACCAATTCATTGGCTGACATTTAGCCAACTATAGTATTTAGGCCTACTAACTGTCAGCCACTTATAACAGTTGTCCTCCGCTGAACAAAGCTATGCCACCTGAGTAATCCTGTTACCAATTATGAACTGCATTTTGCCACCTTTTTTATTTTAGGCCTCTGCCTGTCTGTCCGCGCCACACATTACAAACCTTCCCCCCCTGAAACAAGCTAGTCGACCGGGTTAGTCCTGGTAGCAGTTTAGAACCGCATTTCGCCACCTTTTTTTATTTTAGGCCTCTGTCTGTCTGTCTGTCTGCGCCACACATTACAACTCTCCCCCCCTGAAACAAGCTAGGCCGCCAGGTTAGTCCTGGTAGCAGTTTAGAACCGCATTTTGCCACCTTTTTTTATTTTAGGCCTCTGTCTGCCTGTCTGTCCGTGCCACACATTTCAACTGTCCTCCCCTTTACGAAGCTATGCCACATGTGTACTACTCAAACACATTTTGAACTGATATTAGCCTACTTTTTTATTTTAGGCCTCTGTCTGCCTGTCTGACCGTGCCACACATTACAACTGTCCTCCGCTTTACCAAGCTATCCCGCCTGTGTAGTACCCAAACAAATTTTGAACTGACATTAGCCTACTTTTTTTATTTTAGGCCTCTGTCTGCCTGTCTGACCGTGCCACACATTACAACTGCCCTCTGCTTTACGAAGCTATGCCGCCGGTGTAGTTCTCAAACAAATTTTGAACTGACATTAGCCTACTTTTTTTATTTTAGGCCTCTGTCTGCCTGTCTGACCGTGCCACACATTACAACTGTCCTCCGCTTTACAAAGCTATGCCGCCTGTGTCCTCCACTTACCTATTTTGAACTGCATTTTGCCTACTTACTTATTAAGGCCTACTAACTGTGTCTGCCTCCCATTACTGTTGTCCTCCACTGAACAAAGCTGAGCCTCAATTTTCATCCGGTGTCAGATATTTAACTGCTTTTGGCCTACTTCTTTGGTTGGGCCTACAAATGGTGTGAGCCGCAGCTTGGTGTTCTCCACAGAATAAAGGTGATCTTAAATTTACAGGCTTTCGGCCTACATCACATATTACACTGAATTTGGGCTACTGGTTTGGTTGGGCGTACTAATGGTGTCTGTGGCTGCTTGGTGTTCTCCTCCACTTTACAAAGCTGAGCTTCAATCTTCAGGCTTTCGGGCTATATCAGATATTACACTGCATTTGGGCTACTGGTTTGGTTGGGCGTACTAACAGTGTCTGCCGCTGCTTGTTGTTCTCCTCCACTGAACAAAGCTGTGCCGCCTGTTTACTCCTGTTACCAATTTTGAACTTCATTTGGCCCACTTTATTACTTGGGCCTACTAACTGTGTCTGCCACTCATTACAGTTTTTCGCCACTGAACAAAGCTATGCCGCTTGTTTAGTCCTGTTACCAATTTTGAGCTGCATTTAGCCTACTTTATTCTTTGTGACTATATCTGTGTTTCCTCCTCCTCCTGCCCATTGGCCAGCCACTGCTGCATGAGTCTGCTGATACATTGACCCAGACCACTACATTCCCCTTGCACTCTACACAGCCAGAATCTAACCCTACTGAAAGTCAGGTTCCCCTTCCTGCATACTATACCACCTTACACGGGGACAAAGAGGAAGGTGCAGATGAAAGTGCAGGTTCCTTCATCAGGTGGGGGGCATACTCGTTGGCGACATCACTGGCACAGGGCCCCTCATAGTGCGCAAAAGTGTCTCTGCCGGTGGGAGGCGCCCCTGCCGTCAAACACACCGCCGTACTTTGAGGGGCCCTGTGCCAGTGCCAATGCGAACGAGTGGGCCCCCCCTGCTTGCTCGGGATCACAGCACTTGCAAAGTTTCAATACTTACCTCTCCCTGCTCCACCGCCGTGATGTAGTCTGCGTTTTCTGGGCCCACTAAAATCTTGAGCCAGCCCTACCCCCCACAACTTTAGCCAAATGACCCCCTGTTTTCAATGCCTAACTATTATTATAAAGTAAATTAAGATTGACAAGCTTAAGAAATAAGAATTGATTTTTTTGGCATAAAAATGGGCACTGAAGGTGTTTTCCTGTCCTCCACTCTCTGCCGACTTAGATTCCCCATTGACTTGCATTGGGTTTCGTGTTTCGTTCGATCCACGACTTTTCGCAATAATCGGCCGATTTCACCCAACCTGACTTTTGAGAAAGTTGGGTTTCGCGAAACCCGACTCTTTCCTAAAAATGTAAAAGTTGCTCAACCCTACTGTTGAGTATTACATGCTTTGTGGTACATTTTGGTGTTATATAACACTACAAAAAAGTGTTGAAATTTTTTTCTGGATTAAATTACTCACCCACAGAGTGTTCTGTGGCATGGGGTACACTTTTGTGATAAACAGTGTTAAAAAATGTTTCTGGGTTAAATTAGTTTAAAAAAAATTGTTGGTTTAAAGGGAACCTGCCACCCCCAAAATCGATGTTGAGGTAAGCTCACCGTCAACAGGGGCTTATCTACAGCATTCTGTAATGCTGTAGATAAGCCCTCAATGTAACCTGAAAGAGGAGAAAAAGAGGTTAGATTATACTCACCCAGGGGCGGTCCGGTCAAATGGGTGTCTCAGGTCTGCTCCGGCGCCTCCTATCTTCATTTCATGACATCCACTGTTAGGGGTCGAGTTCCCGCCTCTGCACAGGGGGAATCTCGGGCCATCTCCGCTGCGGTCTCCCATTCTTCTCCTGCCACAGTGGAGCCTGCTCAGCGGAGACATCGGTCCCAGTGTCTTGCTCAGTCCCACTCTGTACAGAGAGTTACTGCTGCTTCTCCGGCTTCTGCCATTGAAGTCAGTGCTGGGCAGTGGCGAGCAGACGCTTCTGAGACTAAGTCCTGCTTTTCTCGTTCTGAGCATGCCCTGAGTAAGACCTCTCAGTGGAGATCGAGGGTCACATGGTCAGATACTGCAGCTAAGTCCATTGGTCCTTTTCTGGAAGGTCCTTCAAGTGCTAGGACTAAATCCTGCTTTGCACACTGAGCATGCCCAGGGCAAGATCTCTCAGTGGAGATTAAGGGTCACATGCTCAGGTATGGCAGTCTCTCATTGGTCCTTCTAGGAAGGTCTTTTACTTGCTGCAGCTATATAAGGCTCGCATGGCCGCACAGCCATGTGCTAGTGTCAATTCACATATGTACTTTGCGCCAGTGTGATTATGCATGAGTGTGTTCAGGGACCCGGTTGAAATAAGCCCCTAGAATACCGGCACCTCCGGTGAGGAGATTGTATGAGTGTGTTCAGGGACCCGGCTGAAATAAGCCCCTAGAATACCGGCTTCTCCGGTGAGGAGATTGCGTGTTGCATAACCACTGACTGCTATCAGCTTGGCAGTAAGCTTGTGCTCCTGTGAGGCTAACAGGGCGCAGTGCTTTCCTTTCACAGCTACTCTGTGGAGTAACAGAGCTAGTCTATACCGCCAAACAGTGCCGCCATTTCCTAGAAGCAGGTTCCTCCTGCACGGTGGACCCCGGGCTGCGAACGCACCATTAATAATAAACATCTCGACTTTCTCGGTGCGTTCCGCTAGCCCTAACATCCTCTTCTGGTCTTCACGCCGCGCCTCCGGCGCAGGCGTAGTTTGTCTGCCCTGTTGAGGGCAGAGCAAAGTACTGCAGTGCGCAGGCGCCGGGCCTCTCTGACCTTTCCGGCGCCTGCGCACTGCAGTACTTTGATCTGCCCTCAACAGGGCAGACAAAGTACACCTGCGCCGGAGCCGCGGCGTGAAGACCAGAAGAGGACGTCATGGAATGAAGATGGGAGGCGCTGTTCTGGACCTGAGACACCCATCAGAGCAGGACCGCCCCTAGGTTATCTTTCAGGTAACATCGGCAGCTTATTTACAGCATTACATAATGCTGTAGATAAGCCCCTGATGACGGTGAGCTTAATTCACCATCGATTTTGGGGGTGACAGGTTCCCTTTAACTTTCTCACCCATACAGTATTCCGTGATCTGGGGTACATTTTTGTCATATATAACACTCCAAAAAAGCATAAAAAAATGTAACTGGGCTAAATTTCTCAGCCATACAGTATTCCATTTCTGGGGTACAGTACTGTCATATCTATCACTCCAAAAATGCATTAAAAATTTTGTTGGGTTAAACTTCTCACATACAGTGCCTTGCGAAAGTGTTTGGCCCCCTGGAACTTTTCAACCTTTTCCCACATATCATGCTACAAACATAAAGATACCATATGTAAATTTTTGATGAAGAATCAACAACAAGTGGAACACAATTGTGAAGTTGAATGAAATGTATTGGTTATTTTAAATTTTTGTGGAAATTCAAAAACTGAAAAGTGGGGCGTGCAATATTATTCGGCCCCTTTAACTTAATACTCTGTTGCGCCACCTTTTGTTGCGATTTCAGCTGCAAGTCGCTTGGGGTATGCCTCTATCAGTTTTGTACATCGAGAGACTGAAATTCTTGCCCATTCTTCCTTGGCAAACAGCTCAAGCTCAGTGAGGTTTGATGGAGATCGTTTGTGAACAGCAGTTTTCAGCTCTTTCCACAGATTCTCAATTGGATTGAGGTCTGGACTTTGACTTGGCCATTCTAAAGGTACCTTCACACTAAACGACGCTGCAGCGATCCAGACAACGATCCGGATCGCTGCAGCGTTGCTGTTTGGTCGCTGGAGAGCTGTCACACAGACAGCTCTCCAGCGACCAACGATGCCGGTAACCAGGGTAAACATCGGGTTACTAAGCGCAGGGCCGCGCTTAGTAACCCAATGTTTACCCTGGTTACCATCCTAAAAGTAAAAAAAACAAACGCTTCATACTTACCTTCCGCTGTCTGTCCCCGGCGCTCTGCTTCTCTGCTCTGGCTGTGAGCACAGTGGCCGGAAAGCAGAGCGGTGACGTCACCGCTCTGCTTTCCGGCCGCTGTGCTCACAGTGAGTGCAGGAAAGCACAGCGCCGAGAGACAGACAGCCGAAGGTAAGTATGAAGCGTTTGTTTTTTTTACTTTTAGGATGGTATCCAGGGTAAACATCGGGTTACTAAGCGCGGCCCTGCGCTTAGTAACCCGATGTTTACCCTGGTTACCAGCGAAGACATCGCTGAATCGGTGTCACACACACTGATTCAGCGATGTCAGCGGGAGATCCAGCGACCAAAAAAGTGCTGGCCCTCTAGCCCCGACCAGCGACATCACAGCAGGATTCTGATCGCTGCTGCGTGTCAAACGAAATGATATCGCTAGCCAGGACGCTGCAACGTCACGGATCGCTAGCGATATCGTTTAGTGTGAAGGTACCTTAACACCTGGACATGTTTATTTGTGAAGCATTCCATTGTAGATTTTGCTTTATGTTTGGGATCATTGTCTTGTTGGAAGACAAATCTCCATCCCAGTCTCAGGTCTTTTGCAGACTCCAACAGGTTTTCTGCAAGAATGGTCCTGTATTTGGCTCCATCCATCTTCCCATCAATTTTAACCATCTTCCCTGTCCCTGCTGAAGAAAACAGGCCCAAATCATGATGCCTCCACCACCATGTTTGAAAGTGAGGATGGTGTTTTCAGGGTGGTGAACTGTGTTGCCTTTACGCCAAACATATCGTTTGACATTGTTGGCAAAAAGTTCATTTTTTGCTTCATCTGACCAGAGCACTTTCTTCCACATGTTTGGTGTGTCTCCTAGGTGGCTTGTTGCAAACTTTAAACGACACTTTTTATGGATATCTTTGAGAAATGGCTTTCTTCTTGCCACTCTTCCATAAAGGCCAGATTTATACAGTGTACGACTGATTGTTGTCCTATGGACAGACTGCCCTACCACAGCTGTAGATCTCTGCAGTTCATCCAGAGTGATCATGGACCTCTTGACTTCATCTCTGATCAGTCTTCTCCTTGTTTGAAATTAAAGTTTTGAGGGACGGCCGGGTCTTGGTAGATTTGCAGTGTTATGATACTCCTTCCATTTCAATATGATCGCTTGCACAGTGCTCCTTGGGATCTTTAAAGTTTTGGAAATCATTTTGTATCACGGACCTGCCTGTTGGGTTCCTTGGTCTTCATGATGCTCTCTGTGCTTCAAACAGAACCCTGAAACTATCACAGAGCAGATGCATTGATACCGAGACTTGATTACACACAGGTGGATTATATTTATCATAATTAGGCATTTAGGACAACATTGGATCATTCAGAGATCCACAATGAACTTCTGGAGTGAGTTTGCTGCACTGAAAGTAAAGGGCCAAATGATATTGCACTCCCCACTTTTCAGTTTTTGAATTTCCACAAAAATGTAAAATAACCAATAAATTTCATTCAACTTCACAATTGTGTTCCACTTGTTGTTGATTCTTCACCAAAAATTTACATTTGGTATCTTTATGTTTGAAGCATGATATGTGGGAAAAGGTTAAAAAGTTCCAGGGGGTCGCAAGGCACTGTATACAGTATTCTGTGATCTGGGGTAAATTTTTGTGATATTTAACACTGCAAAAAAAAAGAGTAAACATTTTTGCTGGGTTAAATTTATCAGCCATGCAACATTCCATGGTCTGAGGTATATTACTGCGAGATCTATAAAAAAAAATTCAAAATTGTTGCTGTGTTAAATTTCTCACCAATACAGTAGTCCGTGATCTATGGTACATTACTGTGATATCTATAAAGCTTCTAAAAAGCATTTAATAATTTTTCTGGGTTAAATTTCTCAGCCTTACAGTATTCTGTGATCTGAGGTACATTTTTCTGATATATAACACTACAGCAAAGTGTTTAAAAATTTACCGCCATCTTATCTAAATGGGTCTGCTGCATCCTGATAGTGCATTTGTCTGGAGGCCTGGGTTTTTGGGTTGGCAGATTGCACTAAATAAATTTAATAAAGAAGTGCAATTGCAACCCGGGTTCCCCCGTGAAGAGATGTAAAACTGCAGCTAATTTGAATAATGACGGAGCACACAGCGAGCGATTGCTAGCTTGCACTGAGTTACACGTCACTCAGTGAACAGCACACAAAGTCGTGTCACTCGCACACAGTGACGAAGCAGATGCACTGCAATAGAGCTGTGTCACTTGCACACAGCAGCCAAGCAGATATGATGCTAGACACAATCCCTGTTGACCTCACAGGGGATCAAAGCCCCCTAACGGGGCAAGTAGCAAACAGTAGTCACATAGTCAGCAACAGCACTCAACCAACTTCTCTCCAGAGGTGCCAGAATTCTAATGGCTAGACGCCAAGCCTGAATCCATACAGACAAACTCCTCTCCGGAGGTGCCGGAATTCTAACAGCTTACCGTCGACCCAGAGCACATGCTGACATAGACCACACTGTTGCAATGTCTCATACACACATGTAGAATGGTTTATACTAGTGCGCCCGCGTGTGCCTCTGAGAACCTTTTATATGTTCAGTTCATGTCCAGTCGGACAGGACCTTGCACGTGATCCAATCCGGAGCTGCCACATCACCAGAGCAGCTGACGACCGACCAACAATGAGACAACGCCAGATCACAAGCATTCTCGTTGCTATCTACCGCTGATTACCATAGGCTTGGCATAAGAGCCAGCAGTAACCAGACGAACAGCACGAGCCAGAGCAAGATGCTGAGACCGACATCTATGCTCAGCAGCACCCGCAGCAGCCAAAGATGAATGGGAGATCGCTGATGCAGGCAAGGCCTGGGATCTACCCTATGCAGCAGGAGAACAGTACTACCCCCGCTAGCATTCCCCCCATGACATTTGCCACTCTCAAAAGCCACAGTAAGCTGGGGGGCACGAATGTGCTCTATAGGCTCCCAGGTCCTATCCTCAGTCCCATGACCCTTCCGGTCCAGTCCAAAAATTTTTTTGCCATGTATCACCCTGGACCTGACAATGGCATTGACCTCAAAATCGTCTGAGGATGTATCCAAGCTCCTGGCAGGAGTCCCAGAAGACCTGATCATATATACAGGTTTCAACAAAGACACATGAAAGGTGTCTGTGATGTTAAGAAGAGGTGGAACGCTGACATGATAGACTACAGGGTTCACCTGTTCCAGAACTTTAAAAGGACCTAGATAACGGATCAAACTTAGTAGACTCCACATGCAGCCTGATGTTACGAGCCGAGAGCCACACTAAGTCACCAGGAGCAAAGAAGACCAGAGCGGGACAACGATGCATGTCGGCGGAGGCCCTCATTCTCTCCTTAGAAGCCCTAATGGCATCCTGCATGCGGTCCCAGATGTTACGAGCCTCCACTACCCAGTCCACCACTCTAGGGTTGGAAGACAAGACAGACATGGGAACACGCGGATACTGACCGTAGTTAAGGAGGAATGGCATCTGCCCAGTGGAATCAGAGTCTGCGTAATTTAGAGCAAACTCCACCCAAGGCAGTAAGGATGCCCAGTCATCATGCCTGGCAGAGACAAAATACTAAAGGTACATTACCAGAGTCTGATTGGCCTTCTACACCAGCCCATTAGTCTCGGGATGATACGTGGTAGAGAGATTGAACTCAATACAGAGCCCGACAAAGCTCTCTCCAAAACCGAGAGGCAAACTGGGGACCCTGGTCACTGACAATCTTGTCAGGCATCCCGTGAAGACAGAAAATATGCTTCACAAAAAGTACTGCCAAAGCCCGTGCCGACGGTAAGCGCAGAAGAGGGACCTGATGTACCATTTTAGAGAAATGGTCAGTTACTACCCAAATGACTGTGTTATTATGGGACTTGGGCAAGTTCACAATAAAGTCCATCCCAACCATCTCCCAGGGCCTATCTGCCACCGGCAAGGGATGAAGCAAGCCCACGGGTCTCAGCTGTGAAGGCCAATTCCTGGCACAAGAAACACAAGCCTGAATGTAGTCCCTCATGTCACGTGCCACCCGCGGCCACCAATAAGACCTCACCAAAAGCTCAGTGGTCCTCTTGATGGCGAAATGCCCACCTAATTTAGAAATGTGAGCCAAAGAGGGAACCTCCAGCCGCAGGTTAGCTGGTACAAAAGATTTTCCTGGAGGAACCTGCTCAAGCGAGACCGGAGCCACCGTTCGAAGACTCTCTGAAGGGACGATTAGACGTGGCTTGTCCCCCTCCCCGGATAAGCCTATGGAATGAGATAGGGCGTTGACATGCAAATTCTTCTTCCCAGAAACAAAATGAATAGTGAAATTAAATCGGGAGAAGAATATGGACCACGTGGCCTGGGGAGAATTCAGCTGTTGGGTCGTCTGCAGATAGAGCCGATTTTTGTGGTCCGTAAATACTTGAAAGGGATGCCGAGCTCTCTCCAGGAAATATCTCCACTCTGAGAAGGCCAACTTCATGGCCAGTAACTCCCTGTCCCTGATAGAATAATTCCTCCCCACCGGTGAGAAGATCTTGGAGAAAAAGAAACACGGATGTTTCTGTCAGTGAGCATACTTCTGATATAGGACAGCTCCTGCACCGATGGAAGACGCATCCACCTTCAGGATAAAGGGCTTATCCACATCTGGCCGATGTAGCACAGGGGCCCTAGCGAAGTGGGACTTCAAGGAAGTAAAGGCCTTAGAGACCTCCACAGTCCATTGCTTAGGGGTAGCTCCCTTCTTGGTGAGGGCTACCAAGGGAACTGCCAGAGTAGAGAAGTAGGGAATGAACTAGTGGTAGTAATTAATAAACCCCATGAAGCGCCACACCGCTTTAAGAGAATGTGGCTCCTGCCAGTTCAACACCGATTCCATCTTGGCAGGATCCATAGCCACACCTGACGCTTGGGACACCTATTGGCATAATGGCCAGCCTGTTTACAGACAAAACAAGTTGGTGGAGAACATATGTGATGTGATTCAGACTCCTCTCGAGAAACCACCATGGGGTCCACGAGTTCGCTCGTCTGAGTCGGAAACACCAAAGGATTGGTAAAATTTGGTGCTAATCAAATCCTTTGTCTACACTGGGCTC
The DNA here is from genome assembly GCF_032444005.1 of Ranitomeya imitator. Taxonomy (NCBI): domain Eukaryota; kingdom Metazoa; phylum Chordata; class Amphibia; order Anura; family Dendrobatidae; genus Ranitomeya; species Ranitomeya imitator. Next base: position 313,333,416 of record NC_091282.1, on the reverse strand, counting down.
GCTCAAATCTTCATTCAGGATAGCAAAAATTGATATGAGTGGATATGGATATTAAATACTCCAGTGACGCTTCTGAGATTGGGGCAGGGGCCGTTTTGTCTCAGAGGGATCATGTTGGTTCCTTGATGAAACCGTGTGCCTTCTTTTATCGTAAGTTTTCACCTGCTGAACGCAATTATGATGTCGGCAATCGGGAGTTGTTGGCTATGAAGTGGGCTTTTGAGGAGTGGCGACATTGGCTTGAGGGAGCTAAGCACCGTATTGTGGTCTTGACCGATCATAAGAATCTGATTTACCTCGAGTCTGCCAAACGGCTGAATCCTAGACAGGCTTGATGGTCCTTGTTTTTTTCCCGTTTTGATTTCATAGTTTCGTATCTTCCGGGTTCTAAGAATATTAAGGCTGATGCCCTCTCTAAGAGTTTTTTGCCTGATTCTCCTGAGGTCCTTGAACCGGTCGGCATTCTGAAAGAAGGGGTGGTCCTTTCTGCCATTTCCCCTGATTTACGACGGGTTCTTCAGGAATTTCAGGCTGACAGACCTGACCGCTGTCCTGTGGGGAAACTGTTTGTTCCTGACAGATGGGCTAGTAGATTGATTTCTGAGATACACTGTTCTGTGTTGGCTGGTCATCCTGGTATTTTTGGTACGAGAGATTTGGTTGGTAGGTCCTTTTGGTGGCCTTCTTTGTCACGTGACGTGCGTTCTTTTGTGCAGTCCTGTGGGACTTGTGCGCGGGCCAAGCCTTGTTGTTCCCGTGCTAGTGGGTTGCTTTTGCCATTGCCAGTCCCTGAGAGGCCCTGGACGCATATTTCTATGGATTTTATTTCCGATCTTCCGGTTTCCCAGAAGATGTCTGTTATCTGGGTTGTTTGTGACCGGTTCTCTAAGATGGTTCATTTGGTGCCTTTGCCTAAATTGCCTTCCTCTTCAGATTTGGTTCCGTTGTTTTTTCAGCATGTGGTTCGTTTGCATGGTATTCCGGAGAATATTGTGTCCGACAGAGGTTCCCAGTTTGTTTCTAGGTTTTGGCGGGCCTTTTGTGCTAGGCTGGGCATTGATTTGTCTTTTTCTTCTGCAATTCATCCTCAGACAAATGGCCAGACCGAGCGAACTAATCAGACTTTGGAGACTTATTTGAGATGCTTTGTGTCTGCTGATCAGGATGATTGGGTGGCCTTCTTGCCATTGGTCGAGTTTGCCCTTAATAATCGGGCTAGTTCGGCTACTTTGGTTTCGCCTTTCTTCTGTAATTTTGGTTTTCATCCTCGTTTTTCTTCTGGGCAGGTTGAGCCTTCTGACTGTCCTGGTGTGGATTCTGTGGTTGACAGGTTGCAGCAGATTTGGGCTCATGTGGTGGACAATTTGCTGTTGTCTCAGGAGGAGGCTCAACGTTTTGCTAACCGTCGTCGGTGTGTTGGTTCCCGGCTTCGGGTTGGGGATCTGGTCTGGTTGTCTTCCCGTCATGTTCCTATGAAGGTTTCTTCCCCTAAGTTTAAGCCTCGGTTTATTGGTCCTTATAAGATTTCTGAGATTATTAATCCAGTGTCTTTCCGTTTGGCGCTTCCGGCCTCTTTTGCTATCCATAATGTCTTCCATAGATCTTTATTGCGGAAATATGTGGTGCCCGTTGTTCCTTCTGTTGATCCTCCGGCCCCTGTGTTGGTTGATGGAGAGTTGGAGTATGTGGTTGAGAAGATTTTGGATTCTCATTTTTCGAGGCGGAGGCTTCAGTAACTTGTCAAGTGGAAGGGTTATGGCCAGGAGGATAATTCTTGGGTTTTTGCCTCTAATGTCCATGCCGCTGATTTGGTCCGTGCCTTTCATCTGGCTCATCCTGATCGTCCTGGGGGCACTGGTGAGGGTTCGGTGACCCCTCCTCAAGGGGGGGTACTGTTGTGAATTCTGCTTTTGGGTTCCCTCCAGTGGTTGTAGGTGGGAATGCAGTTGTCCCTGAGTCGCAGTCCTGGCCAGGTGTATCTGCTGATTGCAGTTCTGACTGGGATATTTAGGTGTGCAGGATTCATTAGTCCTTGCCAGTTGTCCATGGTTCTGGGAGGTTTTGGATCTTTGTCTGGTTCCTCCAGCCTTGCTGCCATTTCAGCAAAGATAAGTGTCTGGTTTTTGTTTCTGTGCCACACATGCTGTGTGCTTAATAATTCTGTGCTATTCATTTGTTTTCTCTTGTCCAGCTTAGATTGAGTCAGTGTTTTTCTCTGTCTTGCTGGATTCTCTGGAGTTGCAGATATACGCTCCACATCTTTAGTTAGATGGTGGAGTTTTTTTGTATTTTCTGCTGTGGATATTTTTGGAAGGGTTTTAATACTGACCGCTTAGTATTCTATCCTATCCTTTCCTATTTTAGCTAGAGTGGCCTCTTTTGCTAAATCCTGTTTCCTGCCTGTGTGTGTCTTTTCCTCTACTACTCACAGTCAATATTTGTGGGGGGCTGCCTATCCTTTGGGGTTCTGCTCTGAGGCAAGGTAGTTTTCCTATTTTCATCTATAGGGGTATTTAGTCCTCCGGCTGTGTCGAGGTGTCTAGGATTTGTTAGGCACACCCCACGGCTACTTCTAGTTGCGGTGATAAGTTCAGGATTTGCGGTCAGTATAGTTTCCACCAACTCCAGAGAAAGTTCCATGCAGCTCCAAGGTCACCGGATCATAACAAGAACCTGCTTTGTGTCAAATTTTCTTGATTTGAAATAAAAACCAAAATTGGCCTGCTACTGGAAGGCTTTGCATAACTTTTAGGAGTGTAGGAGTACTACAACTATACTTTGCTCACAAAATTTGACTGAGGTACTACAGTTAATGTCTTTAAGAGTGTATGGATGACACTGCTTGTAATTTTTGTCAGGCTTTGCACTGTGTACAGAGCTTTTATGAGTGTTAGAGTACCTCAATTATACTTTGCTCACAATATTTGAATGATGCACTACAGTTGGTGCCTTCAAGGTTGTATGGATAACACTGCTTATAATTTTGGCAGGCTTTGCACTTAGAGCATAGCCTTTATGAGTCTAGAAGTACCACTACATGACAATTTGAACAGAATGTGTATGAGGCCCTCCTTCATGTCTTATACACGGTGTATCTGAGTCCCTCCTACATCACATTTGTGTAAGTTCTTGCTTCCTTCACAAATTACATTGAAATTTCCAATTTTGTACTAAAAATTTCAATTTGATTTACTTAAATTATTTTCAAAAAATCTTTTTTAAATTTTGCCTTATATAAAAGTCATTATAGAGTAAAGAATATTAACTTTTTTTCATGGAAACTCCCATTGTCGATTTTGAATATTTTTTTGTCTGTCCTTAGAGTGGAATAAAAGTGTAACACCATTGTTCTCAGCAGTGATCAGGGAGTCTGAGATGCTCCCCTCAGGACTTTTTCCATCCATTTCAACATTTTCACTGCCCCCAGACCTTTTTGTACGGCCTGACGGAAAAATGCTTGGATTTCCCATTGACCCCCATTATATTTGTTACTGGAAATGAGCATTTGAGTATTAATTACCCTCTTGACACCAGATCCCCTGCCTGTGATTAGCTCCAAGTGGTGGAAAATGATCTAAGAGATCTTCATACCTGTAACACTATTGATCACACTGACAGTAATTTAAGTAAATCTGAGGTTTCAGCTAGAGATGAGTGGATCAATTTGTGAAGGATTGAATTCTAGTTGAATTTCCTGAAATTTTCATTTTCACACAAATTCAAACATTTTGAGATTTGCAGTTTGCAAAGAAATAACAAAAAAAATGCTTGGAATCATATAACATACTGATTAAGCATCAGAAAGCAACCGTAGGTCATTTTTCACAGCTGTGCCGTTTCCTTATAATGCTCTACAGGTACAATATCTTACAGATATTATACTTTGTACCATGGTGGTCAGTACTTTGGCCATCAGATATCAGTGGTTCCCAGTAGAGCACAGTTTGGATGGCAGTCATTTTCCATCCCAGAGTCACTGCGTAAGTCTCTCTCCCCTGTAAAGTGTACGCTCTTCTGGTCAGCAAGGTTCTCTCTGTTTCTTCTGTGGAGTTTAAGCTCTTATAGTCAGTGTGGTTGTAACAACTCTGCTGGCATCACGGCATGGCCTCGCATCTCTCACACTATCTTACCCACTGCTCCAGGTCATGATGTGGTTTCTGTTTCATGCCAGCTCCATGTTCTGTGTCTCTGCTCTCTGCATGCTTCATGGCTGTGTGTATAGGGGGGCGGCGCCTGAACTCTCTGGTTCTTATAGGAATCAGGTGCATCTGTCTAATCTGTTCCTGACCAATTACCAAGAGGCCTCCAGTATATAGTGCAGCTCCACCCTGTGGTCTGGGCCTGTGCAATGTGTTAGCTCAGTTTGTGTTTAGCTTCTGCGTTTGCCAGGCCTTGCTCTGTGTTTCTCCCTCTCTGGAGGCTTTTCTCCTTGCCTTGCCTTGATCTTGTTGTCCGCCCTCCAGGAGGCAGAATATCCTGGTCCCTGTGTCTTTGTCCTTGTGTCTTGTTCCGTTGCCTTTTCTGTACTTTGTCTTATCTCAGTCTCCTTGTCTGTGGCTTCCTTCCCTGCTGTGTCTTTCCTTGTGTTCTCAGTCTGCTTTTGCTCTGCACTCTTGCGGCTCTGCCTGCTCTGTAGCTTTGTGGCTTTACCTCTGCTCCGCACTACTGCGGTTCTGCTCCGTTCTACTCTGCTTAGCTTCTGCGGCTACAGTTATCTTTTGCTGCAGCTCCTCTCCACATTCCTTGTGGCTCTGCTTAGCTTCTGCTGCAGTAATCTCTTGCTGCAGCTCCTCTCCACATTCCTTGTGGCTCTGCTCTGCTTAGCTCCTGCGGCAGCAGTAATCTCTTGCTGCAGCTCCTCTCCACATTTCTTAGCTTAGCTTTTATTGCTGCGCTATCTCTTGCTGCTCTACCGCTCCTGTCCGCAGTCTTGCGGTTCGGTTCCTGTGTAAACAGGTCCCAACTAGTGTTGAGCGATACCTTCCGATATCGGAAAGTATCGGTATCGGTTTGGATCGGCCGATATTCAAAAAATATTGGATATCGCCGATACCGATACCCGATCCCAATGCAAGTCAATGGGACCAAAATATCGGAATTAAAATAAACCCTTTCTTTCCTTGTAGGTTCATTCTACATGAAGGAAAACAACTAAGAATAATGTAGGATGTATGGGGGAGGTGGCGGAGACATTAAAGGCAATGAGGATTAGTCCAATCAAATAGAATAGCATGATTTTTTTTTTTTTTAAAGACGTTCGGATTGAAAAAGATATTGACTATGTAAATTTTTTTTATTTTGTCAGATATTGATGTTTCACTATTCCACAACCTTCCCCTTCTTTTTTTTCCTTTTCCCACACTTTCATCTTCATCATCATCAGCATCTTTGACATCAACTTCTTCACCTTATTCATCTTCTTCTTCATCTTCTACCTATATTTTTTTTTTTATTACATTCTTCATATTCATTTTCTTCAACTATTATTATTCTTCCTATTCTACATATTCTTTTTATTCCACTGTTATTATTCTTCCTATTCTACTTCTTCATCATATTCTCATTTGTGACAGGCATTCCCGTAGTTGTTATCTATAAAAGTTGGAAGATTACACCTTCCGTTCTGCCAGTCACAAAAGTTACATTTGTCCGCGTTCAGTTTGGCCTGCAGCATCAGGCTTTATCCAGGGGCACCACGAGGAGGAACGGACTCACCCCCATACACTGCTTAGTCTTCTTCTGCATATAATTTAGATAATATCTTTTGCTCTGATATTAAGTCTTATGCTTAATGTTCTTCTGCTCTTTGTTCTGCAGCCTCTTGTTCTTCTGCTTCTCGGTCTTCCATGTTGTCGTCTCCAGGGTCGTCGTCTCCAGTGTCGTCATCTCCGCCGTCGTCATCTCAGCCGTCGTCGTCTCCGCCGTCGTCGTCTCCGCCGTCGTCGTCGTCGTCATCGGGGTGGTCTTCCGGGTCGTCGTCATCGGGGTGGTCTTCCGGGTCGTCGACGTTAGGGTCTTCAACTTGGAAATGTAGCAGAAGGTACAAGAAGGCTGAGAAAATGCCAAGAACCAGCTGATGGAACTGGAACTCGGATGGCTATCCGAAGGTTCAAGAGCCTATGGAACTACCGAGGACCAGCTGACGTTACTGGAACCCGGTTACTAAGCAGGAGGTACCCGTGCTAAAAAGCACTACCAAGGACCGCCTGACGTTGGCGGAACTCGGATACCCAGAAGGAGGCACCTAAGCCAAAGGCTCTGCCCGGAACCAGCTGACGTTACTGGAACCAGGATGGGGAGCAGAAGGTACAAGAGCAAAAGACACTGCCGAGAACCAGCTGACGGTACTGGAACCCGGATGGGTAGCCGAAGGTCCAAGAGCCAATGGAACTACCAAGGACCAGCTGACGTTACTGGAACCCGGTTACTAAGCAGGAGGTACCCGTGCCTGAAAGCACTACCAAGGACCACCTGACGTTGGTGGAACTTGGATACCCAGAAGGAGGCACCTAAGCCAAAGGCTCTGCCCGGAACCAGCTGACGGTACTGGAACCAGGATGGGGAGCAGAAGGTACAAGAGCAAAAGACACTGCTGAGAACCAGCTGACGGTGCTGGAACCAGGTGGTGGACCCGAAGGCCCACAGGAGAGGAGAGAACAGCTAGGCCGCGAGGCAGCCGCAGTTACCGAACCCCAACAGTCCTACAGGGGGAGCTGGGCCTACTGGCACTACAGAACCAGCCTTGACTACCAGTTCACGCAGCCCACATAGGAAGCTCCTAAACTGGAGGCACCCTGGAGTTGGCTAACTCGACCGCACCACGACGGGGCAAGCATAGGCGTCTCAGTGAAGTTGACACAACCCGGAAACAGCTGACGGTGCTGAAACCAGGCTTGGCACGAGGGAGTACCTGTGACAAGAACACTGCCGAGAACCAGCTGGCGGTGCTGGAACCCGGATGCGTTGCCCCAGTGTGCAAGAGCCAATGGCACGACCGAGGACCAGCTGACGGTGCTGGAACCCGGTTACTAAGCTGTAGGTGCCCGCGCTTAAAAGCACTACCAAGGACCGCCTGGCGTTGGCGGAACTCGGATACCCAGGAGGAGGCACCTAAGCCAAAGGCTCGGCCCGGAACCAGCTGACGGTGCTGGAACCAGGTGGTGGACCCCAAGGCCCACAGGAGAGGAGAGAACAGCTAGGCCGCGAGGCAGCCGCAGTTACCGAACCCCAACAGTCCTACAGGGGGAGCTGGGCCTACTGGCACTACAGAACCAGCCTTGACTACCAGTTCACGCAGCCCACATAGGAAGCTCCTAAACTGGAGGCACCCTGGAGTTGGCTAACCCGACCGCACCACGACGAGGCAAGCATAGGTGTCTCAGTGAGCTTGACACAACCCGGAAACAGCTGACGGTGCTGAAACCAGGCTTGGCACGAGGGAGTACCTGTGACAAGAACACTGCCGAGAACCAGCTGGCGGTGCTGGAACCCGGATGCGTTGCCCCAGTGTGCAAGAGCCAATGGCACGACCGAGGACTAGCTGACGGTGCTGGAACCCGGTTACTAAGCTGTAGGTGCCCGCGCTTAAAAGCACTACCAAGGACCGCCTGGCGTTGGCGGAACTCGGATACCCAGGAGGAGGCACCTGAGCCAAAGGCTCGGCCCGGAACCAGCTGACGGTGCTGGAACCAGGTGGTGGACCCCAAGGCCCACAGGAGAGGAGAGAACAGCTAGGCCGCGAGGCAGCCGCAGTTACCGAACCCCAACAGTCCTACAGGGGGAGCTGGGCCTACTGGCACTACAGAACCAGCCTTGACTACCAGTTCACGCAGCCCACATAGGAAGCTCCTAAACTGGAGGCACCCTGGAGTTGGCTAACCTGACCGCACCACGACGAGGCAAGCATAGGTGTCTCAGTGAGCTTGACACAACCCGGAAACAGCTGACGGTGCTGAAACCAGGCTTGGCACGAGGGAGTACCTGTGACAAGAACACTGCCGAGAACCAGCTGGCGGTGCTGGAACCCAGATGCGTTGCCTTGCCTATTAAAGATTGTCTTCCTAGAGCCCCAACTAGCGGTGTTGGAGCAAAGGGTAAGCAGGGGGAGATGAGTGTAGGCCGAAGCCTGCACTGGAGGCAGCTTTGTGTCTGCGTTGCGTTTGCAGGACACTTTGCCGGCTACACACTGGGGGAACAGCTGGCGTTGCTGAACCCCACTAACACAATGGCGTGTGTTTTTCTCTGTGCAGCTAGCACTTGCGGGCAAAAACTAGCGATGTTAGAGCCCGTGTTGAAGCAGGAGGAGGAGGAGAGGAGCAGAGTGTAGGCCGAAGCCTAGTTGAACCAATTTCAAAGGAAACCTTTAACCCCCCCCTCAGGTGTTACAAAGTACAAGAGACACACCTTGTGCAGTATTAATGCTGCACAAGTGAAAGGTTGCTCTATTAATTTGTCTACTTGCACACGCTGAATGAAAGACATACACAATTTACCCCATTCTACAGTCAAACTGTAGTGGATGCGTGACTTGGTTTTTTGATGAGACGCAGCACAGGTGTCCAAAATAACGCCTTGGTGCTTGGCGCAGCTTCCTGAGCGTTGTTATTTGCTGTACAGGAGTCTGCGCTCTTGTGTTATCCCTTGGCAATGCCCTGTTAGCGCTGCCCATCTTATGACATCATTTCATGTTGGCCGGTGCGGTTAACGATGGCCATAAATCCCAGACCCACAGTGTCTTTTCATAAAGCCACACTGCGGTGCTGGGATTCGTGGCCTTGAGCAGTAAATATTTTGGCCGCTCACACACGTCCTTACACCTGCTTCAGACTGGGCGGCCTCTGCTGATCCCTTCTCGCATGCCGCGGCCATGAGGCTGCACAGTCTGAAGAAGGCGGAAGGAGATGAGTTAAGACAGGCGAAGATATGCACTGCTCGTGCCCATCAATCACACCCTCGCATTCAAAATAATTAAGACAACGAGGAGCATTTTATTCAGGCAGGGCGGACGAACAGGCGCAAGTAGCCAACCAATGATGTCAGAAGACGGGAAGCGCTACCAAGGGGGGTGCTGCGTATCATTAGAAAGGAAAGTCACACCTCAGGGACAGTGGAATGGTCTCAAAGAGACACATTTTGTACGTGTTGAGTTCCACGTGGGCAAGGAGAAAACATCAGCCACCTTGTACAAATGCAGCAGTACTGCTGTACAAGGTGGCTGTTATACATAGAAACACCTGGGGGTGGGGGCCAGGCTCCCTTCAATTTCAGTTCATGTGCCTGCGTGGCGTTTGCAGGTCACGTTGCAAGCTGCACAGCAGGGGAACAGCTGGCGGTGCTGAACCCCACTAACACATTGGCTGGTGTTTTTCTCTGTGCAGCTAGCATTTCCGGGCAAAAACTAGCGGTGTTTGAGCCCAGGGTCAGCAGGAGAAGGAGGAGAGGAGCAAAGTGTAGGCCGAAGCCTGCACTGGTGGCAGCTTTTGGTCGGTTGTGCCAGCGTGGCTTGTGCTGGACACGATGCCGGCTACACAGCGGGGGAACAGCTGGCGGTGCTGAACCCCACTAACACATTGGCTGGTGTTTTTCTCTGTGCAGCTAGCATTTCCGGGCAAAAACTAGCGTTGTTAGAGCCCAGGGTCAGCAGGAGGAGGAGAGGAGCAGAGTGTAGGCCGAAGCCTAGTTGAACCAATTTCAAAGGTTACCTTTAACCCCCCCTCAGGTGTTACAAAGTACAAGAGCCACTCCTTCTGCAGCATTAATGCTGCACAAGTAAAAGGTTGCTCTATTAATTTTTCTACTTGCACAAGCTGAATGCAACACGTAGACTATTTAGCCCATTATACTGTTAATCAGTAGTGGAGGCGTGACTTGTCTTTTTAAAGAAAAGCAGCACAGGTGTCGAAAACAACACCTTTTTGCATGGGCGCAGCTTCCTGAGCGTTGTTAGTTGCTGTACAGGAGTCTGCGCTCTTGTGATCCTTTGGCCATGCGCTGTGAGCGCTTCCTGTCTTATGACCTCATTTCATGTTGGCCGTTGCGGTTAGCGATGGACATGAATCCCAGACCCACAGTGTGTTTTTAAAAAATCACACTGCGGTGCTGGGATTCGTGCCCTGGTGCACTAAATATGTTTGCCGCTCACACATGTCCTTACACCTGCTTCAGACTGGGCGGCCTCATCTGATCCCTTATCGCCTGCCGCGGCCATGAGGACACCCAGTCTGAAGAAGGCGGAAGGAGATGAGTGAACACAGGCAAACATATGCACTGCACATGCCCATCAATCACACCCTCGCTGTCCAAAAAAATAAGACACCGAGGGGCGTTGTTTCGAGCAGGGGAGATGCACAGGCGCAGCCAGCTAACCAATGATGTCAAAAGACGGGCAGCGCTAACAAGGGTGGTGCTGCGTGTCATTACAAAGGAAAGTCACACCTCAGGGACATTGTAATGGTCTCTAATGAGACACATTTTGTACGTGTTGAGTTCCACGTGGGCAAGGAGAAAAAGTCAGCCACCTTGTACAAATGCAGCAGTACTGCTGTACAAGGTGGCTGTTATACATAGAAACACCTGTGGGTGGGGGGCAGGCTCCCTTCAATTTCAGTTCATGTGCCTGCGTGGCGTTTGCAGGTCACGTTGCAAGCTACACAGCAGGGGAACAGCTGGCGTTGCTGAACCCCACTGACACATTGACTGGTGTTTTTCTCTGTGCAGATTGCATGTCCGGGCAAAAACTAGCGGTGTTAGAGCCCAGGGTCAGCAGGAGGAGGAGGAGAGGAGCAAAGTGTAGGCCGAAGCCTGCACTGGTGGCAGCTTTTGGTCGGTTGTGCCAGCGTGGCTTGTGCTGGACACGATGCCGGCTACACAGCGGGGGAACAGCTGGCGGTGCTGAACCCCACTAACACATTGGCTGGTGTTTTTCTCTGTGCAGCTAGCATGTCCGGGCAGAAACTGGCGTTGTTTGAGCCCAGGGTCAGCAGGAGGAGGAGAGGAGCAAAGTGTAGGCCGAAGCCTGCACTGGTGGCAGCTTTTGTTCTGTTGTGCCAGCGTGGCTTGTGCTGGACACGTTGCCGACTACACAGCAGGGGAACAGCTGGCGTTGCTGAACCCCACTAACACATTGGCTGGTGTTTTTCTCTGTGCAGCTAGCATTTCCGGGCAAAAACTAGCGGTGTTTGAGCCCAGGGTCAGCAGGAGGAGTAGAGGAGCAGAGTGTAGGCCGAAGCCTAGTTGAACCAATTTCAAAGGTTACCTTTAACCCCCCCCTCAGGTGTTGCAAGGTACAAGAGCCACACCTTGAACAGCATTAATGATGCACAAGTCAAAGGTTGCTCTATTTAATTTTGCTCCTTGCACACGCTGAATTAAACACGTACACTATTTAGCCCATTATACTGTCAAACAGTAGTGGAGGCGTGACTACTAGTCTTTTTAAGGAGACGCAGCACAGGTGTACAAATTTACACCTAGGTGCTGTGCGCAGATTCCTTACCGTTGTTATTTGCAGTACAGGAAACTGCGCTCTTGTGTTATCCCTTGGCAATACCCTGTTAGTGCAGGCCGTCTCATGACCTCATTTCATGTTGGCCGGTGCGGTTAACGATGGCCATAAATCCCAGACCCACAGTGGCTTTTCCTAAAGTCACACTGCGGTGCTGGGATTCGTGGCCTTGTGCAGTAAATATGTTCGCCGCTCACACATGTCCTTACACCTGCTTCAGACTGGGCGGCCTCAGCTGATCCCTTATCGCATGCCGCGGCCATGAGGCCGCACAGTCAGAAGAAGGCGGAAGGAGGGGAGTGAAAACAGGGGAACATATGCACTGCTCGTGCCCATCAATCACACCCTCGCAGTCAAAATATATGAGACAACGGGGGGCGTTGTGTCGGGCAGGGGGGACGCACAGGCACAGCCAGCCAACCAATGATGTCAGGAGACGGGCAGCGCTAACAATGGGGGTGCTGCGTGTCATTAAAAAGGAAAGTCACACCTCAGGGACATTGTAATGGTCTGTAATGAGACACATTTTGTACTTGTTGAGTTCCACGTGTGCAAGGAGAAAAAGTCAGCCACCTTGTACAAATGCAGCAGTACTGCTGTACAAGGTGGCTGTTATACATAGAAACACCTGGGGGGGTGGGGGGCAGGCTCCCTTCAATTTCAGTTCATGTTCCTGCGTGGCGTTTGCAGGAAACGTTGCCAGCTACACAGCAGGGGAACAGCTGGCGGTGCTGAACCCCACTAACACATTGGCTGGTGTTTTTCTCTGTGCAGCTAGCATGTCCGGGCAGAAACTGGCGTTGTTTGAGCCCAGGGTCAGCAGGAGGAGGAGAGGAGCAAAGTGTAGGCCGAAGCCTGCACTGGTGGCAGCTTTTGGTCAGTTGTGCCAGCGTGGCTTGTGCTGGACACGATGCCGACTACACAGCAGAGGAACAGCTGGCGGTGCTGAACCCCACTAACACATTGGCTGGTGTTTTTCTCTGTGCAGCTAGCATGTCCGGGCAGAAACTGGCGTTGTTTGAGCCCAGGGTCAGCAGGAGGAGGAGAGGAGCAAAGTGTAGGCCGAAGCCTGCACTGGTGGCAGCTTTTGTTCTGTTGTGCCAGCGTGGCTTGTGCTGGACACGTTGCCGACTACACAGCAGGGGAACAGCTGGCGTTGCTGAACCCCACTAACACATTGGCTGGTGTTTTTCTCTGTGCAGCTAGCATTTCCGGGCAAAAACTAGCGGTGTTTGAGCCCAGGGTCAGCAGGAGGAGTAGAGGAGCAGAGTGTAGGCTGAAGCCTAGTTGAACCAATTTCAAAGGTTACCTTTAACCCCCCCCCCTCAGGTGTTGCAAGGTACAAGAGCCACACCTTGAACAGCATTAATGATGCACAAGTCAAAGGTTGCTCTATTTAATTTTGCTCCTTGCACACGCTGAATTAAACACGTACACTATTTAGCCCATTATACTGTCAAACAGTAGTGGAGGCGTGACTACTAGTCTTTTTAAGGAGACGCAGCACAGGTGTACAAATTTACACCTAGGTGCTGTGCGCAGATTCCTTACCGTTGTTATTTGCAGTACAGGAAACTGCGCTCTTGTGTTATCCCTTGGCAATACCCTGTTAGTGCAGGCCGTCTCATGATCTCATTTCATGTTGGCCGGTGCGGTTAACGATGGCCATAAATCCCAGACCCACAGTGGCTTTTCCTAAAGTCACACTGCTGTGCTGGGATTCGTGGCCTTGTGCAGTAAATATGTTCGCCGCTCACACATGTCCTTACACCTGCTTCAGACTGGGCGGCCTCAGCTGATCCCTTATCGCATGCCGCGGCCATGAGGCCGCACAGTCAGAAGAAGGCGGAAGGAGGGGAGTGAAAACAGGGGAACATATGCACTGCTCGTGCCCATCAATCACACCCTCACAGTCAAAATATATGAGACAACGGGGGGCGTTGTGTCGGGCAGGGGGGACGCACAGGCACAGCCAGCCAACCAATGATGTCAGGAGACGGGCAGCGCTAACAATGGGGGTGCTGCGTGTCATTAAAAAGGAAAGTCACACCTCAGGGACATTGTAATGGTCTGTAATGAGACACATTTTGTACTTGTTGAGTTCCACGTGTGCAAGGAGAAAAAGTCAGCCACCTTGTACAAATGCAGCAGTACTGCTGTACAAGGTGGCTGTTATACATAGAAACACCTGGGGGGGTGGGGGGCAGGCTCCCTTCAATTTCAGTTCATGTTCCTGCGTGGCGTTTGCAGGAAACGTTGCCAGCTACACAGCAGGGGAACAGCTGGCGGTGCTGAACCCCACTAACACATTGGCTGGTGTTGTTCTCTGTGCAGCTAGCATGTCCGGGCAGAAACTGGCGTTGTTTGAGCCCAGGGTCAGCAGGAGGAGGAGAGGAGCAAAGTGTAGGCCGAAGCCTGCACTGGTGGCAGCTTTTGTTCTGTTGTGCCAGCGTGGCTTGTGCTGGACACGTTGCCGACTACACAGCAGGGGAACAGCTGGCGATGCTGAACCCCACTAACACATTGGCTGGTGTTTTTCTCTGTGCAGCTAGCAGTTCCGGGCAAAAACTAGCGGTGTTTGAGCCCAGGGTCAGCAGGAGGAGTAGAGGAGCAGAGTGTAGGCCGAAGCCTAGTTGAACCAATTTCAAAGGTTACCTTTAACCCCCCTCAGGTGTTGCAAGGTACAAGAGCCACACCTTGTGCAGCATTAATGCTGCACAAGTAAAAGGTTGCTCTATTTGTTTTGCTCCTTGCACACGCTGACTAAAACACGTACACTATTTAGCCCATTATACTGTCAAACAGTTGTGGAGGCGTGACTTGTCTTTTTAACGAGACGCAGCACAGGTGTCAAAATTTGCACCTAGGTACTGGGCGCAGATTCCTGAGCGTTGTTATTTGCTGTACAGGAGTCTGCGCTATTGTGATCCCTTGGCCATGCGCTGTGAGCGCTTCCTGTCTTCTGACCTCATTTCATGTCGGCCGTTGCGGTTAGCGATGGACATGAATCCCAGACCCACAGTGTGTTTTCAAAAAATCACACTGCGTGGCTGGGATTCGTGGCCTTGTGCAGTAAATAGGTTTGCCGCTTACACATGTCCTTACACCTGCTCCAGACTGGGCGGCCTCAGCTGATCCCTTATCGCCTACCACGGCCAGGAGGCCGCACAGTCTGAAGAAGGCGGAAGGAGATGAGTTAAGACAGGCGAACATATGCACTGCTCGTGCCCATAAACCACACCCTCGCTGACAAAATAAATATGACAACGAGGGGCGTTGTTTCTAGCAGGGCGGATGCACAGGCGCAGCCAGCTAACCATGATGACAAAAGACGGGAAACGCTACCAAGGGGGGTGCTGCGTATCATTACAAAGGAAAGTCACACCTCAGGGACAGTGGAATGGTCTCAATGAGACACATTTTGTACGTGTTGAGTTCCACGTGGGCAAGGAGAAAAAGTCAGCCACCTTGTACAAATGCAGCAGTACTGCTGTACTAGGTGGCTGTTATACATAGAAACACCTGGGGGGGTGGGGCCAGGTTCCCTTTTAATTTCAGTTCCTGTGCCTGCATGGCGTTTGCAGGTCACGTTGCCGGCTACACAGCAGGGGAACAGCTGGCGTTGCTGAACCCCACTAACACATTGGCTGGTGTTTTTCTCTGTGCAGCTAGCACTTCCGGGCAAAAACTAGCGGTGTTTGAGCCCAGGGTCAGCAGGAGGAGGAGAGGAGCAGAGTGTAGGCCGAAGCCTGCACTGGTGGCAGTTTTTGTTCTGTTGTGCCAGCGTGGCTTGTGCTGGACACGTTGCCGACTACACAGCAGGGGAACAGCTGGCGGTGCTGAACCCCACTGACACATCACCTAGTGTTTTTTCTGTGTAGACAACACTTCCAGGTGGCAACTGACAGTGTTGAAACCCAGGGAATCAAAGAGGAGCAGAGTGTAGGCCGAAGCCTGCAGTGGAGCAAGTTGAAAGGGAACCTTTAACCCCCCCCCCCAGGCATTTGTTGCTGAAAGAGCCATCTTGTACAGCAGTAATACTGCACATGGAAAATGGTGGCTCCGAAAATTATGCTCCTTGCAAACGCTGAAGTACACACTCATATAATGTGTCCCCTCACACCGTCAAACCATCCCGGAAGTGGGACTTTCCTTTGTAATGTGACACAGCACTGCCGTCATTCCAACCCCCTTGGTGCCGGGCGCCACCTCCTCAACGTTGTTTGGTTCTGTCACGGAGCCCGCGCTGTAATGTTATCCCTTGGCCATGCACAGTTAGCGGTGCCCGTCTTCTGACATCATGTAGGTGTCAGGCTGGCAGTGCCTGTGCGTCCAAGCTGCCCGAGATCCAACCTTGCAGTGTCATCTAATGTAGTCCCACTGCGGGCCAGGGATCCATGGGCATGCGCAGTGCATATCATCGCCTCTCACTCACCTCCTTCCTGCTTCTTCAGACTGTGCGGCGTCACGGCCGTGGCATGCTATTAGGGATCAGCTGACGCCGCCTAGTCTGAAGAAGCGTGAAGAAGGGGAGTGAGAGGCTAGTATATGCACTGCGCATGGCCATGGATACCAGGCCCACTGTGGGATCACATTAGACGACACTGCGAGGTGTGATTTCGGGCAGCGTGGACGCACAGGCGCAGCCAGGACGACAACAAATGATGTCAGAGGACGGGCAGCGCAAACTGTGCATGGCCAAGGGATAACATAACAGCGCAGGGTCCATGACGGAATCAAACAACGCTAAGGAGGCAGCGCACGGTGCCAAGGGGGTAGCAATGACGGCTGTGCTGCGTCACATTACAAAGGAAAGTCCCACCTCCGGGACGGTTGGACGGTGTGAGGGGACACATTACATGAGTGTGTAGTTCAGCGTTTGCAAGGAGCATAATTTCAAGAGCGACCTTTCCCTTGTGCAGTATTAGTGCTGCACATGGTGGCTCTTTCAGTAACAAACGCCTAGGGGGGGGGGGGACAGGTCCCCTTACATTTTAGTTGTGCCAGCGTGGCGGTCGCATGACACGTTGCCGGATACACAGCTGGGGATCAGCTGACGTTACTGAACCCCAATAACAGAGGAGCGACTGTTGACTGTGCACACAGCACTTCCAGGCACCAACTGGCGGTGTTAGAGCCCAGGGACAGCAGGAGGAGCAGATTGGAGGTATTGCCGCACACACAGCTGGGGATCAGCTGACGTTACTGAACCCCAATAACAGAGGAGCGACTGTTGACTGTGCACACAGCACTTCCAGGCACCAACTGGCGGTGTTAGAGCCCAGGGACAGCAGGAGGAGCAGAGGAACAGAGTGTAGGCCGAAGCCTGATTGGAGCAAGTTGAAAGGAAACCTTTAACCCCCCCCCCAAGACGTTTGTAGCTGAAAGAGCCATGTTGTGCAGCACTAAGGATGCAAAAGGAAAAGGTTGCTCTTTTAATTATGCTCCTTGCAAACACCGAAGTAAACACTAAAAATGTGTCCTTTTATACCGTTAAACCGTTCCGGAGGTGCGAATTTCCTTCGTAATGGGACACAGCACAGCTGTCATTCCTATCCCCTTGATGCCGTGCGCTGCCTCCTCAGCGTTGTTTTAAGCTGTCACGGAGCCTGCGCTGTTCTGATAGCCCTTGGCCATGCCCAATTAGCGCTGCCTGTCTTCTGACATAATTTGGTGTCAGGCTGTCAGTGCCTGTGCGTCCACGCTGCTCCAGATCCCACCTCGCAGTCTCATCTAACGTAATCCCACTGCGGGCCTTGGAACCATGGGCATGCACAGTGCATAACCTCGACTCTCACTCCCCTCCTTCCCTCTTCTTCAGACTGTGCGGTGTCACGGCCGTGGCATGCTAGGGATCAGCTGACGGCGCACAGTCTAACGAAGTCGGAGGGAAATGAGCGAGAGCCCGAGGGGAAGATATACACTGCGCATGCCCATGGATCCCAGGCCCGCAGTGTGACTCAATCAGAAGACACTGCGAGGCGGGATCTCGGGCACCGTGGCCGCACAGGCGCAGCCAGCCTGACACCAAATTATGTCAGAAGACAGGCAGCGCAAATAGGGCATGCCCAAGGGATAACAGAACAGCGCAGGCTCCGTGACAGCTTAAAACAACGCTGAGGAGGCAGCGCATGGCACCAAGGGGGTAGGAATGACGGCTGTGCTGCGTCACATTACGAAGGAAAGTCCCAGCTCCGGGACGGTATAACGGTATCAGTGAACACATTTTATAAGTGTTAAGTTCTGCGTGTGCAAAGAGCTAAAAAAAAAAAGCTACCTTTTCCTTGTGCAGCATTACTGCTGCACAAGATGGCTCTTTCAGTAACAAACGACGGGGGGGGGGGTGGACAGGTTCCCTTACATTTAGGTTGTTGTGCCAGCGTGGCGGTCGCAGGACACATTGCCGGCTACACAGCTGGGGATCAGCTGACGTTACTGAAACCCAATAACACTGGGTCGTATGTTTTTACTGTGCAGCCTGCACTTCTGAGCCGTAACTGGCGGTGTTGGAGCCCAGGAATAGCAGTTCAGGTGGTAGAAAGATGAACACAGCAGGAGACCTGGATGACACCCAATTACTTAATCAGGCAGAGGAGTGGCAAATTCCTGCGAGATCCAGGCCTGGTTCATTTTCAGGAAAGTAAGCCGGTCAACGTTATCGGAGGATAGTCGCATGCGACGGTCTGTTAGTACACCACCTGCGGCACTAAAGACACGTTCCGATAAGACACTAGCCGCAGGGCAAGCCAGCACCTCCAATGCATACTGGCTTAGCTCTGGCCATGTATCCAGCTTAGAGACCCAAAACTTGAACGGGGAAGAGCCGTCTGGGAGTACAGTAAGAGGGCAAGCCATGTAGTCTGTCACCATCTGACGGAACCGTTGCCTCCTGCTGACTGGAGCCGCCGGTGATGGTGTAGACATTTGGGGCGGGCACACAAAAGTGTGCCAGAGTTGTGCCATACTGGGCTTGCCTTGGGCAGAGGCACTGCTTCTGCTCCCTCTTTGGGCAGAGCCTCCCCCACTGCCTCGACGCACTGAGCTGCTTTGTAAAGCACTAGCAGCACTCCTCTCAGTTGGACAGGAGAAGATGATGGA
Source organism: Ranitomeya imitator (assembly GCF_032444005.1). Classification (NCBI taxonomy): domain Eukaryota; kingdom Metazoa; phylum Chordata; class Amphibia; order Anura; family Dendrobatidae; genus Ranitomeya; species Ranitomeya imitator. Next base: position 313,314,815 of record NC_091282.1, on the reverse strand, counting down.
ATTCACCAGTGTGTCGTGGTACTCCCGCAATTTACGCTCCCGGGTCAACGCAGGGATGAGGTTTTGGACGTTGTCCCGGTAGCGAGGATCGAGGAGGGTGAACACCCAATAATCAGGCATGTTGAGAATGTGGTCGATGTGGCGGTCGTTTCTCAGGCACTGCAGCATGAAATCCACCATGTGCTGCAGAGTGCCAACTGGCCCAGAAACGCTGTCCCCTGCTTGAGACATGATCTCTGCCCGCTCGTCATCACCCCACCCTCGCTGTACACACTGACCACTGGACAATTGTGTCGCTCCCTCCTCTGGACGGAGCTCTTCCTCCTCCATTGACTCCTCCTCATCCTCCTCACAAATTGGCCCCTGCGTACCCCTTTGTGAGGAACCACGTGGCGCTGACTCTCCAGAAGCTGATGGAAAAGGTGACTCCTCATCCTCCACCTCTTCCACCACATCATCCCTTAACCCTTGCAAAGTTTGCTGAAGCAGGCAGATAAGGGGGACAGTCATGCTGACTAGTGCATCATCTGCACTTGCCATCCGCGTGGAATAATCAAAAGGACGCAAAACCTGGCAGACGTCCTTCATAGTGGCCCACTCTGTGGTTGTGAAGTCTGATCGGCGCTGACTGCGACTTCTTTGCGCCTGATGCAGCTGGTACTCCATAACTGCTTGCTGCTGCTCACACAACCGCTCCAACATATGTAACGTGGAATTCCACCGGGTAGGTAGGTCACATATGATGCGGTGTTCCGGAAGGCGGAATCGGCGCTGCAGAGCAGCAATGCGGGATCTGGCCAAGCTGGAACGCCGCAAGTGAGCACACTCTAGGCGGACCTTGTGCAGCAGGGCATCAAGATCCGGATAGTCCCTCAGAAAACTCTGCACAACCAAATTGAGCACATGTGCCAGACATGGGATGTGAGTGAGGTTGCCAAGGGCCAAAGCTGCCACCAGATTTCGGCCATTGTCACACACTACCATGCCTGGCTGGAGATTCGCTGGCAGTAACCACACATCGCTCTCCTGCTTTATGGCATTCCAGAGCTCCTGCGCTGTGTGGCTTCGATGCCCCAATGAAACTAGTTTCAAGACGGCCTGCTGACGTTTGGCCACGGCTGTGCTCATGTCGGTCATAGGTAAACGTTCACGGGTCCATGTGGGGGTGGACTGTGACGGATCCTGCAGAGAGGAATCAGAGGAACTGGTGTAAGAGGAGGAGTCGATGCGTACAGACTGGATTCCTGCAATCCTTGGAGTGGGCAGGACACGTCCTGCGCCACTCGCACGATCTGTACCTGGCTCAACAACATTAACCCAATGGGCAGTGAGGGAAACATATCGCCCCTGTCCATGCTGACTGGTCCACGCATCGGTGGTGAGGTGGACCTTGCTACTGACGGCGTTCAGTAGCGCATGTTTTATGTTTGCCTCAACATGCCTGTGCAGGGCAGGGACAGCCTGCCTGCTGAAGTAAAAGCGGCTGGGCACCTTGTACTGTGGGACTGCCAATGCCATCAAGTCACGGAAGCTGTCAGTCTCCACCAGCCTGAACGAGAGCATTTCCAGGGACAACAGTTTGGCAATGCCTGCATTCAGAGCCTGTGCTCGGGGGTGGTTGGCCGAGAATGCCCGCCTTTTCTCCCATGCCTGTACTACCGATGGCTGTAGAGTAGACTGGGAGTGTGAGGATGACTGGGAAGGTGGTGCTGTGGGTGGAATTACACAAGGTCTCTGGGAGGAAGCCAAACCAGCTGTGCGTGAGCTGGAGGAAGAGGCAACACGAGCTGAAGAGGTGGTAGCTGCCGCTGTTGGTTGGCCTACATCTTCAGTGTGTTTCTGTAACTCCACCGCGTGCCTGGTCCGCACATGTTTCCACATATTTGTGGTATTGAGGTTGCTGACATTTTTCCCTCTTTTTACTTTATGATGACACAGCTTGCATTTGACAAAACAAATGTCATCTGCAACTGTGTCAAAAAAGGACCAGGCACTGCAAGTCTTGGGAGCGCCCTTTTTGGCTTTGGAAAGAGACAGGCTCCTAACGGGTGCCAAAGTGGAGGCTACAGGCTCCGCAGTCTTCCCCCTCCCTCTCCCTCTTTGGCCCGTAAGAGGAAGCTCTTCCTCTGAGCTGCTCCCACCACCTTCCTGTTCCTCACGCCACGATGGGTCAAGGACCTCATCATCTCCACTACCCTCTGCCACCAACTGCTCCTCCTGGGTAGTCTCAGCAGCACAGTACGCACGAGAAAGCGGCACCTGAGTTTCATCATCAGATGCGTACTGCGCTGTGGTCACCGGAGGCACTGGCCCACCTGCCTCTTCAGAGTCAGAGAGAAAAAGGTGTTGGGCATCACTGCACACTGCCTCTTCTTCCATTTCTCCAATGCTGCTTGGCTGGCCCCCTGTTTCCAAGCCAAGAGATTCAGAGAACAGAAGTAGAGACGGCTCCTGTCCTGGGCTCTCTGACTGCCTGGCCAATTTGGCAGGTGGTGAAGAGACAGATGGCTGCTCTCCAGTGCTCTGTGCCTGAGAGGATGTGGCACTAACTGAAGTCGATGCCGAGGCGTTAGCTGCCATCCACCCGACAACGGCTTCAATTTGGTCTTCACGCAGCAGCGGTGCACGGCGCTCTCCGACAAAGCTGCGCATGAAGGACTGTTCCCTGCTGAAACTGAGTGACGACGAGTCACCGGCGCCCGCAGCAGGCACAGAATCACCACGTCCTCTCCCTGCTCCTCTCCCTGCTCCGCGCCCACGCCCACGTGCCTTACTCCCTGCCCTCTTCATCTTGGTTGACAGATAAAGATAAGCAGAAAAGTACTAAGGCCTTAGTGTGCTTATTCCTGTAATGCTCCTCCTAACAGGTGTAAGAAACACTAATGTTGTAAATTGTGGACTAAACTTTATTATTTTTCAAATGTGGCCTACACAAGTGTTAAGTTGTGTTTGGTGAACTTAACTTTTTTTTTTGTGCAGATCGGGCTACAGAGCTAGTTTAAATCACACGGAGACCGTGCAGACAGCCGTAAACGGCGCTGCAAGGCCAAAAAACCCTCCTCTAGGTTATCCTATATAGTGTTTTTCCACTATTTAGCTGGATACAAGTGGAAAGACACTAATAGGAATTTTTTTTTTCAAATTTTAAACTGGCTGCACTATTTGAAAAAAAGGAAATTGTTTTTCAAGGTATGAGGCAGTAACGCACCCTGAGCTGAATCCAACCGGCTATGGCTGCACACAGACTACAGGGCGAGCTGCGCTCACACAGAGACCGTGCAGACAGCCGTAAACGGCGCTGCAAGGCCCCAAAAAAACCCTCTAGGTTATCCTATGTAGTGTTTTTCCACAATTGAGCTGGAGACTGGTGGAAAGACACTAATAGGAAATTTTTTTTTTCAAATTTTAAACAGGCTGCACTATTTCAAAAAAAGGAAAATTTTTCTCAAGGTATGAGCCAGTAACGAACCCTGAGCTGAATCCAACCGGCTATGGCTGCACACAGACTACAGGGCGAGCTGGGCTCACACGGAGACCGTGCAGACAGCCGTAAACGGCGCTGCAAGGCCAAAAAACCCTCCTCTAGGTTATCCTATATAGTGTTTTTCCACTATTTAGCTGGATACGAGTGGAAAGACACTTATAGGATTTTTTTTTGTCAAATTTTAAACAGGCTGCACTATTTGAAAAAAAAGGAAAATTTTTCTCAAGGTATGAGCCAGTAACGAACCCTGAGCTGAATCCAACCGGCTATGGCTGCACACAGACTACAGGGCGAGCTGGGCTCACACGGAGACCGTGCAGACAGCCGTAAACGGCGCTGCAAGGCCAAAAAACCCTCCTCTAGGTTATCCTATATAGTGTTTTTCCACTATTTAGCTGGATACGAGTGGAAAGACACTTATAGGATTTTTTTTTGTCAAATTTTAAACAGGCTGCACTATTTGAAAAAAAAGGAAAATTTTTCTCAAGGTATGAGCCAGTAACGAACCCTGAGCTGAATCCAACCGGCTATGGCTGCACACAGACTACAGGGCGAGCTGGGCTCACACGGAGACCGTGCAGACAGCCGTAAACGGCGCTGCAAGGCCAAAAAACCCTCCTCTAGGTTATCCTATATAGTGTTTTTCCACTATTTAGCTGGATACGAGTGGAAAGACACTAATAGGAATTTTTTTTTTCAAATTTTAAACAGGCTGCACTATTTGAAAAAAAGGAAAATTTTTCTCAAGGTATGAGCCAGTAACGAACCCTGAGCTGAATCCAACCGGCTATGGCTGCACACAGACTACAGGGCGAGCTGGGCTCACACGGAGACCGTGCAGACAGCCGTAAACGGCGCTGCAAGGCCCAAAAACCCCCCTCTAGGTTATCCTATGTAGTGTTTTTCCACAATAGAGCTGGAGACTGGTGGAAAAACACTAATAGGAAATTTGAGAAAAAATGTGCAGCAGGCTGCACTAAGAGCAAAAAAGAACAACTGTGTGAGGCAGTGTGAACCCCCCCTGAGCTGAATACAACCGGGTATATGGCTGCACACAGACTACAGAGTGAGCTGCACACACACACACACACAGAGACCTTGCAGAACGCTGTTAAAACAGCGCTGCAAGGCAAGAGCAAGGTGAACAGTGAAGAACACACAGCGTTTTGCTAAATTAGCCTTTGGAAAGGAAAATAAAGCAATTAGCAAGCTCAACTGGCCCTCAGTTAGAACACAGCGTCCTGTCCCTAACTGAAATCACAGCAGAGTGAGCGCAAAATGGCGGCAGCGCTTTTTTATAGTGCAGAGTGACATCATTTCAGCAGCCAATCCAAGCCTTGCCAGTACTTACATGCCCACCATGCTAAACAGGATGTGCCCACACTTTCATTCATTCCTCATTGGCTGCTGCGTTCAATTTGAATTCTGGGAACTTCCGATTCCGGTATCCGATACGCGGGAAGTATCGGAATTCAGTATCGGAATTCCGATACCGCAAATATCGGCCGATACCCGATACTTGCGGTATCGGAATGCTCAACACTAGTCCCAACCTGTTCCTTCATTCTCCTTACCATCTGGCTTGTTTCCATAACTGCACCTCCTGTGTGAACAGGTCCCTACCTGTTCCTTCATACACCGTTCCTACCTTTCCTGTGTTCTCTGCCATGTTTCTGCCAGCCCTGTGTTCTCTGCCGTGTTCCTGCCAGCCCTGTGTTCTCTGCCGTGTTCCTGCCAGCCCTGTGTTCTCTGCTGTGTCTCTGCCAGCTCTGTGTCTCAGCCGTGCCAGCCTACTTGTCTGAATCTCATCCGTGCTCATCTGCTAGTCCTGCCTGATGCCCGCACCAAGTGTTCCTGTCTTCCAAGTGGGGTCAGCAGCCACAGCCAGACACCACCCTGGAGTAGCACCTGGCAGCTGCCTGCTGCACAAGCCTGACCTCACCATCAGAGGCTCCAGTGAAAACCCAGGCAGCTGTCAAAGTCACGCCCCTTCCAGTGTAGTCTGGTTTGTGGCACAGTGGGGCGTGAGCGTGACAGGGGTCCTCTCTTTCTTTCTGACTTCTGTAGAGTGTATGTATGTATGTAAGTCTTATGGTCAGCATGGTCCTCTCTAACCTGTAAATTGAAAGCTCTTATGATCAGCAGGGTCCTCTCTAAGTCTCTCTCTCACTTTTCTTTAGAGCATAAGCTCTTATGGTCAGCGGGTTCCTCTCTCCTGTAGAGTGTAAATTCTTCTGGTTAGTAAGGTTCTCTTTTTTCTTTTCCCCTATGTACAGCTCTGGCAAAAATTAAGTGATCACTGCAAAATGTTCAGTTTGTCTGATTTTTCTCTTTATAGGTATATTTATAATTATTTTTAATGTAAATTGTTCTTTTATTCTATAAACTTGTGACAACATGTCTCTGAATTTCCAAGCAATAAATTTTGTATTTTTTTTCTGACAAAAATGTTAAAAATAAAAAAACAGTGCTTTCAGACCTCAAATAATGCAAAAAAACAAGTTCATAATAATTTAGAAACAACAATACTAATGTTTTAACTCAGGAAGAGTTCAGAAATCAATATTTTGTGGAATAACCATGATTTTTAATCACAGCTTTCATGTGTCTTGGCATGCTTTCCACCAGTCTTTCATACTGCTTATGGTGCAAAAATTTAAGCAGTTCTTTGTTTGATGGCTTGTGACTATCCATCATCCTCTTGATTACATTCCAGAGGTTTTCAATAGGATTCAGGTCTGAAGATCGGGCTGCCCATGACAGGGTTTTGATGTGGTGGTCTAGAGCTGTATATTTTGCAAGCAATTACAAGCATTCTCATTTTGAAATCTGCACAAATTTTGGGGGAAAAGTCAGCAAATTCAAATTTCAATAGATTCGCTCATCTCTAGTCTCAGCTATTAAAAGCCTCCAAAAAAATAAAAATATTGTCACTCGCTCCTCTGATATAGAGGGATTGGTGGTGATTATGGCTGTAAATTTCTACAGGATACATGTTTTTGATATTTTGGATGAGATTAGTACTTACCATAAATTGGTACATACCAGTCTCTCGGGAGTTGCTCTGCAAACTCCTGAAGGATGGTGTAGGACTTGCTCATTATAAAAGGGAATCTGAATACCTACTCGTAGAACATTCATCTAAGGCCATATTTCATGGTTTACCAAAAGTGCATTAGGACATTTTTTCTCCTCCTCTTTGATCAATTATTGCAGACACTGGATGAAAGACTTTGTGCCTAGATACAATTGTGTGAAAAAGTGTTTGCCCACTTCCTGATTTCCTATTCTCTTGCATGTTTATCACACTTAAATGTTTCAGATCACAAAACAAACTTAAATATTAGATAAAGATAACACAACTAAACACAAAATGCAGTTTCTAAATGAAGATCTTTATTATTAACGGAAAAAAAATCCAAACCTATGGGGTCTGTGTGAAAAAGTGATTGCCCACTTCTCCCCCACCTTAAAACATAAATTAACTGTGGTTTATCACATATTTGGGAAGCTGATTCTCTAGCCACACCCAGGCCTGGTTGCTTCCATACATGTTCTCAATCAAGAAATCACTTATATAGGACCTGCCTGACAATGTGAATCAGATGAAAACATCCTCAAAAGCTATACATCATGCCGTGATCCAAAGAAATTTTGAATCAATAAGAAACAAAGTAACTGAGATCTATCAGTCTGAAAAAGGTTATAAAGCTATTTCTAAAGCTTTGGGACACTAGCAAACCACAGTTAGAGCCATTATCCACAAATGGAAAAATATGGAACAGTGGTGAACCTTAGAGCGCAGCAACGACTCATACAGGAGGTTGCAAAAGTTCCCACAACAACATCCAAAGAACTGCAGGCCTCACTTGCCCCAGTTATGGTCAGTGTTCATGACTCCACCATAAGAAAGAGACTGGGCAAAAATGGCCTACATGGCACAGTTCCAAGACAAAAACCACTGCTGGGCAATATGAACAAAAAGGCTTGTCTCAGTTGTGCCAGAAAACATCTTGATGAAATCAAAGACTTTTGGGGGAATACTATGCGGATTGACGAGACAAAAGTTGAACTTTTTGGAAGGTGTACATCTGGCATAGAAGTAACACAGCATTTCAGAAAAAGAACATCATACCAACAGTAAAATATGGTGGTGCTAGTGTGATGTTCTGGGTCTAATTTGATGCTTCAGGACCTGGAAGACTTGCTGTGGTAAATTGAATTATGAACTCTGCTGTTTACAAGAAATCTTGAAGGAGAAAGTCTGGCTATTTGTTTGCGACCTCAAACTGAAGTGCACTTGTGTTACACAGCAGGACAATGATTCAAAACACACCATCAAGTCCACCTCTAAATGGCTTAAGAAAAACAAAATTAAGAATTTGGAGTAGCCTAGTCAAAAGGCGATTAATGCTCGGAAACCATCCAATTTGGCTGAATTATAACAATTCTGCAAACATGAGTGGCCCAAAATTCCTCCAGAGCGTTGTAAAAGACTCATTGCCAGTTATTGCAAATGCTTGATTGCAGTTCTTGCTCCTTATGGTGTCCCAAATAGTTATTAGGTTTAGGGGGCAATCACTTTTTCACACAGGGCCCTCTTGATTGACAACAAGTATGGCAGTAACCAGTCCTGTGTGTGACTAGTAAATTTGAACTCCGCTTCCCAAACATGTGATAAAATACAGTTACCGTAATTTATGCTTAAAGGAGGGAGAGTGGGCAATCATTTTTTCATACAGAGCCCTGTAGGTTTGGATTGCTTTTCCCTTAATAATAAAGACTGCAACGAATGGAAACAGAGGCACAGAAGTTGAAGTTCACATTCCTTTTTATTTAGGTTTAATGTGGAACCTCAGGACCACGGTACGGGGGGCTCCGAAGGGGGCATGACTACATGAGCCCCAGACACCCGTGGTAAAACCCTTCAAACAGGGACAGAGTGGAAAGCCTGGGAGACACGGGTGCTACCTCCAATTAGACCCCGATCTCGCGGCAGCTGTCCCAGTGGGAAAATCGGAAATCGGACAAGCGGGGTTAGCGGGACGTGGAGCTAACCAGGTGATACCGGGTGTACGGGTAGAAGCTGGTTCCTATAGTACTGGCATTGTCTGGAGATGATGATGGCAGATTGGCGGGACGAGACAGGATTGTATAGATAAAACAGTCATTGTCCAGGATAGCTGAGAAACTGGTAGCTGATGATCTGTGGAAATAGACAGTATAAGTGGAGTACTTGCGAAAGCACTTCAGAAACAGGAGCACATGCAGACAGGAACCGGAAGTAAGCAACAGTGGATACTTGTTGCTCCGACGCCCTCCCTATGGTGGAGGAGCTAGAAATAGCAATGAATAACATGCCATTGGCCAGAAGCATAACGAGCGCACGCGTGCGCTAAGCACTCTGCCCGAGAACCTGCTGGCAGCACGCCAGGAAGCAGGAGAGGAAGGAGGGGAGAAGCTGCATCCTGACAGCGTGGAGCCAGCACACAGCGGGAGTCCCGACGGGGACCCCGCAAAGGTATAGAGACCAGACCGAGTGTAACAAAGACCATCATTTAAAAACTGCATTTTGTGTCTACTTGTGTTATCTTTTTCTAATATTTAAATGTGATTGACGATCTGAAACATTTAAGTGTGACAAACATGCAAAAGAATAGTAAATCAGGAATGAGGCAAACACTTTCCCACAACTGTAGATACTTACCTACAGAGGTTGGTACAAAGTGTTTTAGGTTGTTTGAAAGATGGGTCTGATGTTTTAATTGCTTTTGATGATTTTTTTTAATGAACCACTGACATGACAACTTTTTCATACTATGATAATATCAACTTGTATTCCTTTTTACCACATCATCTGACACATGCATCCATTTCTCATTACTTACAGTCATGGCCAAAATTGTTCCAGAAAATCGGAGGCTGCTTATCCACCTTACAGACTATCCTGTGTTGCAACTTTTCATCAATTTTTTTCTGACATCCACATTGAGGGATATTAGCTACAGTGCCATGGGTTGAAAACTTCTTGATAATGTTGCACACCGTGGACAAATGAACATCAAGATCTCTGGAGGTAGACTTGCATCCATAAGATTGTTGATTTTTTTTTACAATTTTGGTTGTCAAGACCTCAGATAGTTTTTTTTCTCCTCTTTCTGTTCTCCGTGCTTAGAGTGGGACACACAGAGACATAATGCAAAGATTGAGTCAACTTCTCCCCTTTTTATCTGGTATAAGGTGTGATTTTCATATTGCCCACACCTGTTAGTTGCCATAGGTGAGCTTGAACGACCATCACATGCTTGAAACAAAAATTGTTTACCTGCAATTTTAGAAAGGTGCCAACAATATCTTTTGCCCAATTTCTGGGGTTTTGTTTCTTTTTTTGTCTTTTATCCTTTTTTTTTGTAGCAAAACATGTGAAATTGCAATATTTTTTGGAAGAAATACTTCACTTTCTCAAACAATTTCAAGGGTACTAACACTTTCAGCAAATAGATTAATGGCTGCACTCAAAATTAATCTGTGCTAGAGCAAGGAAATGTGTAATAGCATAATGGCTTGTGAAATATATGAAAAAACACATGAGATTCTTAGCACAAGATTTGGCCAAAAATTGTGAGCCCATCCACCAATCGTCAAGGTAATCTCAGAACGGATGGGTACCTGAGCTGACTGCCTAGTGTGAACACTTACCTATGGCTAATAACGTGGTAAAGCCTGCTTATATAGGAAGCTCAGAACCAACTGTGTTAGGATGTACCGTATATACTCGAGTATAAGCCGACCCGAGTATAAGCCGACCCCCCTAATTTTGCCACAAAAAACTGGGAAAACTTATTGACTCGAGTATAAGCCTAGGGTGGAAATGCAGCATTTACCGGTGAATTTCAAAAATAAAAATAGATAATTATTTCCCCATAGCTGTGCCATATAGTGCTCTGCACCGTTCATATTGCCCCATAGATGCTGCACAGATGCCCCATACAGTGCTCTGCACCGTTCATATTGCCCCATAGATGCTGCACAGATGCCCCATACAGTGCTCTGCACCGTTCATATTGCCCCATAGATGCTGCACAGATGCCCCATATAGTGCTCTGCACCGTTCATATTGCCCCATAGATGCTGCACAGATGCCCCATACAGTGCTCTGCACCGTTCATATTGCCGCATAGATGCTGCACAGATGCCCCATACAGTGCTCTGCACCGTTCATATTGCCCCATAGATGCTGCACAGATGCCCCATATAGTGCTCTGCACCGTTCATGTGACGCCCAGGAGACCAGGATACCCAGCACCGGACCAATGGGGTCTGTCTCTTGAGGGGGATGTCACGGGTGGCTTGACCCGGTGCTGTGGCCTCAGGCAATGCACAGTGTAAGGGGTATCGTGAGGGGACAGGCACTTACTTGATCAGCAGCAGGTTCTCCCAGCGGTGACGATCCCGATCCTGGATAGATGGCTATTGTCCAAATGAAAGACTGAGGCACTGAAACGTTTAACCAGTTTACTTTAACATAAAAGGATTTACAACCAGTCCTGTCACCGGAGTCTGTATGGGAACTCTGAGTTACTTTGACCCTGCCGGGGTCTTCGCCTCTTATTGTGCGCAATTTCTGTGTGGCCCTGCTGCTGTATGTGAACTGGCTGCCGGCCCAATCTGTCCCCTCCGGGTCCTGATTCGACGGGCAACCCGAGTCCTTTTATCGGCTTACCCCCTCCGGGAGTACCGCTGAACTCTGTGTCTGTTGCTGCGTCCGGCCCTAGTGAAGCTGATATCACCTCACGTTTTTCCAGTTGCTGTATTATATATAATGAATACAGCCACGGATCCGGTATCCGTCTTTGCGCCTGTTCTGGGTAGTGATTAATGCTATCCGGTTCTCACAATGTCCCTTTTCTCTGTCCCTCTTCTCCTCAGGCCGGTGATTTGGGCCTGGAAACCGTCATAGGGCTGTTAGAAATTCAGCTGTATGACCTCTCACTATCAGCTCCTTAGCCCAACTGCCATTTCTTCTCTCAGACCAGAATGGATTAAGGGGAGTCTCTGGAGCTCCCCCTTCTGGCCGGAGGTGGTAGTGCAGTTTTGCTATCTTAATATTTGTGTTTAGTGTCAGTAACTATTTTTGTGGCAAATACCCCTAGGGGTGCCACATTCCCCCTTAGTTAAGAACAGTACTCCGGGACTGTGGGACGATAACATTTTGAAATAACAATTAATATGTACAGAGTCTTAAAAATGAAAAGTTACAAAAACCACTCAAGGAAACAAAAATAGTTCAAAAAGCAGACTTTCCGGAGCTTTGATTTAGTGCCTCCGGGCTGATAACAAGTTCAAGAATATGCAAGAAGTTCATACAGACAAGTCTCTGTAGGTACTGGGCTTAAACGTTGCAGACTGATAACAATGACTATACTACATTTTCTGTTTAACCATATATGGCATAACATATATACAATTCACATTATGAGCTTTATAGTTGGTAATCTGCATACCTGGCCGGTAATTGGCCCTGGGTACTACGCTGTGATCTACGTAATAGCGGTATCTCTTCATGTGGTGTACTACTGTCTACTGCGGATGTAGTATCTGCCTGCTCTGCTAAAGATAATTCCATGACTATGGAGTTGGCAAGTCCACCGTGAATGAGATTACTCTGATCAGGAATCTGTTCTTCCTGGCCTGGAACCTCCTGTAGTACGGGGTCAGCCTCTTCCTGTCTTGGGACTTCTGGTATTGGGTTCGGTGTTGGGTAAAAGGCCACCATGGGAACCACTACTGCACCATGGTATGTTAGTAGGGTTTTGGGAAAGTCTCCTATACAGGTGTGATACATTTCCTCTTCTTTTTCCTTTACTGGTTGAACCTGTATGGGTTGAATAACTTCTGGTTCTGGCTGGACAACTTCTGGCTCTTTCAATGCTTCCGGACACAATTTAAGATTGTCTCTTGACACTAGTACAGATGTTAAGCCTCCGTTTTTGCTAATGAGACACATTTTAGGATTATCCATTCTTGTTGGTAAAACTGTGTAGGGTACGGCTTCCCACTGATTGTCTAGTTTATTGGTTCAACGATTTCTCTTGAGCACTTGGTCACCCGGTCTTAATGGGGTCGCTAGAGCATTCTAGTTGAAAGTTCGCTCTTGTCTTTCTCTAGTTTGCTGAAGGCTTCTTTCCACACTCTCTTGCACTTGGCGATACTGCTTTTGCCGTATGATATCCCAATTGGAGTCTTGAACTTCTGCGTCTGGTTTCAGAATTCCCATTTCTAGATCGATTGGTAATTGGCCGGGTCTTGCACGCATAAGGTAAGCTGGGGTGCAGTTGGTGGAGCTTACCGGGACATGATTATATAGATCTACCAAGTCAGGCAATTTCTCTGGCCATTGATTCCTTTCTGTCTCAGGTAAAGTCTTTAGTAGGTCTATTATAATATGGTTCATCTTCTCGCATAAGCCGTTTGTTTGTGAATGATAGGCCGTCGTCCGGATCTTTTTGCAACCATACATATTACAGAATTCTCTGAAGATCTCTGATTCAAAGGCTGTACCTTGGTCGGTGAGAACCTGTTCCGGATATCCATGGGGTCTACAAAAGTACGTTTGGAACGCTTTGGCTGCTGTTTTTGCTGTCAGATCTTTTACAGGTACTACTACCAAGAAGCGTGAATAATGGTCCACGATGGTCAAGGCATAGACCTAGCCGGACCGGCTTGGTATTAACTTCACGTGGTCTATGGCTACAAGTTCAAGTGGTTGTTTGGTGATTATGGGCTGCAGTGGTGCTCTTTGGTTCTTTTGATCGTTTCTTCTGAGGTTGCACGGGCCACAATTTCTGCACCACTGTTCGATTGATTTTCTCATCCCGACCCAATAAAATCTTTCTCTTAGAAGTACTTCTAACTTTTTCCAACCAAAGTGACCAGCACCATTATGGTAAGCTTCGAGGACCATCTTGACATCTTGTTTAGGCACGATAATCTGCCAAACCAATTCATGTGTTTTCGGATTGGTGTACCTTCTACAGAGCTTCCCTTGATACAGGAACATTTTGCCTCTCTCTTTCCAGAGTTGATGCATCTCTTCTGGGGCATCCTCATCGGGATATGCACTTTGCTCAGTTAACAGTTCCTTCACCAACTTCACAGCCGGATTGCTGTCTTGGGTGTCAGCCCATCTATGGTGTGCTAATGGATTAAAATTCACCTCTTGTTGTTTCTGATAGGTACTTGACTGATGATGTTTTGCCTTGGGATGATGGAAGGCTGGTAGTTCAATTTCTTCAAGCTCCCCCGTTTCTTCTTCTACATCTCTCAAGTGTGGCATCCGGGATAGGGCATCGGCATTTCCATTCTTGCGACCTGCTCGATACTTGATCTTGAAGTTGTAATTAGATAACCGGGCTATCCATCGCTGTTCTAACGCACCTAATTTGGCTGTGTCCAGGTGGGTCAACGGATTGTTGTCAGTATAGACAATAAATTCTGCAGCGGCCAGATAGTGTTTAAAACGTTCCGTCACAGCCCAAACTACTGCCAGTAGTTCCAATTTGAAGGAGCTATAATTTTCTGGATTTCTTTCAGTAGGCCGGAGCTTTCTACTTGCAAAGGCGATGACTTTCTCCCGACCTTCTTGCTTTTGTGACAGCACCGCTCCTAGTCCCACATTACTGGCATCGGTGTAGAGGATGAAAGGTTGATGGTAATCTGGGTATGCCAGAACCTCTTCTCCAGTTAGTGCCTTCTTTAGTTGTTCAAAGGAGTCTTCCCTTTCGTCGTTCCACTGGAAAGGAGGGTTTCGGTTTGAAGGTTTCTTCGTCTGCCCTACCAAGGCGTCTTGCAAGGGTGCTGCCAACTTGGTAAATCCTTTTAAAAATCTGCGATAGTAACCCACCAATCCCAGGAATTGCCTCACTTCTTTTGCGCTGGTAGGTCTCGGCCAATCCCTTATGGCGGTTATTTTCTCGGGATCCGGTGCTACTCCCTCCGAACTCACGATGTGTCCCAGGTACTGTACCTTTGGCTTGAGAAGGTGACATTTGGATGGCTTGATTTTCATGCCATACCTGGATTAGGCTTCGAACACTTCTGCCAAGTCTTTTAAGTGTTGTTCGTAAGTCTTTGAGTAGACGATCACATCATCTAGGTACAGGAGGACGGTCTCGGAGTTCTTGTGTCCGAGGCAGCATTCCATCAGCCGCTGGAAGGTACCGGATGCATTGCAGAGTCCGAACGGCATGCGATTAAATTCACTTAGACCCATTGCTGTGGTGAATGCCGTCTTTTCCTTATCTCTCTCAGCCACAGGGACTTGCCAATACCCGCTTGTTAAGTCTAAGGTGGAAAAATAATTAGCAGATTTCAAAGCAGTCAAGGACTCTTCTATCCTAGGCAAGGGGTAGGCGTCTTTATGGGTGATGTTATTAATCTGCCGGTAGTCTACGCACATTCTCATAGTTCCATCTTTTTTTTTGACAATCACTAGAGGGGCCGCCCAAGGGCTACAGCTGTCTCTTATTACCCCGGCCTGTTTCATTTCCCTCAGCATATCTTTTGCACATTGATAGTGAGCGGGCGGTATGGGTCTATATCTTTCTTTTATTGGGGGATGGTCACCTGTGGGGATTGTGTGTTCTACCCCTTCTATCCGTCCGAAGTCCAATGGGTGTTTACTGAAGACTTGTTCATATTCCGTCACTAGCCTATACACCCCTTGTTTTTGATGGGTAGGTGTTGAATTTATGCCCACGTGTAGCTGTTGGCACCAATCCTCCATTTCTCCATCTGAGCCATTGCCTTCCACCTGACAGGTTGGTTCTAAGGGCTCAATGGTTGTGATGGCATTGTTGTCAACAGTATATAGCTTTGCCATTGTAGCATACCTTGGCAAAGTGACCTCTTCCTCTCCACAGTTCAAAAGTCGTACCGACACTCGTCCCTGGTGTACCTCGACTATCCCTCGTGCTGTGAGTATAGTGGGCCTGCTGTCGGTGTACACTGGTTCTATTAAGGCTTGATAATCTCGTCCCTTAGTACCAATGGCTGCTCTACACCATACCAGCATTTCTGCTTTTGGTGGGATTACAATAGACGTTGGATCACTTACCCTCACACTGCCGATTTCTCCACCTGCAACTTCTACCTGTTGCCTTAACATCAATACTTTTATTTCCCTCTGGAGAACTCTCTGCTGGCAGGATTGGGCAGTTTCAGCAATTTGCTGTAAGACAGAAATGACTTCGGAAAAGCAGTTCTCTAACACATTCATTCCTATCAATACAGTTGGTTCACAGTTCCGCCGGTCAACATCAACAACAATTATACCATGTTTCTTCAATTCTACTTTACCAATCTTTATGGTCATCTCCCTGAATCCTAGTTTCGGTACCAACTTACCATTACTGGCCCATATATCTAGTTCAACATCAGAGGGCCCTTTAACAATATCTGCATCAGCCCAGTACCTCTTATAAAGGATATACGGTATAGATGAAATCTGGGAACCTGTGTCCAGCAAAGCGTTGAGGGGCATTCCGTCCAGCACGATAGGGATAATGGGTCGTCCTCCGATGTACCTGTCGTGCCAGGGTGTTGGGCCTTGAAAGTTCATTCCTGCGAAGCGACCCGCATTCCCAGGGGATTCCCGTTTAAATCACAATCTCGTGCAAAGTGGCCTGGCTGCTGGCAACGGCGGCAAATGGGCTGTCCATCCGGTTGGTAGCGGTCGCGGGGTCGTCCTCTCCATGTCGGGTATCTCCGGGGTCTCATCCATGGAACACCTTCTCTACGGTTTGACAACTCCATCTTGGGTCCTCTCATCTCCTGCATGGTTTTAGCCATTGAAGCAACAACATCAGTTAAAGAGTCAAGCTTTTGTTGAAAAGCCTCATTAGTACTGGGCCCCAGGGGCTTAGCAATGGCCCCGGACATAGCTGATGTCACTGGTACTCCATGTTGTTGAGGAGCCTCTGCCATGAGTTGCGCAGGCTCCTGATCCCGAGGTGCCTCTGCCAGCTGGAGACGTATAACGCTCTCCTTTAATTGGGCAAATGTCAATTCAGGGTTCTTAAAAACAAGCATGCTCACATGCCCCCGGTGAGAAGGGGTGTAGAGTCCCTCAATAAATTGATATCTTAGCAGTTTATCCGCTCCGGTGTTAAAAATGGGTTCAGCCAGTGTAAGTGATTTAAGGGCTTCCTGCAGGTTTAAGGCAAAGTCTCTCACGCCCTCATTAACTTTTTGTTTGCAATTAAAGAATCGTACTTTAGCTTTGCTGCTGGCAGTGGTTTCAAATGTAGCTTTTAATCCAGCAAATATGCGTTCAACAGTGCCTTTTAGATCAGCTGCCCATGCTGTGACTTCTCGCTTAGCATGGCCACTTAACTGCATCATCAGGAGACTAACACGCTGGACTTCACCCACAGGGAACATGTCAAAATGGGCCAGCATCTTTTCTCTGAAATCGTCAAGGGTATTAGGCTCACCTTCATACATTGGAAGCCATGGGCCACCCGGGGTATATGGCATCAGCACCGGCATGATGGGCGCCACTCCTTGCACCGCTGCGCTACCGGACTCTCTATCGACACTCTGTCTTTCAGCTGCATTAGCGTCGCCGGATGCTGCGGCGTCTCCGTGCTGCGACATACTGTGCCCCCTTAGTTAATCCGGACCCTTCCGGTCCTCCGCTTCCGTCGGGATAGTGTAGATTCGTTCCGCTGTGCAGCAGGATCGATTTTCCCCTTGCTCTGATGTCAGAGCGCTCAGCTTGGTGCCGCCCACAATGACACGCCCCCTGCTGCTCCTGCCGGCCGCGCGCTCTGTAATTGTGGATTCTGAAGTTTTTCAGTTAGACTGGGGCTCAGGTGATGGCGTAGCTCAATTAACAGTCTCGTGCCTAACGGTTATGAGGTGATTACCTCAGGGGATGGCGGCCATCTTTACTCCATTATAACCAATGGGGAAAAGTCACTTTCAATAGTTTTCAATGGGGAATGGATTTTTCTTTAATAAAGTCAATTTTCAAGATTTTTCATCCAAGTTTTCACAGTTTTGGGCTCCAATCACGGCACACAATACCCGGTATACGGGCTGGCTAGATCCTGTTCGTGACGCCAATTGTGACGCCCAGGAGACCGGGATACCCAGCACCGGACCAATGGGGTCTGTCTCTTGAGGGGGATGTCACAGGTGGCTTGACCCGGTGCTGTGGCCTCAGGCAATGCACAGTGTAAGGGGTATCGTGAGGGGATAGGCACTTACTTGATCAGCAGCAGGTTCTCCCAGCGGTGACGATCCCGATCCTGGATAGATGGCTATTGTCCAAATGAAAGACTGAGGCACTGAAACGTTTAACCAGTTTACTTTAACATAAAAGGATTTACAACCAGTCCTGTCACCGGAGTCTGTATGGGAACTCTGAGTTACTTTGACCCTGCCGGGGTCTTCGCCTCTTATTGTGCGCAATTTCTGTGTGGCCCTGCTGCTGTATGTGAACTGGCTGCCGGCCCAATCTGTCCCCTCCGGGTCCTGATTCGACGGGCAACCCGAGTCCTTTTATCGGCTTACCCCCTCCGGGAGTACCGCTGAACTCTGTGTCTGTTGCTGCGTCCGGCCCTAGTGAAGCTGATATCACCTCACGTTTTTCCAGTTGCTGTATTATATATAATGAATACAGCCACGGATCCGGTATCCGTCTTTGCGCCTGTTCTGGGTAGTGATTAATGCTATCCGGTTCTCACAATGTCCCTTTTCTCTGTCCCTCTTCTCCTCAGGCCGGTGATTTGGGCCTGGAAACCGTCATAGGGCTGTTAGAAATTCAGCTGTATGACCTCTCACTATCAGCTCCTTAGCCCAACTGCCATTTCTTCTCTCAGACCAGAATGGATGAAGGGGAGTCTCTGGAGCTCCCCCTTCTGGCCGGAGGTGGTAGTGCAGTTTTGCTATCTTAATATTTGTGTTTAGTGTCAGTAACTATTTTTGTGGCAAATACCCCTAGGGGTGCCACATTCATATTGCCCCATAGATGCTGCACAGATGCCCCATACAGTGCTCTGCACCGTTCATATTGCCCCATAGATGCTGCACAGATGCCCCATACAGTGCTCTGCACCATTCATATTGCCCCATAGATGCTGCACAGATGCCCCATACAGTGCTCTGCACCGTTCATATTGCCCCATATATGCTGCACAGATGCCCCATATAGTGCTGTGTGCCGTTCATATTGCCCCATAGATGCTGCACAGATGCCCCATATAGTGCTGTGTGCCGTTCATATTGCCCCACAGATGCTGCACAGATGCCCCATATAGTGCTGTGTGCCGTTCATATTGCCCCATAGATGCTGCACAGATGCCCCATATAGTGCTGTGTGCCGTTCATACTGCCCCATAGATGCTGCACATAAATCTGTGCCATGGCCGCTGCTGCTGCTGCAATAAAAAAAAAAAAACACATACTCACCTCTCTTGATTGCAGCTCCCAGCGTCTCGTTCCGGCGTCCGGTCCCGGCGTCTCTCTGCACTGACTGATCAGGCAGAGGGCGCCGCGCACACTATATGCGTCATCGCGCCCTCTGACCTGAACAGTCAGAGCGCAGACGCCGGTAAGATGGAACGGCGCCCGGCGGCTGGAACGCGGACAGGTGAATATAACATTCTTACCTAGTCCCAGCGATCCTGACGCTCCCCGCCTTCCTCCCCGTCTTCTATGCTGCAGCCTCTTCCTGTCAGCGGTCACCGGCACCGCTGATTAGAGAAATGAATAGGCGGCTCCACCCCTATGGGAGGTGGAGCCGCCTATTCATTTCTGTAATGAGCGGTCCCACGTGACCGCTGAAGAGGGGAAGAAGCTGCAGCACAGAAGACCGTGGGACGGCAGGGGCAGCGCCAGGATCGCTGGAAGCAGGTAAGTATGCCTCAGCGCCCTCTCCCCCTCACCTGCCGACCCCACCGCTACCGTGACTCGAGTATAAGCCGAGAGGGGCACTTTCAGCCCAAAAATTTGGGCTGAAAATCTCGGCTTATACTCGAGTATATACAGCAGAAAGAGACCAAATTGAAAGATTTCTTAACAAGTTTCTCTACCATGCTCACAACCCGAGTGAGGGAGCCTCCCAGTGAGAAACACGATTATAAATCGGACACTCCAGAGAGCAGAAATAATAACGAAAGAATGGAGTTCATGTCCATAAATGTAACAATTTTTATTGATATACACAAAGACAAACTAACTATAATATGAACAAATCACACAAAATATAAGAGAAAAGGAGGGATGAAGGTAGCGACCAGATGGAACAAACACACAGCGTGGATACATCCGATGCCAAAAAATACTATCTTAAAGTGCATAGTGCAACTAGTAAATGGGCCTAGGAAAGAGGCTCTGTAATGCTTCCATAATACATGTCAAATACTATACCAGGTACTCCGGGCCATGCGCAAAGGCTCCGGAAAACAGCATTCAAAGCTTACTATTGAACACAAGTGCGCCCATAGTCCTTACCCAATAAATGGCAGTCAGGATCCCCAACGATGTGGCCCCAACGCGCGTTTCGCCAAAAATTTGGCCAAAAATTGTGAGCCCATCCACCAATCGTCAAGGTAATCTCAGAACGGATGGGTACCTGAGCTGACTGCCTAGTGTGAACACTTACCTATGGCTAATAACGTGGTATAGCCTGCTTATATAGGAAGCTCAGAACCAACTGTGTTAGGATGTAATTAAAATCACAGCATGGTGAAGGGCGGAGCGTTCAAGTCAGAAAAAATGTACATAGTAGATATAGAAAAACTGACTGAACAGCAATCTAATCTGATTTGGTGCATAACCAAAAAAGTCATATAGCAAATAGATTAATGGCTGCACTCAAAATTAATCTGTGCTAGAGCAAGGAAATGTGTGATACATACATTTGCTATATGACTTTTTTAATAGATAATAGATGTGGCAGAGGCAAGTGACAGCAACATCAGAAAGAAGGAATATGAGAATCTGGAGAAATACCAGGACCTAAAAGGAGAACTGGAGAAGATGTGGAAGGTGAAGGTAACAGTGATTCCAGTGGTGATAGGAGCACTTGGAGCTGTGACCCCTAAGTTGGGAAAATGGCTACAACAGATCCTAGGAGCAACATCTGAACTCTCTGTCTAGAAAAGAGCAATGCTGAGAACAACTAAGATCTTGCGCAGAGCCATCAAACTCCCAGGCCTCTGGTAGAGGACCCGAGAATGAGAAAGGACAAGAAAGTCCACCCCCACTGGGGGGGTGAGAAGGAAATAAATATATATGTCTATATATATATTTATACCCATGTATGTATATACAGTAGAGACCAAAAGTTTGGACACACCTTCTCATTTAAAGATTTTTCTGTATTTTCATGACTACGAAAATTGTACATTCACACTGAAGGCATCAAAACTATGAATTAACACATGTGGAATTATATACTTAACAAAAAGGTGTGAAACAACTGAAAATATGTCTTATATTCTAGGTTCTTCAAAGTAGCTACCTTTTGCTTTGATGACTGCTTTGCACACCTTTGGCATTCTCTTGATGAGCTTCAAAAGGTAGTCTCCGGGAATGGTCTTCCAACAATTTTGAAGGAGTTCCCAGAGATGCTTAGCACTTGTTGGCTCTTTTGCCTTCACTCTGCGGTCCAGCTCACCCCAAACCATCTCGATTGGGTTCAGGTCTGGTGACTGTGGAGGCCAGGTCATCTGACGTAGCACCCCATCACTCTCCTTCTTGGTCAAATAGCCCTTACACAGCCTGGAGGTGTGTTTGGGGTCATTGTACTGTTGAAAAATAAATGATGGTCCAAGATGTTGTGGTAGTCATGCTGGTTCAGTATGCCTTCAATTTCGAATAAATCCCCAAAAGTGTCACCAGCCAAGCACCACCACACCATCACACCTCCTCCTCCATGCTTCACGGTGGGAACCAGGCATGTAGAGTCCATCCGTTCACTTTTTCTGCGTCACACAAAGACACGGTGGTTGGAACCAAAGATCTCAAATTTGGACTCATCAGACCAAAGCACAGATTTCCACTGGTCTAATGTCCATTCCTTGTGTTCTATAGCCCAAACAAGTCTCTTCTGCTTGTTGCCTGTCCTTAGCAGTGGTTCCTAGCAGCTATTTTACCATGAAAGCCTGCTGCACAAAGTCTCCTCTTAACAGTTGTTGTAAAGATGTGTCTGCTGCTAGAACACTGTGTGGCATTGACCTGGTCTCTAATCTGAGCTGCTGTTAACCTGCGAATTCTGAGGCTGGTGACTCGGATAAACTTTTCCTCAGAAGCAGAGATCTTCCTTTCCTGGGGTGGTCCTCATGTGAGCGAGTTTCTTTGTAGCGCTTGATGGTTTTTGCAACTGCACTTGGGGACACTTTCAAAGTTTTCCCAATTTTTCGGACTGACCGACCTTCATTTCTTAAAGTAATGATGGCCACTCGTTTTTCTTTACTTAGCTGCTTTTTTCTTGCCATAATACAAATTCTAACTGTCTATTCAGTAGGACTATCAGCTGTGTATCCACTAGACTTCTGCTCAACACAACTGATGGTCCCAACCCCATTTATAAGGCAAGAAATCCCACTTATTAAACCTGACAGGGCACACCTGTGAAGTGAAAACCATTCCCGGTGACTACCTCTTGAAGCTCATCAAGAGAATGCCAAGAGTGTGCAAAGCAGTCATCAAAGCAAAAGGTGGCTACTTTGAAGAACCCAAAATATAAGACATAATTTCAGTTGTTTCACACTTTCTTGTTAAGTATATAATTCCACATGCGTTAATTCATAGTTTTGATGCCTTCAGTGTGAATTTACAATTTTCATAGTCATGAAAATACAGAAAAATCTTTAAATGAGAAGATGTGTCCAAACTTTTGGTCTGTACTATATATATATATATATATATATATATATATATATATATAGCATCATTGTGTCAGTAGAAACTCCAGTGGTATCGAAACTAAATAGATTGATGACACTGTAAACAGAAAAAAAATTAAATTACAGAATTACGTTTTTTCGGTCACCGCAGAACCACAAAAAATGCAATAAGAATCAATAAAAACATCGTATTTGCCCCAAATTAAAACTGTAGTTCGCCACGCAAAATAATGCCCTTGTACAGTATCATTGACAGCAATGTATTTTATTTCACTATTGAAAAACAAAACTATACAAGTTTGGTATCAATGTAATTGTACTGACCTTGAGAATCCTATTGGCGGGAAGTTTTACAAAATAATGAATACTTGAAAAAGAACTAAATAACTGCAGAAATTATTTTTTTCACAATTTCACTCTACTTGCAATTTTTTGCCCGTTTGCCAGTACACTAAAAAGGTAAAACGAAGGTAATTCAAAACTAGTTGTCCTGCAAAAACAAATCCTTCATACAGATATCTTGACTGAAGCAAGAAAAAGCAGAAAAAAAGAAAAAATGGAAGGTCAGGATTAAGTTGATTAAAAAAATGGGCAAAATTATTTTCTAATAACAAAGACATTGGGAGTTATCTTGTGATAGATAATGTATAATTCACTGAGACAGGTTCATCTTCATGGTCATATGTCTTTTTTCAACCTATGTAACTATGTAACTCTTCCCCAATGTCTCGTAGAAAAATAACCTCCATACATTCCAGATCTGATGGCAAAATTCAACATTTTGTGCAGTCAGATTCCTATGGACTCTTACATAGGAAACTTTCATGCGCCTCTATTAAAATGGGATGCACATAGTGATACAATACAGGATTCATGCATCTTTACAGAAGACCCCACTGCGGCTTCATACAAACATCCATATTCTTGAGTCCAAACTTTGGATTTATAAATGATAAAATGAGCTCATACTATGTGGTAAACCAATATATTCATGTATTGTTTTATTTTGGAGATCTGTGTTTTACATTACATTTTATAAAATCCAGCTTCCTAAATATTTAATTGTTTCCATCCATGTCTAGATTAATGTAGAAAGAAGTGCAGCCTTTCCCATTCATACAGCGGATTCCCTGCTTCTTCTTGCATTGTTTTAGCTATCACAGACGAAGAACACATTGTTTTCCAGACACCAAGATGTGTTTAGAAAGGCATTACATGCACTCCATGTCTACATGCTGCCCACATCTATTGACTATATAACATCAGGCATTTTCACAGGCCTGAGGCTCTCATGTGCCCTATAATACTCATATATTACACTCATATTTCACAGTAGAACCACCACCCTATATATTTATAGGATGAAACTGTTGGTGCCTGAACAGCAGATACTAATATAAGACAGTTAATATTACGCATTCCAATGAAACATCAAAGATGGAGATCTTCTCATCTACAGGAATGTGATCATATTGAGACATCTGTTTCAAGAATTGCATTGCAAGACAGTACAATACTAAGAAATTCATAAATAATGTACACTTTATTGCTGAAAATGATGATATCACTTTTGTTATGTTAGAAGCTCTAATCAAGATGAAGTATGCTTTTTAGCATAAGCTGTAATACAGTTCTCTGTTATCCACACTATTAGAGCTAAAATACTCAATTATAGTAATTAGGCTGATTCAAAAAGTACAAGAAATTGAGTTGTTTTTCTGAAGTGGCCAAAGTAATAGCAGGAACATAAGATACAATAATAAAATATAGGCATAAGATGGTAGAGCTTGTCTTGAGGCAGGCTAACCAAGTGCCATTATTGGGGTGGTACAGACTAATCTAGGCTGCATAATAGTGATGAGTGGATTGATCCATGGAGGATCTCAAATTTCCTGGAATTGGAGGTTTCACACGAATTTGAACACTGTGAGATTTGATTCATAGGTCACATAAGAAAAAAAAATCTTGCTGTGTGCCATTTCCCATACTGCTGATGAATCAGAGAGCAGTCTAACATCCCTTTGCATTGCCACATAGGCCCTGCAGCTATGAAATCTTATTTATCATACCTTGTACAGTGGTGGTCAGTACCTGGACCATCACAGATCAGTGATTCCCTGAAGAGCACAGTTTGTATGGCAGTCACTGGGCCCCTATCTTCTGTAGAGTGGAAGCTGTTATGGTCAGCAGGGTAGAAAAAACAAAAATTCAGTTCACCCCTATGAGTACTTTCATGGTCCATGAGAGGAATCCGAGCACGGAAGGGCATTTCTGCTTGATGCTGTAAACTGGTGCAAAGGGACAAAAGGGTTTTCAGCTCCTGATATAAAATAAAAAAACGTTGTTCCATAATATTAAAAGAAGAAAGATTTAGTTGTTGAACATAAACCGGTGTATGCCGGAGAAAGATGCCGTTGTATCACTGAATGCATTTCGAACACGTAAAGTGTTCTTAGTCCTGAGTGGTCAGCAGGGTCCTTTGTTTCTGACTCCTCTTCCTCATGTTTTTCCAAGCAATTACAAGTTTTCCAGTATTGATATTTGCTATAATTTATTCACCACAAATCAAATTTCTGGGAGAATTGGCAAAATCAGCGACTTTGTATTTTAAGAGATCCACTCATCTCTAGAGCATAATCATGGTTGCGAAGCGGTCTAATAATTCACTGAAAAATGTACTACCGTATATACTCGAGTATAAGCCGAGATTTTCAGCCCAAATTTTTGGGCTGAAAGTGCCCCTCTCGGCTTATACTCGAGTCAAGGTGGGCAGCAGGGTCGGCGGGTGAGGGCACTGAGGCATACTTACCTGCTTCCAGCGATCCTGACGCTCCCCCTGCCGTCCCACGGTCTTCGGTGCTGCAGCTCTTCCCCTCTTCAGCGGTCATGTGGGACCGCTCATTGGAGGAATGAATAAGCGGCTCCACCTCCCATAGGGGAGGTCGGCTTATACTCGGGTCGGCTTATACTCGAGTATATACGGTAGTTTCTCCGGAGAAAAAAAAGACTACATTCTCTTACAGTTTACAGTAAACGTTAATGTATTAATATCACTAGTCTAAGATATCAAATTACTGTATATCATTTATGGAAATATTAATATGTAACACACAGTACCAATGGATATCTAAAAAATCGTATAAATATATATAAATATATGTGTCTAAAAATATCAATAGAACCCGATGGTGTCTGTGAGAAAAAAGAAGTGATTGAACACAAAGAGGTAGAAAACTAAACCACAACAAAAACCTGGATAGCCAGAAAATAGTATCCACACAGAGAACTATTAAATATAAGCCTTTATTTAAATTGGCAAATAGGCACAAAATTTAATTCCTTTCTTTTAAAATTACATAGTACGCGAATATAACAGGACAAAAAAATAAATAAAAAATATATATAAAAGAACAATTTTTAGGATATAAGCGGGCGACCTTGGTATCAAATATAATAAGTATATATATTTCATATGATGATAGCTAAAAAAATTATTAAAAACATTACATAGAAAAAATAAAAATATATAATATATATAGTAAGTGCACTAAAAAAAGTTGTAATGAATAATAAATCCCTCAATGTATACCAAAATTTGGGAATGTGCTGCCACAAAAAAATAAAAATAAACTGAATGGAGTGAGAATATAAAATACAAAAGTACCAACAGGGCACAATCAACACCACTGAAAAGTGCAAAGTGCAATGTAAAATACCAGATAACAAAATGTGCTACAATTAAATCAATCAGCAATATCACAAAAAAGTGCAATGTGCTATGTGCAAAACGCAGTCTCAATGCACAAAATGTATCTTATGTTCCACAAATAAGTAGATAAACCACGCAGCCAAAGTGCAATGTGTACTGTGCAAAGTAATGCTTCCAACCAATTTTACAAGGGGTAAAGTAATTCAATCATATACCTTATACCAAGGGTCCCAGTGTCCCGAGATCGCGCACCCCCTGACGAAGGACGAGTTCCGAAACGCGCGTCGGGGTGCGCGATCTCGGGACACTGGGACCCTTGGTATAAGGTATATGATTGAATTACTTTACCCCTTGTAAAATTGGTTGGAAGCATTACTTTGCACAGTACACATTGCACTTTGGCTGCGCGGTTTATCTACTTATTTGTGGAACATAAGATACATTTTGTGCATTGAGACTGCGTTTTGCACATAGCACATTGCACTTTTTTGTGATATTGCTGATTGATTTAATTGTAGCACATTTTGTTATCTGGTATTTTACATTGCACTTTGCACTTTTCAGTGGTGTTGATTGTGCCCTGTTGGTACTTTTGTATTTTATATTCTCACTCCTTTCAGTTTATTTTTATTTTTTTGTGGCAGCACATTCCCAAATTTTGGTATACATTGAGGGATTTATTATTCATTACAACTTTTTTTAGTGCACTTACTATATATATTATATATTTTTATTTTTTCTATGTAATGTTTTTAATAATTTTTTTAGCTATCATCATATGAAATATATATACTTATTATATTTGATACCAAGGTCGCCCGCTTATATCCTAAAAATTGTTCTTTTATATATATTTTTTATTTATTTTTTTGTCCTGTTATATTCGCGTACTATGTAATTTTAAAAGAAAGGAATTAAATTTTGTGCCTATTTGCCAATTTAAATAAAGGCTTATATTTAATAGTTCTCTGTGTGGATACTATTTTCTGGCTATCCAGGTTTTTGTTGTGGTTTAGTTTTCTATCATTTATGGAAATAGATATTACTTATCTATAGCACACTCCTCTTTTATAAGACCAGAGCAGGTGTCAAATTAGAGAAAGTACTAATTTTTTACGACTCGGCATACGTGTGGCTTATTGTTGTTCTATTTTCGAATTTCCAAATAAGAATGATCAGATGTCCAAAATGACAGTGAAGAAACAATGGATCCTTAATTAAGCAACCACAAGGAGCTGTATACCTTCAAGAAGAGTTGCACATAGGATAAAATGAAAATAATTTTCATTGTACTCACTAAAGAACGTGTAAAACAGGCATAAAGTAGAAACAACAAACCAGCGTGCAAATCCAACCTTGGATTTCTCTTGACAGCTTCTTCTTGGGCAAGAGTCATTATCATTATTATCATCATTATCATTTTTTAACAATTATTACAATTTTGACTATATCCATTTTTTTCTTTGTGATTCTTGCATGTATCCAGAAAATCATCTTGGCATCCCTGTGTTGAAGAAAGTATTACTATGCACCTCTGGCTCCTTTTTCATAAAGCAGAGATCTACCCACACAGGCATTATTCTGGTTAAGTCACCTCTCAAAGACAAAGACAGATTGGACGTGCTAAGGTTTTTATATCAGGGATTTGACAGTTCTAGCTATACTATTTTCAAACATGAGAATTCACGTAAAACAACAAAAATGTTGCCTATAACAATAATAAAGCATTCAATAGTTTATTTTATATATAATTGACATATATGACTTTAATAGACAAAACCTTATAATTTTCCAGCTAAACATATATCTTTATTCTATTTCAATCATTAGACAGCATATTTGTGCACATTTTTGGCCTAAACAGAACAATTTTCTAATACAAATTGTACTGTTGTTGCCAAATAATTACTGTGATGGAATATTTGCTTCAATTCTATAGAAGACTCTTGGCAAAATATAATTATCTGCTACAAACAAAACAATAGGGACCATCTGCCTAGATATATTTACCAGCAACGCTGCTGTATTCTCCAACTGACGGAACAGATTTCCATTAAATAGAAATAATATACATTTTTATTATAGATTTTTGGCTGCCATGTGTCTTTCATAACTGCCAAATAATCTGTCTATCTGACCAGCTCTGGGCTATTGAGGATGCAGAATTTGCTGTTATCTGCAGAACTGAACCTTAGTGACCCTATGGCTTAATAATTTGATATGCATTTTATTTATCGAGATTTTTATTTGTTAAATCTTAAAATGAATATTTAGAGAGAGAGTGCAACATTATTCTTCATTATATAATGCAGTTAAAATGCCTAAACATGAAATAGAAACTCTTTGCCCTTAGACGCAAGCACCTTCAGCCGTAAAAAGAGTTAAGGCAAACAATTTCTATAAACAAGGCAAGGATGTAATTATTACCCTTTTGGGACTTTGCTCTACATATGTTCAGAACACTGGTGCTTTGCAAAAAGACGTTTTCATGGTTTAAAGGAATGGACTTTGCGGTTACAGATCTTGTGATTTCGGCTTCCTGGTTCCTTGACTCAGCCCTTCATGTGATCTGGAATACATTCCTACTCTTTTACAGGGTATTCCAGAGTCTTAACCCTTGGGGCACCTAAATACTGACTGTCTGTGCAGCTTGTGACCATATGATTGCTTGCTAATAGACTGGCTCCTATGTCATGGAGGATAGCAGTGGGGGTCCCCTATTTGTTGAGATAAAGCTAAAAAGCACAAAGTCAGTGTCGAATCGGAGCACTTTGACTTCAACATCATAACCCTACCATGTGGCACTCGTGAATTTCAGACGACTTCATAAAATATACATAAATGCCTTTCATGCTTACTAGTGAACCTTAAGGTGTAGACCTCGTGTAATAGGGATAAAAATTCTAAAAAGCAAGCGCAGTTATTTATTTAAGCACATTATAGCATTCTTAGCTTCTGTTAACAGTGTTTATTTAATGTATAACTTGTCAGCTGTTCTTCCACTGGAACATTGCCTTAGTCATGTGCATCCTGCCCGTCAGGCCATTCCTTTATTACTATTCCAGAACTTTGGTATTTTATGTAACATGAAGTCTGTTAAACACACTACAAATTTGCATCAGCTATAATGTAACATATATATATAGTGGGGGAAATACTAGATTATCAAAAATATAAGCCAGAAAATCACATTGCATAAAATATATACATTTATTTGCATTTTACAGTGAAAAATAAGAATTTGATCTCTCTGGCAAACAAGACTTAATACTTGGTGGCAAAACCCTTGTTGGCAAGCAGAGCAGTCAGACATTTTAAGTAGTTGTTGATGATTTTTGTGCACGTCAGGAGGAATTTTGGTCCACTCCTCTTTACAGATCATCTCTAAATCATTAAGATTTTGAGGTTGTCACTTGGCAAGTCGGAGTGTCTACTCCCTCCATAAGTTTTCTATTGGATTAAGGTCTGAAGACTGGCTAGGCCACTCAATGACCTTAATGTGCTTCTTTTTGAGCCACTCCCCTGTTGCCTTGGCTGTATGTTTTGGGTCATTGTCTTGCTGTAAGACCCAGCCATGACCCATTTTTAATGTCCTGGCGAGGGAAGGAGGTTGTCACTCAGGATTTTACGGAACATGGCTCCATCCATTCTTCCATTGATGCGGTGAAGTAGTCTTGTGTCCTTAGCAGAGAAACACCCCCCAAAACATAATGTTTCCACCTCCATGCTTGACAGTGGAGATGGTGTTCTTTGGGTCATAGGCAGCATTTATCTTCCTCAAAAAAAGGTGAGTTGAGTTAATGCCAAAGACCTCAATTTTTGTCTCATCTGACCACAGAACCAATGGTTTTCTTGGTGACTGTGGTCCCAGCAGCCTTGAGATCATTAACAAGTTCCCCCCGTGTAATTTTAGGCTGATCTCCCACCTTCCTCATGATCAAGGATACCCCATGAGGTGAGATTTTGCATGCTGCCCCAGATCGATGTCAATTGACAGATATTTTGTATTTCTTCCATTTTCTTACTATTGCACAAACGGTTGTCTCCTTCTCACCCAGCGTCTTACGTATGGATTTGTAGCCCATTCCAGCTTTGTGCAGGTCTTTGATCTTGTCCCTGACATCTTTAGAAAGCTCCTTGGTCTTGCCCATGTTATAGAGGTTAGAGTCTGACTGATTAACTGAGTCCGTGGACAGGAGTCTTTAATAAAGGTGACTATATAAGACAGCTATCTTTAATGCAGGTAACAAGTTGAGTAGGAGTGTCTATATATATATATATATATATATATATACAGTGGGGAAAAAAAGTATTTAGTCAGTCAGCAATAGTGCAAGTTCCACCACTTAAAAAGATGAGAGGCGTCTGTAATTTACATCATAGGTAGACCTCAACTATGGGAGACAAACTGAGAAAAAAAAATCCAGAAAATCACATTGTCTGTTTTTTTATCATTTTATTTGCATTTTATGGTGGAAAATAAGTATTTGGTCAGAAACAAACAATCAAGATTTCTGGCTCTCACAGACCTGTAACTTCTTCTTTAAGAGTCTCCTCTTTCCTCCACTCATTACCTGTAGTAATGGCACCTGGTTAAACTTGTTATCAGTATAAAAAGACACCTGTGCACACCCTCAAACAGTCTGACTCCAAACTCCACTATGGTGAAGACCAAAGAGCTGTCAAAGGACACCAGAAACAAAATTGTAGCCCTGCACCAGGCTGGGAAGACTGAATCTGCAATAGCCAACCAGCTTGGAGTGAAGAAATCAACAGTGGGAGCAATAATTAGAAAATGGAAGACATACAAGACCACTGATAATCTCCCTCGATCTGGGGCTCCACGCAAAATCCCACTCCGTGGGGTCAGAATGATCACAAGAACGGTGAGCAAAAATCCCAGAACCACGCGGGCGGACCTAGTGAATGAACTGCAGAGAGCTGCGACCAATGTAACAAGGCCTACCATAAGTAACACACTACGCCACCATGGACTCAGATCCTGCAGTGCCAGACGTGTCCCACTGCTTAAGCCAGTACATGTCCGGGCCCATCTGAAGTTTGCTAGAGAGCATTTGGATGATCCAGAGGAGTTTTGGGAGAATGTCCTATGGTCTGATGAAACCAAACTGGAACTGTTTGGTAGAAACACAACTTGTCGTGTTTGGAGGAAAAAGAATACCGAGTTGCATCCATCAAACACCATACCTACTGTAAAGCATGGTGGTGGAAACATCATGCTTTGGGGCTGTTTCTCTGCAAAGGGGCCAGGACGACTGATCCGGGTATATGAAAGAATGAATGGGGCCATGTATCGTGAGATTTTGAGTGCAAACCTCCTTCCATCAGCAAGGGCATTGAAGATGAAACGTGGCTGGGTCCTTCAACATGACAATGATCCAAAGCACACCGCCAGGGCAACGAAGGAGTGGCTTCATAAGAAGCATTTCAAGGTCCTGGAGTGGCCTAGCCAGTCTCCAGATCTCAACCCTATAGAAAACCTTTGGAGGGAGTTGAAAGTCCGTGTTGCCAAGCGAAAAGCTAAAAACATCACTGCTCTAGAGAAGAACTGCATGGAGGAATGGGCCAACATACCAACAACAGTGTGTGGCAACCTTGTGAAGACTTACAGAAAACGTTTGACCTCTGTCATTGCCAACAAAGGATATATTACAAAGTATTGAGATGAAATTTTGTTTCTGACCAAATACTTATTTTCCACCATAATATGCAAATAAAATGTTAAAAAAACAGACAATGTGATTTTCTGGATTTTTTTTTCTCAGTTTGTCTCCCATAGTTGAGGTCTACCTATGATGTAAATTACAGACGCCTCTCATCTTTTTAAGTGGTGGAACTTGCACTATTGCTGACTGACTAAATACTTTTTTGCCCCACTGTATATATATATATATATATATATATATATATATATATATATATATATATATATATATATATATATATAAATGCAGCATAACTGGTAAGAGAGTAAATTAAGCTGAATATTTTTTTTACTGATAAAGATTTCATATTTACAAATTGATATTTGCTATTATTTAAATCAGAAGGCAAAAAGCTAAATCATGCAACTTTTGTAACTAGTAGAGATGATTGAAAGTCAGGATAGCTCTTACCATGGATCTATATAAACCATGTGTCCAGCCAATCATAATTCGTGAGGAAGAAGGGCATGGCAGGGGTATAGCAGCAGAGGCGTAACTACATTAGGAGCAGGGGTTGCAATCGCACCTGTCCCCCCAGAGCTTAGAAGGCTCTAAAAGTCACTTTGGCCTATATAAAAAAAAATTGCCATTAAAAACTTGCATAAATTGTGGGCTCTGTTGGAGCTTATGCATTGGGGTCCATTAGCTTCAAGTTCCACCACTGCATAACAGTCAACTATAAGTACTTGTTACAGTAGGACTTTGTAGCATCATAGCACCCAAACTTAATCGTCAGTAAGTTCCAGATCTCCATTCAGCTTCCATTATGAAAGTATTGTTACAAGGAGTATCTGAACGGACTCCATTTACGTATATACTCGAGTATAAGCCGACCCGAGTATAAGCCGACCCCCCTAATTTTGCCACAAAAAACTGGGAAAACTTAATGACT
Source organism: Ranitomeya imitator (assembly GCF_032444005.1). Classification (NCBI taxonomy): domain Eukaryota; kingdom Metazoa; phylum Chordata; class Amphibia; order Anura; family Dendrobatidae; genus Ranitomeya; species Ranitomeya imitator. Next base: position 313,282,087 of record NC_091282.1, on the reverse strand, counting down.
CGAGTATAAGCCTAGGGTGGAAAATGCAGCAGCTACTGGTAAATTTCAAAAATAAAAATAGATACCAATAAAAGTAAAATTAATTGAGACATCAGTAGGTTAAGTGTTTTTGAATATCCATATTGAATCAGGAGCCCCATATAATGCTCCATACAGTTTATGATGGCCCCAAAAGATGCTCCATATTAAAATATGCCCCATATAATGCTGCACAAATGTTGATTATGACCCCATAAGATGCTCCATTCAGACACTTGCCCCGTATAATGCTCCACAAATGTGGATTATGGCCCCATAAGATGCTCCATACAGATAATTGCCCCATATAATGCTGCACATGGCCACATAAGATGCCCCATACAGATATTTGCCCCATATCATGCTGCACATGGCCACATAAGATGCCCCATACAGACATTTGCCCCCATATAATGCTGCACATGGCCACATAAGATGCTCCATACAGATATTTGTCCCATATAATGCTCCACAAATGTTGATTATGACCCCATAAGATGCTCCATACAGATATTTGTCCCCATATAATGCTGCACATGGCCCCATACAGATGCCCCATACAGATATTTACCCCCATATCATGCTGCGCATGGCCACATAAGATGCCCCATACAGATATTTGCCCCCCATATCATGCTGCACATGGCCACATAAGATGCTCCATACAGATATTTGCCCCCATATAATGCTGCACATGGCCACATAAGATGCTCCATACAGATATTTGCCCCGTATAATGCTCCACAAATGTTGATTATGACCCCATAAGATGCTCCATACAAATATTTGCCCCCATATAATGCTGCACATGGCCCCATACAGATGCCCCATACAGATATTTGCCCCCATATCATGCTGCACATGGCCACATAAGATGCTCCATACAGATATTTGCCCCGTATAATGCTCCACATATGTTGATTATGACCCCATAAGATGCTCCATACAGATATTTGTCCCCATATAATGCTGCACATGGCCCCATACAGATGCCCCATACAGATATTTACCCCCATATCATGCTGCGCATGGCCACATAAGATGCCCCATACAGATATTTGACCCCCATATCATGCTGCACATGGCCACATAAGATGCCCCATACAGATATTTGCCCCCATATCATGCTGCACATGGCCCCATAAGATGCCCCATACAGATATTTGCCCCCATATCATGCTGCACATGGCCACATAAGATGCTCAATACAGATATTTGCCCCATATGCTGTTGCTGCGATTAAAAAAATACAAAAATTACATAGTCACCTCTCAGGCCCCCGGCACTTGCTATACTCACCTTTCCCGTTCCACCGCTGACCGCCGCTGTGTCTTCCCATCCTCTGCGCCGACGTTCAGGAAGAGGGCGGCGCGCACTAATCACATCACTGTGCCCTCTGACCTGAGCGTCACTGCGGAAGACACAGCGGCGCCGACGGTGGAACGAGGAGCAGGTGAGTATCGCGCCATGTCCCCGTCATACTTACCTGCTCCTGGTGCCGTCGCTGCACATCTGTTCCCCGGCACCGCATTTTCTTCCTGTAGTGAGCGGTCACCGTTACCGCTCATTACAGTAATGGGAGGTGGAGCCGCATATTCATTACTGTAATGAGCGGTACCATGGGACCGCTCACTACAGGAAGAATCTGCAGCGCTGGAAGAAGCAGGGACGTGCAGGGACCACACCAGGAGTAGGTGAGTATAACTAGACAGTCCCCGCTCCCCCTCCCCTGCCCACCCCTGGGCATGACTCGAGTATAAGCCGAGAGGGGGACTTTCAGCCCAAAAAAGTGGGCTGAAAATCTTGGCTGATGCTCGAGTATATACGGTACTTTAGATCACCAGAATGGTAGGAATGATTCAGAGGCTGCAGGCTCAAAAAAATTTCCTTGGATAGACTTGGCCCAAGCCACTCCATCTGGCAGATTCGAGAGGAACCCCCATCTTTAACCTTTTTCCCTTGTACAGGGATCTGGTCTTACAAGGAAGTCCAGTTTATTTCTTCCATGGAAGGACAGCCATCTGGAGGAGCAAAATAGAGGCAGGGAGAGTCATACATAGTAACATAGTTATTAAGGTTGAAGGAAGACTGTAAGTCCATCTAGTTCAACTCATAGCCTAACCTAACATGCCCCAACATGTTGATCCAGAGGAAGGCTAAAAAAAACCCCATGTGGCAAATAATAAGCTCCACTTTGGGGAAAAAAATTCCTTCCCGACTCCACATACGGCAATCAGACTAGTTCCCTGGATCAACGCCCTATCAAGGAATCTAGTATATACAGTTAGGGCCAGAAATATTTGGACAGTGACACAATTTTCGCGAGTTGGGCTCTGCATGCCCCCACATTGGATTTGAAATGAAACCTCTACAACAGAATTCAAGTGCAGATTGTAACGTTTAATTTGAAGGGTTGAACAAAAATATCTGATAGAAAATGTAGGAATTGTACACATTTCTTTACAAACACTCCACATTTTAGGAGGTCAAAAGTAATTGGACAAATAAACATAACCCAAACAAAATATTTTTATTTTCAATATTTTGTTGCAAATCCTTTGGAGGCAATCACTGCCTTAAGTCTGGAACCCATGGACATCACCAAACGCTGGGTTTCCTCCTTCTTAATGCTTTGCCAGGCCTTTACAGCCGCAGCCTTCAGGTCTTGCTTGTTTGTGGGTCCGTCTTAAGTCTGGATTTGAGCAAGTGAAATGCATGCTCAATTGGGTTTAGATCTGGAGATTGACTTGGCCATTGCAGAATGTTCCACTTTTTGGCACTCATGAACTCCTGGGTAGCTTTGGCTGTATGCTTGGGGTCATTGTCCATCTGTACTATGAAGCGCCGTCCAATCAACTTTGCAGCATTTGGCTGAATCTGGGCTGAAAGTATATCCCGGTACACTTCAGAATTCATCCGGCTACTCTTGTCTGCTCTTATGTCATCAATAAACACAAGTGACCCAGTGCCATTGAAAGCCATGCATGCCCATGCTATCACGTTGCCTCCGCCATGTTTTACAGAGGATGTGGTGTGCCTTGGATCATGTGCCGTTCCCTTTCTTCTCCAAACTTTTTTCTTCCCATCATTCTGGTACAGGTTGATCTTTGTCTCATCTGTCCATAGAATACTTTTCCAGAACTGAGCTGGCTTCTTGAGGTGTTTTTCTGCAAATTTAACTCTGGCCTGTCTATTTTTGTTATTGATGAATGGTTTACATCTACATGTGAACCCTTTGTATTTACTGTCATGGAGTCTTCTCTTTACTGTTGACTTAGAGACAGATACATCTACTTCACTGAGAGTGTTCTGGACTTCAGTTGATGTTGTGAACGGGTTCTTCTTCACCAAATTAAGTATGCGGCGATCATCCACCACTGTTGTCATCCGTGGACGCCCAGGCCTTTTTGAGTTCCCAAGCTCACCAGTCAATTCCTTTTTTCTCAGAATGTACCCAACTGTTGATTTTGCTACTCCAAGCATGTCTGCTATCTCTCTGATGGATTTTTTCTTTTTTTTCAGCCTCAGGATGTTCTGCTTCACCTCAATTGAGAGTTCCTTTGACCGCATGTTGTCTGCTCACAGCAACAGCTTCCAAATGCAAAACCACACACCTGGAATCCACCCCTGACCTTTTAACTACTTCATTGATTACAGGTTAACGAGGGAGACGCCTTCAGAGTTAATTGCAGCCCTTAGAGTCCATTGTCCAATTACTTTTGGTCCCTTGAAAAAGAGGACGCTATGCATTACAGAGCTATGATTCCTAAACCCTTTCTCCGATTTGGATGTGGAAACTATCATATTGCAGCTGGGAGTGTGCACTTTCAGCCCATATTATATATATAATTGTATTTCTGAACATGTTTTTGTAAACAGCTAAAATAACAAAACTTGTGTCACTGTCCAAATATTTCTGGCCCTAACTGTATACCCTGCAACATTATACTTTTCAAGAAAGGTATCCAATCCCCTCTTAAATTTAAGTAATGAATCACTCATTACAACATCATACGGCAGAGAGTTCCATAGTCTCACTGCTCTTACAACCTGCGTCTGTTATTATGCCTAAACCTTCTTTCCTCTAGACGTAGAGGATGCCCCCTTGTCCCTGTCTCAGGTACAGTTAGGGCCAGAAATATTTGGACAGTGACACAAGTTTTGTTATTTTAGCTGTTTACAAAAACATGTTCAGAAATACAATTATATATATAATATGGGCTGAAAGTGCACACTCCCAGCTGCAATATGATAGTTTCCACATCCAAATCGGAGAAAGGGTTTAGGAATCATAGCTCTGTAATGCATAGCGTCCTCTTTTTCAAGGGACCAAAAGTAATTGGACAATGGACTCTAAGGGCTGCAATTAACTCTGAAGGCGTCTCCCTCATTAACCTGTAATCAATGAAGTAGTTAAAAGGTCAGGGGTGGATTCCAGGTGTGTGGTTTTGCATTTGGAAGCTGTTGCTGTGAGCAGACAACATGCGGTCAAAGGAACTCTCAATTGAGGTGAAGCAGAACATCCTGAGGCTGAAAAAAAAGAAAAAATCCATCAGAGAGATAGCAGACATGCTTGGAGTAGCAAAATCAACAGTTGGGTACATTCTGAGAAAAAAGGAATTGACTGGTGAGCTTGGGAACTCAAAAAGGCCTGGGCGTCCACGGATGACAACAGTGGTGGATGATCGCCGCATACTTAATTTGGTGAAGAAGAACCCGTTCACAACATCAACTGAAGTCCAGAACACTCTCAGTGAAGTAGGTGTATCTGTCTCTAAGTCAACAGTAAAGAGAAGACTCCATGACAGTAAATACAAAGGGTTCACATCTAGATGCAAACCATTCATCAATACCAAAAATAGACAGGCCAGAGTTAAATTTGCAGAAAAACACCTCAAGAAGCCAGCTCAGTTCTGGAAAAGTATTCTATGGACAGATGAGACAAAGATCAACCTGTACCAGAATGATGGGAAGAAAAAAGTTTGGAGAAGAAAGGGAACGGCACATGATCCAAGGCACACCACATCCTCTGTAAAACATGGTGGAGGCAACGTGATGGCATGGGCATGCATGGCTTTCAATGGCACTGGGTCACTTGTGTCTATTGATGACATAAGAGCAGACAAGAGTAGCCGGATGAATTCTGAAGTGTACCGGGATATACTTTCAGCCCAGATTCAGCCAAATGCTGCAAAGTTGATTGGACGGCGCTTCATAGTACAGATGGACAATGACCCCAAGCATACAGCCAAAGCTACCCAGGAGTTCATGAGTGCCAAAAAGTGGAACATTCTGCAATGGCCAAGTCAATCTCCAGATCTAAACCCAATTGAGCATGCATTTCACTTGCTCAAATCCAGACTTAAGACGGAAAGACCCACAAACAAGCAAGACCTGAAGGCTGCGGCTGTAAAGGCCTGGCAAAGCATTAAGAAGGAGGAAACTCAGCGTTTGGTGATGTCCATGGGTTCCAGACTTAAGGCAGTGATTGCCTCCAAAGGACTTGCAACAAAATATTGAAAATAAAAATATTTTGTTTGGGTTATGTTTATTTGTCCAATTACTTTTGACCTCCTAAAATGTGGAGTGTTTGTAAAGAAATGTGTACAATTCCTACATTTTCTATCAGATATTTTTGTTCAACCCTTCAAATTAAATGTTACAATCTGCACTTGAATTCTGTTGTAGAGGTTTCATTTCAAATCCAATGTGGTGGCATGCAGAGCGCAACTCGCGAAAATTGTGTCACTGTCCAAATATTTCTGGCCCTAACTGTATATGATTAAAAAGATCAAGACTGTCCCCTCATATATTTATACATTAAAATAAGATCACCCCTTAGTCTTCGTTTTTCCAAACTAAATAGCCCCAAGTGTAATAATCTATCTTGGTATTGCAGACCCGCCAGTCCTCTAATAACCTTGGTCGCTCTTCTCTGCACCTGCTCTAGTTCAGCTATGTCTTTCTTATACATCGGAGACCAGGACTGTGCACAGTATTCTAAGTGTGGTCGAACTAGTGACTTGTATAGAGGTAAAATTATGTTCTCCTCATGTGCATCTATGCCTCTTTTAATGCATCCCATTATTTTATTTGCCTTTGTAGCAGCTGCCTGACACTGGCCACTGAACATGAGTTTGTCATCCACCCATACACCCAGGTCTTTTTCATTGACAGTTTTGCCCAGAGTTTTAGAATTAAGCGCATAGTTATACATCTTATTACTTCTACCCAAGTGCATGACCTTACATTTATCCCCATTAAAGCTCATTTGCTATTTATCAGCCCAAGCTTCTAGTTTACATAAATCAGCCTGTAATATAAAATTGTCCTCTTCTGTATTGATTACCCTGCAGAGTTTAGTGTCATCTGCAAATATTGAAATTCTGCTCTGAATGCCCCTTACAAGGTCATTAATAAATATGTTAAAAAGAAGAGGGCCCAATACTGACCCCTGTGGTACCCCACTGCTAACCGCGACCCAGTCCGAGTGTGCTCCATTAATAACCACCCTTTGTTTCCTATCCCTGAGCCAGCTCTTAACCCACTTACACATATTTTCCCCTATCCCCATTATTCTCATTTTATGTATCAACCTTTTGTGTGGCACCATATTAAAAGCTTTTGAAAAGTCCATATACACTACGTCCACTGGGTTCCCTTGGTCCAGTCTGGAACTTACCTCTTCATAGAAGCTGATCAGATTAGTCTGACATGAATGATCTCTTGTAAACCCGTGCTGATACTGGGTCATGAGGTTATTCCTCTTCAGATACTCCAGTATAGCATCCCTTAGAATGCCCTCCAGGATTTTACCCACAGTAGAGGTTAAGCTTACTGGCCTATAATTACCGAGTTCAGTTTTTGTCCCCTTTTTGAATATTGGCATCACATTTGCCAGTCTTGTGGTACAGACCCTGTTATTATGGAGTCTTTAAAGATTAAAAATAATGGTCTATCAATGACTGTACTTAATTCCTGCAGTACTCAAGGGTGTATCCCATCCGGGCCCGGAGATTTGTCAATTTTAGTGATTTTTAGACGCCGACGTACTTCCTGCTGGGTTAAGCAGGTGACAGTAAACCTGGGTTAGAGTCACGGAGCCATGTTAGGAACCGAATCATATAAAAAGAGGATGGCTAAAATTCACATGGAGGTCAGAAAACAGAAAGAATCAGTAAAATACCACAAGCAAAGACAACAGCTCAAGTCAGGTAACAAAAACTAATTGATTAATACTGGAAGTCAGAGACCCATAGGTTTAAATAGCAGATACCCCCCCCCCCAAGGCTCTCAGAAAAATGTAATAAAAAAATCAGACAATTAACCCCATAGCTCTCTGATCTAGAGACACCAAAAGTCCCAGGTACTAAACAAGACTGATGTAGAAAAAGGTGCAGTGCAACCTAGTGGCCAAATCAGTAGCAAAAGGTAGAGTATCCGACACAGGTTGGTTGTGCAGTGGTATCGGCAAAGCTGCATGGTAAAAGGATATGATTCAGCAGACAAGGAGATGTCTGGCACTGTAGGACCAGCAGCACCATAAGCAGTACAGTAAAGTAATATAAAACACAGTGAGCAGTCAAGGTATGTCTGGCTGGTGTGGCTATGTGATGGCAGTGGCAGAAGCCTTATGGTAGAAAGATATGATGTAGTAGGCAAGAAGTAATCTGCCAGCTTATGTCCAGCAAACCAACCCCCGAATGCAGTGATATAGTATAGCACTAAAAAACATAATGGAAAACCAGGAGATGTGCGGTTGGTGTGGGTGTGCAGTACGAGAAGCCACATGGTAGAAAAATATGACAGTGCAGGCAAGGGGATTTCTCGCAGGGGAGGGCCAACAATGGCAGCCCTGCAGCAGAAGATGCCATGATGGACAGAGAGTAGACGCCTGGCTGTGCATGTAATGTAAGGTTTTCCACGCTTGCAGAGGATAACCTCATCCACATTTAACTTTTATATTAAAAAAAGAAAACACTTTACAAAAAAAATGTAAAAACTGATATAACAAGCCAGGAAGCATGCATTTTCAGACAGAGAAGCCTTAGGTTGAATATTTTTATTCAGAAGGAAATTTAGAACCGAAGGGACTTAAAGGGAACCTGTCACCCCGTTTTTTGAGATTGAGATATAAATACTGTTAAATAGGGCCTGCGCTGTGTGTTACTATAGTGTATGTAGTGTACCCCGATTCCCCACCTGTGCTGAGAAATAACTTACCAAAGTCGCCGTTTTCGCCTGTCAATCAGGCTGGTCTGGTCGGGAGGGCGTGTTCACAGCGCTGGTTCTTACTCAGCTTTACGTTGGTGGCGTAGTGGTGTCCGCATGTTGAGGTGACTAATCCACTGTGGGCACGTGAACAAGCAGCGCGCGATCTGCGCTGTCATCCCTTTCGTCGGTGGGGGCGGCCATCTTCCTGGGGCCGCGCGTGCGCAGATCAAGTGCTCTGCTGCACGGGGCTTCAGGAAAATGGCCGCGGGATGCCGCGCGTGCGCATTAGAGATTGCGGCGGCCATTTTCCCAAAGCCGGCTTTGGGAAAATGGCCGCCGCGATCTCTAATGCGCACGCGCGGCATCCCGCGGCCATTTTCCTGAAGCTCCGTGCAGCAGAGCACTCGATCTGCGCACGCGCGGCCCCAGGAAGATGGCCGCCCCCACCGACGAAAGGGATGACAGCGCAGATCGCGCGCTGCTTGTTCACGTGCCCACAGTGGATTAGTCACCTCAACATGCGGACACCACTACGCCACCAACGTAAAGCTGAGGAAGAACCAGCGCTGTGAACACGCCCTCCCGACCTGACCAGCCTGATTGACAGGCGAAAACGGCGACTTTGGTAAGTTATTTCTCAGCATAGGTGGGGAATCGGGGTACACTACATACACTATAGTAACACACAGCGCAGGCCCTATTTAACAGTATTTATATCTCAATCTCAAAAAACGGGGTGACAGGTTCCCTTTAAATTGCCCTACTTGTTTATGATAGATCACGAATTAAAGATTAAGGTGTTATTAAGGTGAAGTCCTGCAAGGATCAATCAATTCATGGCCACGCAGACTCTGAAGGTCAGTGGCATAACTAGAGTCTGATGGACCCAGGTGTAAAATTCTGACATGCCCCCCCCCTTGCATGAAAATCAGATGCATGCGCTCTAAATTCTATTAGGGCACATGTTGTCCTCCTCTCCCATTGTTTAGTAATGTTCCCCATCCTGTACTAAGGTACCCCCTCCTTGGTCTATCAGGGTATATATGTCCCCAGTCCTGATATACAGTATATGTTTTCCATTCTTGGCCAATCCAGGAATATATGCATTAACTTATCATGGGCTGATCCAGGTATAAATGTCTCCCATCCAGGTGTATATGTCCCCAGAAGCCAGCAGCTGAATTCAGTGTGCAAGTGATGGGCAGCACATGACGCCACATGACTACTGAACGTGTGGACGAGGCCTAATTTGAAGTGGGCTCAGAACATTTTTTTTCTAATGATCCATCATTAAATTACAAATAGTGGAAATTCGCCAGGATCTGGAATGAACAAATGAATTTGGACTCAAACAGCAAATCGAGTTGAACTTTAACATTTCTAAATATTTAATCATATACTGTATTTTCTTTCCATAATTGAAATATGAATACAAAGTTAAATATTTTTTAAAACGTAAATGTTAAGTATCTTCATAGAATAATCTGGGTAATGATCTTGCATTTATTACAGTTTGTATAAATAGGGCAGATAACAACCAGCTTGCCTTTATATATTATGAAAACTCTCAGTAGATTTCACCTAGCTTTATCAATTTTTTGTCGTTTCACATAGATACCGGAAATGCCGATGACCTGGTGAGCCTGGTGGAAAGGTACTAAGCAGTTAAGAGTTCCTTGGGGAAACAAGGGGTCTTAGCATCTCCATACTTGGGTTCCTAAAGGGGAGCTGACACCCAAAAGGGGGAAACCAGAGACACAGCATTTAATCTTAATTATCCAGATGTCTATTTTCAGTAAGCCTGTAGGCGTAGACTGTTATCTTTATGTTGGACACTTCTTTTAGATTGAGTTGATATTTGTAAATTAAGGAATGTTTGTTATTTATCTCTTATATCAGCTCCTACAGTTTATTGTACTGTTATCTTTGCAAAACAGGGATGCAGGGTCACTGAACAATGATGTTTGCTGTTCTGTTGATTACACATTATACTAGGCCATGCAGTTTGTTGACTTGCAAACATTTTAAATAATCAAACAATGCAAGTTAATCTCATTACACCTTCCCCTTAACCTGTGAATGATGGCTTGTTGAACAGTTGTGAATTATAAAAAGGATATGCCTCTGTAACAAGATATTCAAGACATCCAGTAATCCAAAGAACCAGAGACTCTTTACAAAACCACAATCAGGAACACTCTACAAGATAGCTGTCAGATCATGGCTCCATCATGAGGGACACAGATTTGACATTTTACAGGATGCCAGCTTAGGGGATCATGGCACTGGCTGAAAGAATACAGATCTGCTTCATTGACCATCAATGAACCCATGGAAACATTTGAGCTGGCCAGGATTTTAACCCATTAGTCACCTGAGCACCATGGATACATTTGGGAAAGCCAGGATTGGGACCCACCAGTCAGCTGGTTCCATGGAGATGTTCGTAGAGGCCAGGTTGTGAACCTCCTGTCATCTGTTCTTGAACCTCAATGGACTGTCAGCTTCCTAAGCTTGTCGTTACCTCCTCTCTGTGCATGCCACAGGTGGGTGTAGTTAGCCCTGGAAGCTTTGAAGTCACAGCTGCTCTTATTCCGGTGAGTCAGCGGAAGGGTGAGACTCTGTAATTTTGCACCATCATGGGTAATTTGCTAGGACTTTTCTATGTGTTATTTACCTGTTTTATGGTTCAATAAAATATTGCCACAATGTTTTACCCTCACCCTGTGTTGTCTGAGTAGTATTATGCCCACGGTAAAAGGAGAGTGGGTGTTTGGTGGAATGAGCCATGGTCCATGTGGTTTCAGCTAACGGACTAGAGCACCCATTGACCCCGTGTCTCTACAGCGGGGTTTTCCATAAGCCAGAATAAATTTTCCATGGGAATGGAAGAAGCTAAATACTTGGGATATGTCATAGGCAGGGGCAAAATAAAGCTCCAAATAAATAAAGTTGAAGCTATCCAGAGTTGGCCACAACCTCTATCAAAGAGCAGGTCAGAGCATTCCTAGGCATCATGGGCTACTACCACTGGTTTATCCCTAACTTCGCCATGATAGCCACCCCTCTGATAGACCTCTTTAAAGGGACAAAGTCATGTTTGGCTATGTGGTCTCCAAGCTGAGAAGGCTTTCCAGGAACTGAAGCTAGTCCTGTGTAAATAGCCAGTGTTGGTGGTACCAGATTTCTCTAAGGAGTTTGTAGTCCAAATGGATGTGTCAGATGTTGGTCTGGGTGCTGTCCTGTCACAAGAGGTATGTATCTAAGTCAGAAACTGACATCCTCCTAGAATAATTACTTCATAGTGGAGAAAGAATGTTTGGTGATCAAGTGGATGTTGGACACTTTAAGAACTACCTCTTAGGCAGAAAATTCAGGCTAATGTCAGACCATGCCCCATTGAGGCGGATGAGAGAAATGAAGGGAAATAATGCATGAGTAACTAGGTGGTTCCTAGCACTTCAGGATTTTAGCTTCTATATAGAGCATAGGCTTGGGAAACTATGGCAATGCTGACACTCTGTTGAGAGTCCACTCTTTCATGGCATAAGGTACCAAGCCCCCCAGATTTTGGCAGGGGGATATTTAAAATGGCTGCCAGACAGGCCCTTGAGGGGAGATATGTATCATCGAGGCTGGAAGCTTCAGTGATGTAAGCCTGGGAAAGCAGGCTCCAGCACATAGTGTAGAGAGAGTTAATAGTGCATAGCATGACAATCAAAGAGATCGGTTGGACTGACTGCTCACATATCCCCACCCTGAGGGGCAGATAAAATAGAGACCAAGTGTCTCATTCAGTGTCTGTTACTGGAGGAGTAGAGGCCTCCAGTGTGTTTGCTGAAGGGCACTGATCTGAGCGGTCAAACCCGAACTACTAAATGGACTGTTTACTTCTCTGTTTTTTTTTTTCATTTTGTGCTGGAAAAGGTTGTCTTTTGTTTGCTTATGCTGAATGGTTTTTAAAGTTCTAATAAACCGACTTGGACATTTTAATGAAACATTTCCTGTGCCTACCTCAACCACAGGTGAGTAAGTACAAAACCCTACAACAGTTATCACAATGTTTTCTATGGAATGTATGCACAGCAGTTGCAGTGTGTCCTATGGAATATATACACTATGTTCCAAATTATTATGCAGATTACATTTTTCTCGGATTTTCCTAAATGGTCAGTGCAAATGACAGTCAGTCTAATAAAAGTCATCACCCATTAGAGTATACATCGAATTTTATTGAAGAAACCTCCCAATGATAACAGTATAATCTCCAAAATGAATAAAAACTCAAAATGCGCTGTTCCAAATTATTAGGCACAGTAGAATTTCTAAACATTTGATATGTTTTAAAGAACTGAAAATGCTCATTTGTGGAATTTGCAGCATTCTTGAGTTTTTGGAGAGCTTCTGCTTGTATGTCTTTGCATGAAGTCAGAATAGCTTCCCAGAGCTGCTGTTTTGATGTGAACTGCCTCCCACCCTCATAGATCTTGTGCTGGATGATAGTCCAAAGGTTCTCTATAGGGTTGAGGTCAGGTGAAGATGGGGCCACACCATGAGATTATCTCCTTTTATGCCCATAGCAGCCAATGACTCAGAGGTAGAGTTGAGCGACCTTGACCTTTTTAGAGTCGAGCCGGGTTTCGCGAAACCCGACTATCTCAAAAGTCGGGTCGAGTGAAATCGGCCGATTATGACGTAAAGTCGGGATCGACCGAAACACGAAACCCAATGCAAGTCAATGGGGCAGCATAGTCGGCAGTGAGTGGGGGCCAGGAAAACACCTAGAGTGCCCATTTTAATGTCAAAACCATCCATTCTTCTTAATGAAGCTTGTCAAGCGTAATTTACCTTATAATAATTGGAAGGCATTTGAAATTGGGGGTCATTTGGCTAAAGTTGTGTGGGGTAGGGCTGGTTCAAGTAATTAGTGGGCCCAGGAAATCTGGACCACGTCACGGCAGTGGAGCAGGGAGAGGTAAGTATTTCAACTTTGCAAGTGCTGTGATCCTGAGCAAGCAGGGGGGGCCCACTTGTTGGCATTGGCACTGGCACAGGGCCCCTCAAAGTACAGCGGTGTGTTTGCACGGCGGGGGCGCCTCCCACCGGCAGCAACACTTTTGCGTACTATGAGAGGCCCTGTGCCAGTGACGTCGCCAACTAGTATTCCTCCCCCCACCTGATGAAGGAACCTGCACTTTCATCTGCACCTTCCTCTTTGTCCCCGTGTAAGGTGGTATGGTATGCGGGAAGAGCAACCTGACTTTCAGCAGGGTCACAATGTTGTTGTGTAGCATGCACGGGGAATGTTGCATTATGGGTCAATGTACCAGCAGACTCATCTATCACTAGCTGGGCAATGGGCACGATGAAGTGGAAACACAGATATAGGCCCAAAGAATAAAGTGGGCTAAACGCAGTTCAAAATTGGTAACACAGGAATAACCAGGGGGCATTGCAGTGGAGGACAACTGGAATGAGAGGCTGACACAGAGAGTAGGGCCAAATCAGTAAGTAGTCGAAATGCAGTTCAAAATTGGCAACCGTAGTAAACAGGCGGCACAGCTTTGTTCAGTGGAGGAGAACAGCAAGGAGTGGCAGACACCGATAGTAGGCCCCAACCCAACTAGTAGGCCAAATGCAGTCTAACATTAACAACTACTTAACGAGAGCCTGAAAATGGAATTTCAGGACAGGAAACCAGGAGAACAGCAAGGAGTGGCAGACACCGATAGTAGGCCCCAAACCAACTAGTACGCCAAATGCAGTTGTTCCATTTAACCACAATTTAATGAGAGCCTGAAGATAGAAGCTCAGGAAAGGCAACCTGGGGAACACCTTGGAGTGTAACACACCATCTCTCTCCACCCCATACCCATTTTGTAGGCCTAATGCAGTGTACTTTTCTACAACTACTAAACGAGAGTCGGAAGACCGAAGCAATGGCAAGGAAACCTGGGGAACACCTTGGAGTGTAACACACCATCTCTCTCCACCCCATACCCAATTTGTAGGCCTAATGCAGTGTAGTTTCCAAGAACTACTAAACGAGAGCCGGAAGATCGAAGCTCAGGAAAGGCAACCTGGGGAACACCTTGGAGTGTAACACACCCTCTCTCTACACCCCATACCCAATTTGAAGGCCTAATGCAGTGTAGTTTCCAAGAACTACTAAACGAGAGCCGGAAGATCGAAGCTCAGGAAAGGCAACCTGGGGAACACCTTGAAGTGTAACACACCCTCTCGCTACACCCCATACCCAATTTGAAGGCCTAATGCAGCGTAGTTTCCAACAACTACTAAACGAGAGCCGGAAGATCAAAGCTCAGGAAAGGCAACCTGGGGAACACCTTGGAGTGTAACAAACCCTCTCTCTACACCCCATACCCAATTTGTAGGCCTAATGCAGCATAGTTTCCGACAACTACTAAACGAGAGCATGAAGATCGAAGCTCAGGAAAGGCAACCTGGGGAACACCTTGGAGTGTAACACACCCTCTCTCTACACCCCATACCCAATTTGAAGGCCTAATGCAGTGTAGTTTCCAAGAACTACTAAACGAGAGCCGGAAGATCGAAGCTCAGGAAAGGCAACCTGGGGAACACCTTGGAGTGGAACACACCATCTCTCTACACCCCATACCCAATTTGAAGGCCTAATGCAGCGTAGTTTCCAACAACTACTAAACGAGAGCCGGAAGATCGAAGCTCAGGAAAGGCAACCTGGGGAACACCTTGGAGTGTAACACAACGTCTCTCTACACCACGGAAGGGCTGATTCTTAGGAAGGAAGGCTGTTGGAAATAAGCATTGCGCGTCCGAGGGTGATTATATTCTTATTAGGTATATACTCACCCTCGGACGCGCCCTGCTTCTTTATTTGGAATGAATGTTTATTTGCAATGTGGTGTTGACTTTCTCTATTATTTTGGTAATTAATGATTTTATTATTTTCATTGTTTTGCATCTTCTCGGCAATAATATAAAGAAGACGCGACAGGACAACACTCGGTGGATGCCATATGTGTGTTTTCAATTTAAAAAACCTTTCAGTTAACTACTTGCAGGAGAAAGTAATTGTAGCTGGTGGCCATTTTTAGTACTGTACCAGATTTTAGTTGTGTGTTTGTTTTTAATGTTAAAATGTCTGCATTTGATATCTCTCCAGTATTTTCTTTTTTGTAAGCAAAATACTTATTTTTATATTTTCTGATGTTGGTTCCAGGGGTACACGGGCAGCAGTGCCCTGGTCAGTGTAGTAGTAGTTGAAAGAATGGACCGCAGACAGGCATCGAAGGCCTAAAATAAAAAAATTGGGCTGGCTGTAGGCAATTTTAAATTGGTTCCAGGGGTACATGGGCAGCAGTGGTGTGGTCAGTGGAGGCCTAGTGGAAGGAGTGACCGCAGACAGGCATCGAAGGCCTAAAATAATAACACATGGCTGTAGGCAATTTTAAATTGGTTCCAGGGGTACACGGGCAGCAGTGGTGTGGTCAGTGGAGGCCTAGTGGAAGGAGTGACCGCAGACAGGCATCGAAGGCCTAAAATAATAACACATGGCTGTAGGCAATTTTAAATTGGTTCCAGGGGTACACGGACAGCAGTGGTGTGGTCAGTGGAGGCCTAGTGGAAGGAGTGACCGCAGACAGGCATCGAAGGCCTAAAATAATAACACATGGCTGTAGGCAATTTTAAATTGGTTCCAGGGGTACACGGGCAGCAGTGGTGTGGTCAGTGGAGGCCTAGTGGAAGGAGTGACCGCAGACAGGCATCGAAGGCCTAAAATAATAACACATGGCTGTAGGCAATTTTAAATTGGTTCCAGGGGTACACGGACAGCAGTGGTGTGGTCAGTGGAGGCCTAGTGGAAGGAGTGACCGCAGACAGGCATCGAAGGCCTAAAATAATAACACATGGCTGTAGGCAATTTTAAATTGGTTCCAGGGGTACACGGGCAGCAGTGCCCTGGTCAGTGTAGTAGTAGTTGAAAGAATGGACCACAGACAGGCATCGAAGGCCTAAAATAAAAAAATTGGGCTGGCTGTAGGCAATTTTAAATTGGTTCCAGGGGTACACGGGCAGCAGTGGTGTGGTCAGTGGAGGCCTAGTGGAAGGAGTGACCGCAGACAGGCATCGAAGGCCTAAAATAATAACACATGGCTGTAGGCAATTTTAAATTGGTTCCAGGGGTACACGGGCAGCAGTGGTGTGGTCAGTGGAGGCCTAGTGGAAGGAGTGACCGCAGACAGGCATCGAAGGCCTAAAATAATAACACATGGCTGTAGGCAATTTTAAATTGGTTCCAGGGGTACACGGGCAGCAGTGGTGTGGTCAGTGGAGGCCTAGTGGAAGGAGTGACCACAGACAGGCATCGAAGGCCTAACATAACAAAAATATCAATACAATGGTATTGTCAGTGGCAGGCATTGAAGGATGTCAGCGCATAGACTAAACATTGGTGGAGCTGTGAGATAATTTTGCAAGTGGTAGAGCACTGTTTGAGCTGGGGTGGGGGGAAACTGTCTTGTGGCCGGCGGTACAGGCCCAGGGCCCCTCATATTACAACGGTGTGTCTGACGTTGGGTGCGCACCACCACCGCCAGAGACACTTTATTGTACTAGGAGGGACCCAGTGGCAGTGCCGTCGACCAAAAGCGGGCTCACCCACCTCTTCAGACAAACTGCACTCTCACGGGTGCTGTCGCCAAGTGTCGATACCACGGCCCCGTGTGGGGAGTTTGGCCATTTAGTGAGGTGTAAACATGTCGTATGCTGGACAATCAGGTGCTGAAAATTACGAGATTGGAAAAGGCATTCAGAATAGTCCACAGGCAAGACCTTTTCATAGGAAAGCTAGGTGTCAGCCGGGCAAGGTGGGGCAAAAGATTTCGAAATCCAGTTGTGGTTCATTTTAATGAAGGTTAGATCATCTACATTTTGGGTAGCCAGATGAGTCCTTTTTTCTGTTAGTATTGAACCTGCAGCACTGAATACTCTTTCTGATAGGACACTAGCTGCCGGGCAAGCAAGCTCCTGCAATGCATATTCTGCCAATTCTGGCCAGGTGTCTAATTTTGATGCCCAGTAATCAAATGGGAATGACGGTTGAGGGAGAACATCGATAAGGGATGAAAAATAGTTTGTAACCATACTGGACAAATGTTGTCTCCTGTCACTTTGAATTGATGCTGCAGTACCTGTCCTGTCTGCGGTCATAGCAAAATCACTCCACAACCTGGTCAGAAAACCCCTCTGGCCAACGCCACTTCTGATTTCTGCCCCTCTAACTCCTCTGGTCTGCTGGCCCCTGCAGCTCGTGTGAGAACGATCACGGGCGCTGTGTGCAGGGAATGCCAGAAGCAAACGGTCAACAAGAGTTGATTGTTTGGTTGCTAATATTAGTTCCAAGTTCTCATGTGGCATTATATTTTGCAATTTGCCTTTATAGCGAGGATCAAGGAGGCAGGCCAACCAGTAATCGTCATCATTCATCATTTTAGTTATGCGTGTGTCCCTTTTGAGGATACGTAAGGCATAATCCGCCATGTGGGCCAAAGTTCCAGTTCTCAAATCTGCGGTTGTGCTTGGTTGAGGGGCAGTTTCAGGCAAATCCACGTCACTTGTGTCCCTCAAAAAACCAGAACCCGGCCTTGCCGCGCCACCAATTTCCAGTGGCCCCGGAAAAGCTTCCTCATTAAAAATATAATCATCCCCATCATCCTCCTCGTCCTCCTCCTCCTCTTCGCCCGCTACCTCGTCCTGTACACTGCCCTGGCCAGACAATGGCTGACTGTCATCAAGGCTTTCCTCTTCCTCAGCTGCAGACGCCTGATCCTTTATGTGCGTCAAACTTTGCATCAGCAGACGCATTAGGGGGATGCTCATGCTTATTATGGCGTTGTCTGCACTAACCAGCCGTGTGCATTCCTCAAAACACTGAAGGACTTGACACATGTCTTGAATCTTCGACCACTGCACACCTGACAACTCCATGTCTGCCATCCTACTGCCTGCCCGTGTATGTGTATCCTCCCACAAAAACATAACAGCCCGCCTCTGTTCACACAGTCTCTGAAGCATGTGCAGTGTTGAGTTCCACCTTGTTGCAACGTCTATGATTAGGCGATGCTGGGGAAGGTTCAAAGAACGCTGATAGGTCTGCATACGGCTGGAGTGTACAGGCGAACGGCGGATATGTGAGCAAAGTCCACGCACTTTGAGGAGCAGGTCGGATAACCCCGGATAACTTTTCAGGAA
The DNA here is from genome assembly GCF_032444005.1 of Ranitomeya imitator. Lineage (NCBI taxonomy): Eukaryota > Metazoa > Chordata > Amphibia > Anura > Dendrobatidae > Ranitomeya > Ranitomeya imitator. The sequence goes on along the minus strand of NC_091282.1, from coordinate 313,263,601 downwards.
GCACTGCACCACCAGGTTCAAGGTGTGAGCCAGGCAACGAATGTGTTTCAGTTGGGAAAGGGAGATGGCAGCCATGAAATTCCTTCCGTTATCACTCACTACCTTGCCTGCCTCAAGATCTACAGTGCCCAGCCACGACTGCGTTTCTTTCTGGAGGAACTCGGACAGAACTTCCGCGGTGTGTCTGTTGTCGCCCAAACACTTCATAGCCAATACAGCCTGCTGACGTTTGCCAGTAGCTGCCCCATAATGGGAGACCTGGTGTGCAACAGTGGCAGCTGCGGATGGAGTGGTTGTGCGATTGCGGTCTGTGGACGAGCTCTCGCTTCTGCAGGAGGACGAAGAGGAGGAGGAGGGGGTGCGAACGGCTACAGCCAATTGTTTCCTAGACCGTGGGCTAGGCAGAACTGTCCCAAACTTGCTGTCCCCTGTGGACCCTGCATCCACCACATTTAACCAGTGTGCCGTGATGGACACGTAACGTCCCTGGCGATGCCTACTGGTCCATGCATCTGTTGTCAGGTGCACCTTTGTGCTCACAGATTGCCTGAGTGCATGGACGATGCGCTCTTTAACATGCTGGTGGAGGGCTGGGATGGCTTTTCTGGAAAAAAAGTGTCGACTGGGTAGCTCGTAGCGTGGTACAGCGTAGTCCATCAGGGCTTTGAAAGCTTCGCTTTCAACTAACCGGTAGGGCATCATCTCTAACGAGATTAGTCTAGCTATGTGTGCGTTCAAACCCTGTGTACGCGGATGCGAGGCTAAGTACTTCCTTTTTCTAACCATAGTCTCATGTAGGGTGAGCTGGACTGGAGAGCTGGAGATCGTGGAACTAGCGGGGGTGCCGGTGGACATGGCAGACTGAGAGACGGTGGGAGATGGTATTGTTGCCACCGGTGCCCTAGATGCAGTGTTTCCTACTACGAAACTGGTGATTCCCTGACCCTGACGGCTTTGGCCTGGCAAAGAAACCTGCACAGATACTGCAGGTGGTGCGGAAAATGGTGGCCCTACACTGCCGGAAGGGATGTTGCGTTGCTGACTAGCTTCATTGGCCGAGGGTGCTACAACCTTAAGGGACGTTTGGTAGTTAGTCCAGGCTTGCAAATGCATGGTGGTTAAATGTCTATGCATGCAACTTGTATTGAGACTTTTCAGATTCTGTCCTCTGCTTAAGGTAGTTGAACATTTTTGACAGATGACTTTGCGCTGATCAATTGGATGTTGTTTAAAAAAATGCCAGACTGCACTCTTTCTAGCATCGGATACCTTTTCAGGCATTGCAGACTGAGCTTTAACCGGATGGCCACGCTGTCCTCCAACAGGTTTTAGCTTTGCCACGCGTTTTGGGCAAGATACGGGCCCGGCAGATGGAACCTGTTGCGATGTTGATGCCTGCTGCGGCCCCTCCTCCTCCGCTTCAGAACTGCTGCCGCCTGCACCCTGTTCCCCCAATGGCTGCCAATCGGGGTCAAGAACTGGGTCATCTATTACCTCTTCTTGTAGCTCGTGTGCAACTTCATCTGTGTCACCGTGGCGGTCGGTGGTATAGCGTTCGTGATGGGGCAACATAGTCTCATCAGGGTCTGATTCTTGATCAGCACCCTGCGATGGCAATGTTGTGGTCTGAGTCAAAGGACCAGGATAGTAGTCTGGCTGTGGCTGTGCATCAGTGCACTCCATGTCAGATTCAACTTGTAATGGGCATGGACTGTTAACTGCTTCACTTTCTAAGCCAGGGACGGTATGTGTAAAGAGCTCCATGGAGTAACCCGTTGTGTCGCCTGCTGCATTCTTCTCTGTTGTTGTTTTTGCTGAAGAGGACAAGGAAGCGACTTGTCCCTGACCGTGAACATCCACTAACGACGCGCTGCTTTGACATTTACCAGTTTCACGAGAGGAGGCAAAAGAGCTAGAGGCTGAGTCAGCAAGATAAGCCAAAACTTGCTCTTGCTGCTCCGGCTTTAAAAGCGGTTTTCCTACTCCCAGAAAAGGGAGCGTTCGAGGCCTTGTGTAGCCAGACGATGAACCTGGCTCCACAGCTCCAGACTTAGGTGCAATATTTTTTTTCCCACGACCAGCTGATGCTCCACCACTACCACTACCCTCATTACCAGCTGACAATGAACGCCCCCGGCCACGACCTCTTCCACCAGACTTCCTCATTGTTTTAAAAACGTTAACAAACGAACGGTATTTGTTGCTGTCACACAACTTACACGGTGAGCTATAACTTCAGTATGATTTAGCTACCCCTTTACAGGTGGGTGAGACCACAACGAAAATCAGCCACAATGTTACACACTCTGTTGTTGTTGGCAACAAATGAGATAGCACACACGCAGGACTGTCACTGAAGCGCAAATGTAAATATTTATCTCCCACTGATTTGTGTTTGTTTTTTTTAAAAGGGAGACTTCAGAAAAAAAAAAAATTAAAAAAAAATTATTTTTTACAGAAGAATTTATAAAACAAATAAAATGAAATGATTGTTTCAGGGAGAATTTAGGAAAAAAAAAAAAAAAAAAGGCTTTGTAGGGCCCACTGAGTGAGAGAGGACGCACACAGGAGTCAGGAGTGGCACACAAGCCCAGAGGCCAATATTAATCTCCCACCGATTGATTTAGTTATTTTTTTTTGGTAGATTTTGGAACCCAAATCAAGCAAAAAAATTAATAGGCTTTCTATGGCCCACAATTGGGGAGAGAGAGAGAGATGGCACACCCAGGAGTCAAGACTGGCACACAAGCAGAAGGGGCAATATGAATCTCCCACAGATTTTTTTTTTTTTTTTTTTTTCAGGGAGACTTGAGAGAAAAAAAAATACCAAAAAAATGATTTTTTGTTCAGGAATAATTTAGAAACCAAAGAAAATAAAATGATTGTTTCAGGGAGAATTTAGAAAACAAATAAAACAAAAAATAGGCTTTCTAGGGCCCACTGAGTGACAGATGACGCACACAGGAGTCAGGAGTGGCACACAAGCCCAGAGGCCAATATTAATCTCCCACTGATTGATTTAGTGATTTTTTTTGGTAGATTTTGGAACCCAAATCAAGCAAAAAAATTAATAGGCTTTCTATGGCCCACAATTGGGGAGAGAGAGAGAGATGGCACACCCAGGAGTCAAGACTGGCACACAAGCAGAAGGGGCAATATGAATCTCCCACAGATTTTTTTTTTTTTTTTTTTTTTCAGGGAGACTTGAGAGAAAAAAATATACCAAAAAAATGATTTTTTTCAGGAATAATTTAGAAACCAAAGAAAATAAAATGATTGTTTCAGGGAGAATTTAGAAAACAAATAAAACAAAAAATAGGCTTTCTAGGGCCCACTGAGTGACAGATGACGCACACAGGAGTCAGGAGTGGCACACAAGCCCAGAGGCCAATATTAATCTCCCACTGATTGATTTAGTGATTTTTTTTGGTAGATTTTGGAACCCAAATCAAGCAAAAAAATTAATAGGCTTTCTATGGCCCACAATTGGGGAGAGAGAGAGAGATGGCACACCCAGGAGTCAAGACTGGCACACAAGCAGAAGGGGCAATATGAATCTCCCACAGATTTTTTTTTTTTTTTTTTTTTCAGGGAGACTTGAGAGAAAAAAAAATACCAAAAAAATGATTTTTTGTTCAGGAATAATTTAGAAACCAAAGAAAATAAAATGATTGTTTCAGGGAGAATTTAGAAAACAAATAAAACAAAAAATAGGCTTTCTAGGGCCCACTGAGTGACAGATGACGCACACAGGAGTCAGGAGTGGCACACAAGCCCAGAGGCCAATATTAATCTCCCACTGATTGATTTAGTGATTTTTTTTGGTAGATTTTGGAACCCAAATCAAGCAAAAAAATTAATAGGCTTTCTATGGCCCACAATTGGGGAGAGAGAGAGAGATGGCACACCCAGGAGTCAAGACTGGCACACAAGCAGAAGGGGCAATATGAATCTCCCACAGATTTTTTTTTTTTTTTTTTTTTCAGGGAGACTTGAGAGAAAAAAATATACCAAAAAAATGATTTTTTTCAGGAATAATTTAGAAACCAAAGAAAATAAAATGATTGTTTCAGGGAGAATTTAGAAAACAAATAAAACAAAAAATAGGCTTTCTAGGGCCCACTGAGTGACAGATGACGCACACAGGAGTCAGGAGTGGCACACAAGCCCAGAGGCCAATATTAATCTCCCACTGATTGATTTAGTGATTTTTTCAGGTAGAATTTAGAACCCAAATCAAGCAAAAAAATTAATAGGCTTTCTATGGCCCACTGAGTGAGAGATGGCACACACAGGAGTAAGGAGTGGCACACAAGCCCTGAGGCCAATATTTTTCTCCCACTGATTGATGTTGTGATTTTTTCTGGTAGATTTTGGAACCCAAATCAAGCAAAAAAATAAATAGGCTTTCTATGGCCCACTGAGTGAGAGATGACACAGACAGAGATGGCACTCTAGCAGAAATGTCAATCTTAATCTCCCACAAAAAAAAAAAAAAAAAAAAAAGGAACTGTCCTTCAATTACTATCTCCCTGCAGTAATCTCAGCCAGGTATGGCAGGCAGCAATAAGGAGTGGACTGATGCACAAATTAAATAAAAAGTGTGGACAAACAAACAAGATAGCTGTGCAGAAAGGAAGGAACAAGAGGATTTGTGCTTTGAAAAAAGCAGTTGGTTTGCACAGCGGCGTACACACAGCAATGCAGCTATCAGGGAGCCTTCTAGGGCAGCCCAATGAGCTACAGCGCTGAGGAAAAAAAAAAAAAAAAGGAGCTTCCACTGTCCCTGCACACCGAAGGTGGTGTTGGGCAGTGGAAATCGCTACAGCACAAGCGGTTTTGTGGTTAATGGACCCTGCCTAACGCTATCCCTGCTTCTGACGAAGCGGCAGCAACCTCTCCCTAAGCTCAGATCAGCAGCAGTAACATGGCGGTCGGCGGGAACTCCCCTTTATAGCCCCTGTGACGCCGCAGACAGCAAGCCAATCACTGCAATGCCCTTCTCTAAGATGGTGGGGACCAGGACCTATGTCATCACGCTGCCCACACTCTGCGTTTACCTTCATTGGCTGAGAAATGGCGCTTTTCGCGTCATTGAAACGCGACTTTGGCACGAAAGTCGCGTACCGCATGGCCGACCACGCACAGGGGTCGGATCGGGTTTCATGAAACTCGACTTCGCCAAAAGTCGGCGACTTTTGAAAATGTTCGACCCGTTTCGCTCAACCCTACTCAGAGGTATTATTTGCAGCATGAGATTTTGCATTGTCATGCATGAAGATGATTTTGCTCCTGAAGGCATGTTTCTGCTTTTAGACCATGGAAGAAAGTTGTCAGTCAGAAACGCTATTTACTTTACAGAGGTCATTTACACATCTTCAGGAACCTTAAAGGGCCCCACCAGCTGTTTCCCCATGATACCGGCCCAAAACATGATTTCTCCACCTCCTTGCTGACGTCGCAGCCTTGTTGCGACATGGTGGCCATCCATCAACCATCCACTACTCCATCCATCTGGACCATCCAGGGTTGCTCGACACTCATCAGTAAACAAGACTGTTTGAAAATTAGTCTTCATGTATGTCTGGGCCCACTGCAACCGTTTCTGCTCATGTACACTGTTTAGGGGTGGCCAAATAGTAGGTTTATGCACCACAGCAAGCCTTTGAAGGATCATACACCTTGAGGTTCGAGGGACTCCAGAGGCACCAGCAGCTTCAAATAACTGTTTTCTGCTTTGTAATGGTATTTTGGCAGCTGCTCTCTTAATCCAATGAATTTGTCTGGCAGAAACCTTCCTCATTATGCCTTTATCTGCATGAACTCTATCTGTGCTCTGTTTCAGTCACAAATCTCTTCACAGTATGATGATCACAAAGTTTTTGTGAAGTATCTAATTTTTTCATACCTTGTCCAAGGCATTGCACTATTTAACGCTTTTCAGCAGCAGAGAGATCCTTTTTATTTCTCATATTGCTTGAAACCTATGGCCTGCTTAATAATGTGGAACATCATTTTTAAGTAGTTTTCCTTTAATTAGAATCACCTGGAAAACTAATTATCACATGTGTTTAACCCCTTCCCGACCTTTGACGCCACGTAGGCGTCATGAAAGTCGGTGCCAATCCGACCCATGACGCCTATGCGGCGTCATGGAAAGATCGCGTCCCTGCAGATCGGGTGAAAGGGTTAACTCCCATTTCACCCGATCTGCAGGGACAGGGGGAGTGGTAGTTTAGCCCAGGGGGGGTGGCTTCACCCCCTCGTGGCTACGATCGCTCTGATTGGCTGTTGAAAGTGAAACTGCCAATCAGAGCGATTTGTAATATTTCACCCATTATAACGGGTGAAATATTACAATCCAGCCATGGCCGATGCTGAAATATCATCGGCCATGGCTGGAAATACTAGTGTGCCCCCACCCCACCCCTCCGATCGCCCCCCCACCCCCCCGATCTGGCCGGTACACTGCTCCGGCTCCCCTCCGCCCTGTGCTCCGCTCCCCCCCGTGCTCGTGTCCGCTTCCCCCGTGCTCCAATCACCCCCCCGTGCTCCAATCACCCCCCCTGCACTCCGATCCACCCCCCCCGTGCTCCGTTCCACCCCCCCGTGCTCCGTTCCAGCCCCCCGTGCTCCGTTCCACGCCCCCCGCGCTCCGTTCCACCCCTCCCGCGCTCCAATTCCCCCCCCCCGTGCTCCGATCCCCCCCCCGTGGTCCCCCCCACCCTATCATACTTACCGATCCAGCCGTGGTCCCGTCCGTCTTCTCCCGGGCGCCGCCATCTTCCAAAATGGCGGGCGCATGCGCAGTGCGCCCGCCGAATCTGCCGGCCGGCAGATTCGTTCCAAAGTGCATTTTGATCACTGAGATATAATCTATCTCAGTGATCAAAATAAAAAAAATAATAAATGACCCCCCCCCCTTTGTCACCCCCATAGGTAGGGACAATAAAAAAATAAAGACATTTTTTTTTTCCACTAATGTTAGAATAGGGTTAGGGTTAGGGGTAGGGTTAGGGTTAGGGGTAGGGTTAGGGGTAGGGTTAGGGGTAGGGCTAGGGGTAGGGTTAGGGTTAGGGGTAGGGTTAGGGGTAGGGTTAGGGTTAGGGCTAGGGTTAGGGCTAGGGTTAGGGTTAGGAATGTGCACACGTATTCTGGTCCTCTGCGGATTTTTCCGCTGCGGATTTGATAAATCCGCAGTGCTAAACCGCTGCGGATTTATGGCGGATTTACCGCGTTTTTTTCTGCGCATTTCACTGCGGTTTTACAATTGCGATTTTCTATTGGAGCAGTTGTAAAACCGCTGCGGAATCCGCACGAAGAAGTGACATGCTGCGGAATGTAAACCGCTGCGTTTCCGTGCAGTTTTTCCGCAGCATGTGTACAGCGATTTTTGTTTCCCATAGGTTTACATTGAACTGTACACTCATGGGAAACTGCTGCGGATCCGCAGCGTTTTCCGCAGCGTGTGCACATACCTTTAGAATTAGGCTATGTGCACACGGTGCGGATTTGGCTGCGGATTCGCAGCAGTGTTCCATCAGGTTTACAGTACCATGTAAACATATGAAAAACCAAATCCGCTGTGCCCGTGGTGCGGAAAATACCGCGCGGGAACGCTGCGTTGTATTTTCCGCAGCATGTCAATTCTTTGTGCGGATTCCGCAGCGTTTTACACCTGTTCCTCAATAGGAATCCGCAGGTGAAATCCGCACAAAAAACACTGGAAATCCGCGGAAAATCCGCAGGTAAAACACAGTGCCTTTTACCCGCAGATTTTTCAAAAATGGTGCAGAAATATCTCACACGAATCCGCAACGTGGGCACATAGCCTTAGGGTTAGGGTTGGAATTAGGGTTGTGGTTAGGGTTAGGGGTGTGTTGGGGTTAGTGTTGTGGTTAGGGGTGTGTTGGGGTTAGGGTTGTGATTAGGATTATGGCTACAGTTGGGATTAGGGTTAGGGGTGTGTTGGGGTTAGTGTTGGAGTTAGAATTGAGGGGTTACCACTGTTTAGGCACATCAGGGGTCTCCAAACGCAACATGGCGCCACCATTGATTCCAGCCAATCTCGTATTCAAAAAGTCAAATGGTGCTCCCTCACTTCCGAGCCCTGACGTGTGCCCAAACAGTGGTTTACCCCCACATATGGGGTACCAGCATACTCAGGACAAACTGCGCAACAATTACTGGGGTCCAATTTCTCCTGTTACCCTTGTGAATCTAAAAAAATGCTTGCTAAAACATAATTTTTGAGGAAAGAAAAATGATTTTTTATTTTCACGGCTCTGCGTTGTAAACGTCTGTGAAGCACTTGGGGGTTCAAAGTGCTCACCACATATCTAGATAAGTTCCTTGGGGGTTCTAGTTTCTAAAATGGGGTCACTTGTGGGGGGTTTCTACTGTTTAGGCACACCAGGGGCTCTGCAAACGCAACGTGACACCCGCAGACCATTCCATCAAAGTCTGCATTTCAAAAGTCACTACTTCCCTTCTGAGCCCCGACGTGTGCCCAAACAGTGGTTTACCCCCACATATGGGGTATCAGCGTACTCAGGAGAAACTGGACAACAAATATTGGGGTCAAATTTCTCCTGTTACCCTTGGGAAAATTAAAAAATTCTGGGCTAAATAATTATTTTTGAGGAAAGAAAACGTATTTATTATTTTCACGGCTCTGCATTATAAACTTCTATGAAGCACTTGGGGGTTCAAAGTGCTCACCACACATCTAGATAAGTTCCTTTGGGGGTCTAGTTTCCAAAATGGGGTCACTTGTGGGGGGTTTCTACTGTTAAGCCACATCAGGGGCTCTGCAAACGCAACGTGACGCCCACAGAGCATTCCATCAAAGTCTGCATTTCAAAACGTCACTACTTCACTTCCGAGCCCCGGCATGTGCCCAAACAGTGATTTACCCCCACATATGGGGTGTCAGCGTACTCAGGAGAAACTGGACAACAACTTTTGGGGTCAAATTTCTCCTGTTACCCTTGGGAAAATAAAAAATTGCAGGCTAAAAGATCATTTTTGAGAAAATAATTTTTTTTTTTATTTTCATGGCTCTGCGTTATAAACTTCTGTGAAGCACTTGGGGGTTCAAAGTCCTCACCACACATCTAGATTAGTTCCTTTGGGGGTCTAGTTTCTAAAATGGTGTCATTTCTGGGGGATCTCCAATGTTTAGGCACACAGGGGCTCTCCAAACGTGACATGGTGTCCGCTAATGATTGGAGCTAATTTTCCATTTAAAAAGCCAAACGCCGTGCCATCCCTTCCGAGCCCTGCCGTGCGCCCAAACAGTGGTTTACCCCCACATATGGGGTATCAGCGTACTCAGGACAAACTGGACAACAATATTTGGGGTCCAATTTCTCCTATTATCCTTGGCAAAATAGGAAATTCCAGGCTAAAAAATCATTTTTGAGGAAAGAAAAATTATTTTTTATTTTCATGGCTCTGCGTTATAAACTTCTGTGAAGCACCTGGGGGTTTAAAGTGCTCAATATGCATCTAGATAAGTTCCTTGGGGGGTCTAGTTTCCAAAATGGGGTCACTTGTGCGGGAGCTCCAATGTTTAGGCACACAGGGGCTTTCCAAACGCGACATGGTGTCCGCTAACAATTGGAGCTAATTTTCCATTCAAAAAGTCAAATGGCGCGCCTTCTCTTCCGAGCCCTGCCGAGTGCCCAAACAGTGGTTTACCCCCACATATGAGGTATCGGCGTACTCGGGAGAAATTGCCCAACAAATTTTATGATCCATTTTATCCTACTGCCCATGTGAAAATTAAAAAATTGAGGCGAAAAGAATTTTTTTGTGAAAAAAAATTACTTTTTCATTTTTACAGATCAATTTGTGAAGCACCTGAGGGTTTAAAGTGCTCACTAGGCATCTAAATTAGTTCCTTTGGGGGTCTAGTTTCCAAAATGGGGTCACTTGTGGGGGAGCGCCAATGTTTAGGCACACAGGAGCTATCCAAACGCGACATGGTGTCCGCTAACGATGGAAATAATTTTTCATTCAAAAAGTCAAATGGCGCTCCTTCCCTTCCGAGCCTTACCATGTGCCCAAACAGTGGTTTACCTCCACATGTGAGGTATTGGTGTACTCAGGAGAAATTGCCCAACACATTTTAGGATCCATTTTATCCTGTTGCCCATGTGAAAATGAAAAAATTGAGGCTAAAAGAATTTTTTTGTGAAAAAAAAGTACTTTTTCATTTTTATGGATCAATTTGTGAAGCACCTGGGGGTTCAAAGTGCTCACTATGCATCTAGATAAGTTCCTTGGGGCGTCTAGTTTCCAAAATGGGGTCACTTGTGGGGGAGCTCCAATTTTTAGGCACACGGGGGCTCTCCAAATGTGACATGGTGTCCGCTAAAGAGTGGAGCCAATTTTTGATTCAAAAAGTCAAATGGCGCTCCTTCCCTTCCAAGCCCTGCCGTGCGCCAAAACAGTGGTTTACCCCCACATATGAGGTATCAGCGTACTCAGGACAAATTGGACAACAACTTTCGTGGTTTAGTTTCTCCTTTTACCATTGGGAAAATAAAAAAATTGTTGCTAAAAGATAATTTTTGTGACTAAAAAGTTAAATGTTCATTTTTTCCTTCCATGTTGCTTCTGCTGCTGTGAAGCACCTGAAGGGTTAATAAACTTCTTGAATGTGGTTTTGAGTACCTTGAGGGGTGCAGTTTTTAGAATGGTGTCACTTTTGGGTATTTTCAGCCATATAGACCCCTCAAACTGACTTCAAATGTGAGGTGGTCCCTAAAAAAAATGGTTTTGTAAATTTCGTTGTAAAAATGACAAATCGCTGGTCGAATTTTAACCCTTATAACTTCCTAACAAAAAAAAATTTTGTTTCCAAAATTGTGCTGATGTAAAGTAAACATGTGGGAAATGTTATTTATTAACTATTTTGTGTCACATATCTCTCTGGTTTAACAGAATAAAAATTCAAAATGTGAAAATTGCGAAATTTTCAAAATTTTCGCCAAATTTCCGTGTTTATCACAAATAAATGCAGAATTTATTGACCTAAATTTACCACTAACATGAAGCCCAATATGTCACGAAAAAACAATCTCAGAACCGCTAGGATCCGTTGAAGCGTTCCTGAGTTATTACCTCATAAAGGGACACTGGTCAGAATTGCAAAAAACGGCAAGGTCTTTAAGGTCAAAATAGGCTGGGTCTTGAAGGGGTTAAGATTGATTTCAGTTATCTATTGAGCCCTGAGACACAATACCATCCACAAGTTAATTTGAAAAACAAAACAATTAAATCTTTATGACACTTAAATCCAATTTGCATAATAATTTGGAACACAGTGTATACAGTAGTTGCGGTTTTTCCTATGGGAAGTATATACAGAAGTCACAGCGTGTCCTGTGGGATGTATATACAGCAGTTGCAGGCTCCTTTAAAATGTATATACAGCATTTGCACTGTATCCTATGGGATGTATATAGAGATGTTGCCTACGTGAAATATATACACAAGTCTTATGAAAAAGTTAAATTATAACGTGTATGGCTCTTCGAAGAAGGGAAAAATAAGACCGTAGAAATGACAATCGGCTGCAAAGGAAATTGGTTAATGGGCTGGAGAAGTAAGGTAATATTTTTTTTCGTCTCCTTAATAACGTTCCATATGTGGAAAACTAATGTACCAAGGATTAAAAAAACTGACACATGGCCCAAAAATGGGTCCAATACACTGAAAAATACTTTGACCCTTTTTCACATATGAGGAAAAAATAATGCATGAAACCTGGATAGATTGTTTTCTAATTAATAAGTTACTTTTGCAACCTGCTGTAGAGCTAATATCTGGCATGCCATTTACAGATCAGAGCAGCAGTTGAAATAACATGGTTACCCTCAAAATAAGGAAAATAAAAATAGAACTCCCTCCCTACAACTCTCCCTAATTGCCCCAGAATGTCCCAAATTGCCCCATAATGTCCCTTATTGTTGCATTATGTGCCCTTCTTGCCAGGGTTGCACTGGCCCATCAGAGAATTGGACACTCCTCCGATGGGCCCTGACTTCTTCTGGAGAGTTCATAGTTCAAACCTTGCTGTTGCTATGGGGCTCTTCAGTGGGGGAGAAAGGTGGGCCCTCAGAATCAAATCATCTGGTGGGCCCAATGTTCTTCAGTCTGACACTGCTTGTAGTAATACATCTCTCCCCTCCCCCCTCAAATGTATTCACTTCTGAAAGACGCAAATACATTTGAATATGGGAAGAAGTACAAAAGGGAGTTGGCATCTCCTGGACAGCTTCACCGGCCACAACAAACCCTTAGAGGGACTGTTTGTGGCCCATGGGCCATATTTTATGCAAGCCTAGGTTAAAATGAATCTTCTGTCTGAAACAGACATAGATAATTTCACAGTTAAAAAAACAATCCTGAGATCTGAGACTGCAACTTTCTGCTCTGTTAACAAACCATCATGGATGACATTGGTATCATGGATTTCAGTTATAAAAGATTTATGGCAGAGAGGGCAGACTACACTATTATGGGATCATGATGAAAAGAAACTATGAAGCCAGTGTGAACAGATTGGGCACCCCACATTTCCTTTGATGCCACATTTATTCATTTAATGTTAACATTGTAATTATGCATACTTATTTATTACTAGCTGAAGAGACCGACATTGCCTGGGCATAGTAAATATCTGTGGTTAGTTATAGCACCTCACATCTCTTATTTTCCCAATACGCCTTTCATTTTCTCCCTCACACCTCTCATTTTCCCCCTCACTCCTCTCATTCCCCCCTCACTCCTCTCATTCCCCCCTAACACTTGACATTTCGACCTCACATCTGTAATTTTCCAATCACTCCACTATTTTCCCTCACTCCTCTCATTTTGCACTCACACCTTTTCATTTTCACCTCACACCTCTCATTTTCACCTCACACCTCTCATTTTCCCCTCAGTATATACATGTTTGTCATCTCCCTTATATATAGTATACACCTGTATGTCATCTCCTGTATATAGTATATACCTGTATGTCATCTCCCCTGTAAATAGTATATACCTGCTGTATGTCATCTCCTCTTGTATATTGTTTATACCTATGTGTCATCTCCTCCTATATATGGTAAATACCTGTAAGTCATCTCCTCCTGTATATAGTATATACCTGTGTCATCTGCTCCTGTATATAGTATATAACTGTGTGTCATTTCCCCTGTATATATATGTACCTGTATGTCATCTCCTCCTGTATAAGACATCGTTCACACGTTATTTGGTCAGTATTTTTACCTCAGTATTTGTAAGCTAAATTGGCGGCCTGAAAAATCCCCAGCCAACAGGAAGCCCTCCCCCCTTGCAGTATATATATTAGCTCACGCATACACATAATACACAGGTCATGTCACTGACAGCTGCCGTATTTCCTATATGGTACATTTGTTGCTCTTGTAGTTTGTCTGCTTATTAATCAGATTTTTATTTTTGAAGGATAATACCAGACTTGTGTGTGTTTTAGGGCTAGTTTCATGTGTCAAGTTGTGTGTGTTGAGTTGCGTGTGGCGACATGCATGTAGCGACTTTTGTAAGATGAGTTTTGTGTGACAACATGCGTGTGGCAACTTTTTGTGTGTCGAGTTGCATGTGACAGGTTAGTGTAGCAAGTTGTGTGCAGCAAGTTTTGCGCATGGCGAGTTTTGCATGTGGCGAGTTTTATGTGCGGTGCGTTTTGAGTATGTGCAAGTTTAGTGTGAGGCAACTTTTGCATGTGTTGCAACTTTTGTGCATGTGGCAATTTTTCCGCGTGTGCAAGTTTTGCGTGTGGTGAGTTTTCCATGAGGTGAGTTTTGTATGGCTAGTTTTGCGTGAGCCTAGTTTTGTATGTGGCGAGTTTTCATGTGGCGTATTTTGCGCGTGGCGAGTTTTGAGCGGTGACTTTTGTGTTTCGACTTTCGGTGTATGTGTGGTGAAATGTGTGCTGAGGGTGGTGTGTAGCACATTTTGTGTGTGTGATCATATCCCCCGTGTGTGGTGAGTATCCCATGTCGGGGCCCCACCTTAGCAACTGTATGGTATATACTCTTTGGCGCCATCGCTCTCATTCTTTAAGTCCCCCTTGTTCACATCTTGCAGCTGTCAATTTGCCTCTAACACTTTTCCTTTCACTTTTTCCCCATTATGTAGATAGGGGCAAAATTGTTTGGTGAATTGGAAAGCGTGGGGTTAAAATTTCATCTCACAACATAGCCTATGGCGCTCTCGGGGTCCAGATGTGTGACTGCAAAATTTTGTGACAGTAGCTGCGACGGTGCAGATGCCAATCCCGGACATACACACATACAGTTAGCCTCTCTCTTCCAACTCCCCTATAGCGGTGGGATATGGGGTAATAAAGGGTTAATGTCACCTTGCTAATGTAAGGTGACATTAAGCCTGGTTAATAATGGAGAGGTGTCAATAAGACACCTATCCATTATTAATCCAATAGTAATAAAGGGTTAATAATACACACACTGAATAGGAAAAAAGTATTTTAATGAACTAAATACACAGGGTGTTGTAATATGTTTATTATACGCTCAATCCAAATGACAACCCATGTCTTCTGTAAAAAAAGGTAAAAAAAAACAAACAACAATATCCCATACCTCTCCGCCGCTACAGTCATGTCCCACGATGTAAATCCTTCAGAAGGGGTTAAATAATTTTACAACCAGGAGCTCTGCTAATGCAGCTGTGCTCCTGACAGTAAAAACTGGGGAATGAATGGAAAGCAGGGGAACGTAGCTACCTAGACTTGCGGTGCTACGCCCCCTGTTGGCATAGACTCATATGAACTCGAGCGTGGGAATTTTTGAGAAGTTTGTTAAAAAAAAATTGCACCATTTTCCAATACCCATATCGTCTCCACTTTTCATGATCTCGGGTTGGGTGAGGGCTTATTTTTTGTGCACTGAGCTGATGTTTTTAATGATATGATTTTGGTGCAGATACAATATTTTGATCGTCCGTTATTGCATTTTAACGCAATGTTGCGGCGACCCAAAAAAAGTAATTCTGGCATTTTACTTTTTTTCTTGTTATGCCAGTTAACGAACAGGTTAATTGTTTTTTTATATTAATAGATAGAGCGATTCTGAATGCAACTATACCAAATATGTGTATGTTTGATTTTTTTTATTGTTTCATTTTGAATGGGAAGAAAGGGGGGTGATTTGAACTTTTAAATTTTTTAAATTTTTTTAATGTTTTTAAAAACATTATTTTTTTTGCTTTTGTCATGCTTCAATAGTCTCCATGGGAGACTAGAAGCTGCCATAACCCGATCGGCTCTGATACATACAGGCGATGATCAGAGAGGTTGACTGGAGACCTCTGGTTGTCATGTCAACCTACCAGCATCCCGCGGTCATGTGACATGGGCGCCGATGGGTGGGATTTCTGGCAAGCTTGGCAGAAGCGCGAGTTAAATACCGATAACAGCCACGGGTGGATCACGATTCCACTCGTGGCTGTTAGAGGCACATGTCAGCTGTTCAAAACAGGGGACGTGGACCACCACTCTTGAAGCCAGACCAGTTGAAAAAGGTTGCTGGATGTATAGCAGATAATGCTTTTAGTCACTTTGTCAGCACTACCCTGTCTACCACACAGTCCAGTCTCAGAAGCAACAAGTGACAGCAAAAAGCACAGCCAAGAAGCAACGAAGAGTGGTGGTGGTGGGAGACTCACTACTGAGAGGCACAGAAGCAGCCATCTGCAGACCGGACATAACTGCAAGAGAAGTATGCTGCCTTCCAGGTGCGATGATCAAGGATGTGACCGATAGGATACCAAAGCTCTTCAGCTCCAAGGACGTCCACCCATTTCTTCTGATACATGTTGGCACCAATGACACGGCAAGGAAGGACCTACCGACAATCTGCAAGGACTTTGAAGAGTTGGGGAAGAAAGTAAAGGAACTGGATGCACAGGTAGTTTTTTCTTCTATCCTTCCAGTAGACGGGCATGGCACCAGGAGATGGAACAGGATCCTTGATGCAAACAACTGGCTAAGACGATGGTGCAGACAACAAGGATTTGGATTCCTGGACCACGGTGTGAATTACTGGTATGATGGACTCCTCGCCAGAGACGGACTACACCTCAACAAACCTGGGAAACACACATTCGCCAGAAGACTCGCTACACTCATCAGGAGGGCGTTAAACTAGAAGAAGAGGGGACGGGAAGAAAAACATTAGACTCGAACAAAGACGACCCAGGAAAACATACTCAGAAGGGAGGTAAGAACATTTCTAAAACAATCCACAGTGAGGAGATTGGAACAAAACAAAATCCTCTAAACTGCATGCTCGCAAACGCCAGAAGCCTGACAAACAAGATGGAAGAACTAGAAGCAGAAATATCTACAGGTAACTTTGACATAGTGGGAATAACCGAGACATGGTTAGATGAAAGCTATGACTGGGCAGTTAACTTACAGGGTTACAGTCTGTTTAGAAAGGATCGTAAAAATCGGAGAGGGGGAGGGGTTTGTCTCTATGTAAAGTCTTGTCTAAAGTCCACTTTAAGGGAGGATATTAGCGAAGGGAATGAGGATGTCGAGTCCATATGGGTTGAAATTCATGGAGGGAAAAATGGTAACAAAATTCTCATTGGGGTCTGTTACAAACCCCCAAATATAACAGAAAGCATGGAAAGTCTACTTCTAAAGCAGATAGATGAAGCTGCAACCCATAATGAGGTCCTGGTTATGGGGGACTTTAACTACCCGGATATTAACTGGGAAACAGAAACCTGTGAAACCCATAAAGGCAACAGGTTTCTGCTAATAACCAAGAAAAATTATCTTTCACAATTGGTGCAGAATCCAACCAGAGGAGCAGCACTTTTAGACCTAATACTATCTAATAGACCTGACAGAATAACAAATCTGCAGGTGGTTGGGCATTTAGGAAATAGCGACCACAATATTGTGCAGTTTCACCTGTCTTTCACTAGGGGGACTTGTCAGGGAGTCACAAAAACATTGAACTTTAGGAAGGCAAAGTTTGAACAGCTTAGAGATGCCCTTAATCTGGTAGACTGGGACAATATCCTCAGAAATGAGAATACAGATAATAAATGGGAAATGTTTAAGAACATCCTAAATAGGCAGTGTAAGCGGTTTATACCTTGTGGGAATAAAAGGACTAGAAATAGGAAAAACCCAATGTGGCTAAACAAAGAAGTAAGACAGGCAATTAACAGTAAAAAGAAAGCATTTGCACTATTAAAGCAGGATGGCACCATTGAAGCTCTAAAAAACTATAGGGAGAAAAATACTTTATCTAAAAAACTAATTAAAGCTGCCAAAAAGGAAACAGAGAAGCACATTGCTAAGGAGAGTAAAACTAATCCCAAACTGTTCTTCAACTATATCAATAGTAAAAGAATAAAAACTGAAAATGTAGGCCCCTTAAAAAATAGTGAGGAAAGAATGGTTGTAGATGACGAGGAAAAAGCTAACATATTAAACACCTTCTTCTCCACGGTATTCACGGTGGAAAATGAAATGCTAGGTGAAATCCCAAGAAACAATGAAAACCCTATATTAAGGGTCACCAATCTAACCCAAGAAGAGGTGCGAAACCGGCTAAATAAGATTAAAATAGATAAATCTCCGGGTCCGGATGGCATACACCCACGAGTACTAAGAGAACTAAGTAATGTAATAGATAAACCATTATTTCTTATTTTTAGGGACTCTATAGCGACGGGGTCTGTTCCGCAGGACTGGCGCATAGCAAATGTGGTACCAATATTCAAAAAGGGCTCTAAAAGTGAACCTGGAAATTATAGGCCAGTAAGTCTAACCTCTATTGTTGGTAAAATATTTGAAGGGTTTCTGAGGGATGTTATTCTGGATTATCTCAATGAGAATAACTGTTTAACTCCATATCAGCATGGGTTTATGAGAAATCGCTCCTGTCAAACCAATCTAATCAGTTTTTATGAAGAGGTAAGCTATAGACTGGACCACGGTGAGTCATTGGACGTGGTATATCTCGATTTTTCCAAAGCGTTTGATACCGTGCCGCACAAGAGGTTGGTACACAAAATGAGAATGCTTGGTCTGGGGGAAAATGTGTGTAAATGGGTTAGTAACTGGCTTAGTGATAGAAAGCAGAGGGTGGTTATAAATGGTATAGTCTCTAACTGGGTCGCTGTGACCAGTGGGGTACCGCAGGGGTCAGTATTGGGACCTGTTCTCTTCAACATATTCATTAATGATCTGGTAGAAGGTTTACACAGTAAAATATCGATATTTGCAGATGATACAAAACTATGTAAAGCAGTTAATACAAGAGAAGATAGTATTCTGCTACAGATGGATCTGGATAAGTTGGAAACTTGGGCTGAAAGGTGGCAGATGAGGTTTAACAATGATAAATGTAAGGTTATACACATGGGAAGAGGGAATCAATATCACCATTACACACTGAACGGGAAACCACTGGGTAAATCTGACAGGGAGAAGGACTTGGGGATCCTAGTTAATGATAAACTTACCTGGAGCAGCCAGTGCCAGGCAGCAGCTGCCAAGGCAAACAGGATCATGGGGTGCATTAAAAGAGGTCTGGATACACATGATGAGAGCATTATACTGCCTCTGTACAAATCCCTAGTTAGACCGCACATGGAGTACTGTGTCCAGTTTTGGGCACCGGTGCTCAGGAAGGATATAATGGAACTAGAGAGAGTACAAAGGAGGGCAACAAAATTAATAAAGGGGATGGGAGAACTACAATACCCAGATAGATTAGCGAAATTAGGATTATTTAGTCTAGAAAAAAGACGACTGAGGGGCGATCTAATAACCATGTATAAGTATATAAGGGGACAATACAAATATCTCGCTGAGGATCTGTTTATACCAAGGAAGGTGACGGGCACAAGGGGGCATTCTTTGCGTCTGGAGGAGAGAAGGTTTTTCCACCAACATAGAAGAGGATTCTTTACTGTTAGGGCAGTGAGAATCTGGAATTGCTTGCCTGAGGAGGTGGTGATGGCGAACTCAGTCGAGGGGTTCAAGAGAGGCCTGGATGTCTTCCTGGAGCAGAACAATATTGTATCATACAATTATTAGGTTCTGTAGAAGGACGTAGATCTGGGTATTTATTATGATGGAATATAGGCTGAACTGGATGGACAAATGTCTTTTTTCGGCCTTACTAACTATGTTACTATGTTACTATGTTACTATTCTGGACCACATAATCCTCACCCTGATACTCCTTCCTTCCACCATGCTGAGTGCCCACAGATAAGTAATTCCACACTTGGACACTCCAAAGAGGTCACATTTCCATTTATAGATTCTGGCCTCTTGCCCTGCCTGTTCCAACCAGTACATGAGGAGATTGCATGCATCAATGCGCAAATATTTGAGCAGCCGTGCTTACAAGAAAGCGACAGTGGGAAAATGCAATTACTGTCACAAGAGCTGGATGATGATGAGACACAATTGGTACAAAGTGGAATTGTTAGGTCAGCAAGAAGGAGGACCAGGGTGCGGAAGTAGAACATGAGGTTGTGGACGATGAAGTCAATGACCAAACCTAGGAAGGTGACATGCATTGCGAGGACAGCAGCAACCGGGAAGGGATCCGCACCACCACAGCAGGCAGGAAGAGGCAGTGGTGTGGCCAGATACACAAGGCGGGCACCTAATCCACAGAGCACCAGGTGAAGTTCCCAAGCCAAGATTTAGGTGTTCACCAGTCTGGTTCTTTTTTAACCCCTTTACCTCCAAGGGTGGTTTGCATGTTAATGACCGGGCCAATTTTTACAATTCTGACCACTGTCCATTTATGAGGTTATAACTCTGGAACGCTTCAACGGATCCCAGTGATTCTGACATTGTTTTCTCATGACATATTGTACTTCATGATAGTGGTAACATTTCTTTGATATTACCTGCGTATATTTGTGAAAAAAACGGAAATTTGGCAAAAAATTTGAAAATTTCGCAATTTTCCAACTTTGAATTTTTATGCAATTAAATCACAGAGATATGTCACACAAAATACTTAATAAGTAACATTTCCTACATGTCTACTTTACATCAGCACAATTTTGGAACCAACATTTTTTTTTGTTAGGAAGTTATAAGGGTTAAAAGTTGACCAACAATTTCTCATTTTTACAACACCATTTTTTTTTTAGGGACCACATCTCATTTGAAGTCATTTTGAGGGGTCTATATGATAGAAAATACCCAAGTGTGACACCATTCTAAAAACTGCACCCCTCAAAGTGCTCAAAACCACATTCAAGAAGTTTATTAACCCTTCTGGTGCTTCACAGGAATTTTTGGAATGTTTAAATAAAAATGAACATTTAACTTTTTTTCACAAAAAATTTAATTCAGCTCCAATTTGTTTTATTTTACCAAGGGTAACAGGAGAAAATGGACCCCAAAAGTTGTTGTACAATTTGTCCTGAGTACACTGATACCCCATATGTGGGGGTAAACCACTGTTTGGGCGCATGACAGAGCTCGGAAGCGAAGGAGCGCCATTTGACTTTTCAATGCAAAATTGACTGAAATTGAGATGGGACACCATGTTGCGTTTGGAGAGCCCCTGATGTGCCTAAACATTGAAACCCCCCACAAGTGACATCATTTTGGAAAGTAGACCCCCTAAGGAACTTATCTAGAGGTGTGGTGAGCACTTTGATCCACCAAGTGCTTCACAGAAGTTTATAATGCAGAACCGTAAAAATAAAAAATCATATTTTTTCACAAAAATTATTTTTTCGCCCCCAATTTTTTATTTTCCCACGAGTAAGAGAAGAAATTGGACCCCAAAAGTTGTTGTACAATTTGTCCTGAGTACGCTGATACCCCATATGTGGGGGTAAACCACTGTTTGGGCGCATGGGAGAGCTCGGAAGGGAAGGAGCGCCGTTTGACTTTTCAATGCAAAATTGACAGGAATTGAGATGGGACGCCATGTTGCGTTTGGAGAGCCACTGATGTGCCTAAACATTGAAACCCCCCACAAGTGACACCATTTTGGAAAGTAGACCCCTAAGGAACTTATCTAGAGGTGTGGTGAGCACTTTGATCCACCAAGTGCTTTACAGAAGTTTATAATGCAGAACAGTAAAAATAAAAAATCATATTTTTTCACAAAAATTATATTTTCGCCCCCAATTTTTTATTTTCCCAAGAGTAAGAGAAGAAATTGGACCCCAAAAGTTGTTGTACAATTTGTCCTGAGTACGCTGATACCCCATATGTGGGGGTACACCACTGTTTGGGCGCATGGGAGAGCTCGGAAGGGAAGGAGCGCCGTTTGACTTTTCAATGGAAAATTGACAGGAATTGAGATGGGACTCCATGTTGCGTTTGGAGAGCCACTGATGTGCCTAAACAGTAGAAACCCCACAAGTGACACCATTTTGGAAAGTAGACCCCCTAAGGAACTTATCTAGATGTGTGGTGAGCGCTTTGACCCACCAAGGGCTTCACAGAAGTTTATAATGCAGAGCCGTAAAAATAAAACAAACATTTTTTCCCACAAAAATTATTTTTTAGCCCCCAGTTTTGTATTTTCCCAAGGGTAACAAGAGAAATTGGACCCCAAAATTTGTTGTACAATTTGTCCTGAGTGCGCTGATACCCCATACGTGGGGGGAACCACTGTTTGGGCGCATGGGAGGGCTCGGAAGGGAAGGAGTGCCATTTGGAATGCAGACTTAGATGGAATGGTCTGCAGGTGTCACATTGCATTTGCAGAGCCCCTAATGTACCTAAACAGTAGAACCCCCCACAACTGACCCCATTTTGGAAAGTAGACCGCCTAAGGAACTTATCTAGATGTGTGGTGAGCGCTTTGACCCACCAAGGGCTTCACAGAAGTTTATAATGCAGAGCCGTAAAAATAAAACAAAAATTTTTTCTCACAAAAATTATTTTTTAGCCCCCAGTTTTGTATTTTCCCGAGGGTAACAGGAGAAATTGGATCTCAAAATTTGTTGTTCAATTTGTCCTGAGTGCGCTGATACCCCATATGTGTGGGGGAACCACCGTTTGGGCTCATGGCAGAGCTCAGAATGGAAGGAGCTCCGTTTGGAATGCAGCCTTAGATGGAATGGTCTGCAAGCGTCACATTGCGTTTGCTGAGCCCCTGATGTACCTAAACAGTAGAAACCCCCCACAAGTGACCCCATATTGGAAACTAGACCCCCAAGGAACTTATCTAGATGTATTGTGAGAACTTTGAGCCCCCAAGTGTTTCACTACAGTTTATAACGCAGAGCCGTGAAAATAAAAAATCTTTTTTTTTTCCACAAAAATTATTTTTTAGCCCCCAGTTTTGTATTTTCCCAAGGGTAACAGGAAAAATTGGACCCCAAAAGTTGTTGTCCAATTTGTCCTGAGTACGCTGACACCCCATATGTTGGGGTAAACCCCTGTTTGGGCACACGGGAGAGCTCGGAAGGGAAGGAGCACTGTTTTACTTTTTCAATGCAGAATTGGCTGGAATTGAGATCGGACGCCATGTCGCGTTTGGAGAGCCCCAAATCTGCCTAAACAGTGGAAATCCCCCAAATTATAACTGAAACCCTAATCCAAACACACCCCTAACCCTAATCCCAACAGTAACCCTAACCACACCTCTAACCTTGACACACCCCTAACCCTAAACCCAACCCTAATCCCAACCGTAAATGTAATCTAAATCCTAACCGTAACTTTAGCCCCAACCATAATTGTAGCCTTAACCCTAGCCCTAACCCTAGCCCTAACCCTAGCCCTAACCCTAGCCCTAACCCTAACCCTAGCCCTAACCCTAGCCCTAGCCCTAACCCTAGCCCTAACCCTAACCCTAACCCTAGCCCTAGCCCTAGCCCTAACCCTAGCCCTAACCCTAGCCCTAACCCTAACGCTAATAGGAAAATGGAAATAAATAATTTTTTTTAATTTTTCCCTAACTAAGGGGGTGATGAAGGGGGGTTTGATTTACTTTTATAGCAGGTTTTTTAGCGGATTTTTATGATTGGCAGCCGTCACACACTGAAAGACGCTTTTTATTGCAAAAAATATTTTTTGCATTACCACATTTTGAGAGCTATAATTTTTCCATATTTTGGTCCACAGAGTCATGTGAGGTTTTGTTTTTTGCGGGACGAGTTGACGTTTTTATTGGTAATATTTTCGGGCGCGTGACATTTTTTATTCCGATTTTTGTGAGGCAGAATGACCAAAAACCAGCTATTCATGAATTTCTTTTGGGGGAGGCGTTTATACCGTTCCGCGTTTGGTAAAATTGATGAAGCAGTTTTACTCTTCGTGTCAGTACGATTACAGTGACACCTCATTTATATCATTTTTTTTATGTTTTGGCGCTTTTATACGATAAAAACTATTTTATAGAAAAAATAATAATTTTTGCATCGCTTTATTCTCAGGACTATAACTTTTTTATTTTTTTGCTGATGATGCTGTATAGTGGCTCGTTTTTTGCGGGACAAGATGATGTTTTCAGTGGTACCATGGTTATTTATATCCGTCTTTTTGATCGCGTGTTATTCCACTTTTTGTTCGGCGGTATGAAAATAAAGCGTTGTTTTTTGCCTCGTTTTTTTTTTTTTTCTTACGGTGTTTACTGAAGGGGTTAACTAGTGGGACAGTTTTATAGGTCGGGCCGTTACGGACGCGGCGATACTAAATATGTGTACTTTTATTGATTTTTTTTTATTATTTAGATAAAGAAATGAATTTATTTGAAGAATATTTTTTTTTTTCATTATTTGGGAATATTTTTTTTTTTTTTTTTTTTTTACACATATGGAAATTTTTTTTTTAACTTTTTTACTTTGTCCCAGGGGGGGACATCAGAGATCGGTGATCTGACAGTTTGCACAGCACTCTGTCAGATCACCGATCTGAGAGCAGTGCAGGCTGCTTCACAGTGCCTGCTCTGAGCAGGCTCTGTGAAGCCACCTCCCTCCCTGCAAGACCCGGATGCCGCGGCCATCTTGGATCCGGGCCTGCAGCGAGGAAGGAGAGGTAAGAGACCCTCGCAGCAACGCGATCACATCACGTTGCTGCGGGGGGCTCAGGGAAGCACGCAGGGAGCCCCCTCCCTGCGGGAAGCTTCCCTGTACCGCCGGCATATCGCGATCATGTTTGATCGCGGTGTGCCGGGGGTTAATGTGCCGGGAGCGGTCCGTGACCGCTCCTGGCACATAGTGCCGGATGTCAGCTGCGATAGGCAGCTGACACCCGGCCGCGATCGGCCGCGCTCCCCCCGTGAGCGCGGCCGATCGCGCTGGACGTACTATCCCGTCGATGGTCATAGGGGCCCACCCCACCTCGACGGGATAGTACGTCCAATGTCAGAAAGGGGTTAAAGACAGTTCAGTTAACCCAAAAAAGGCCATTTGCAACATATGCCATGCCAGCATCAGCAGGGGCAGCACAACTACCAGCCTGATCACCACCAGCATACTCAAGCACATGCAAGCTAAGCACCCGACTACTTGGGCCAAACGCCAGGGTTCATAAACAGTGTCTGGGGGTGATACTACTGCCTCTTGCCCTTTTCTATGGGCAAGCCAATACCCTGTCCATGACTTAGGCACAGATGCCTCAAACCCTGCACCTGTCATTGCACACTTGCAACCACTATCAGCAACCATATCCATATTGTTGTCCCATCACAGTGTTCTCTTGTACCCAAAAAAACAGATAAAATCCATGCATTATTAGTCAAACTTGTAAAATTACTTCTTCAGCTGGAGGGAGGGCAGTGGAGTGCGAGGACGACGGGCCGTTTCATGCTAAATAGCACTTCTATGGGTCAGTAGAGAAAATAGATAATATCCGTCAGGAAATCCACACCCAGACACCAAGTGCAGTGACTCCCATCCCTCCCTGCATCTCTCCTGGCTCACTCTCCACATTAGATCCCATCACAGAAGAAGAAGTCTCCAGGCTCCTCTATTCTTCTGGTCCGACGACATGCACCTCCGACCTCATTACCTCACATTTCCTCCAGTCTCGCTCTCCAGTCTCCTCTGGCAGTCTCCCTCTCCTCTGGCATTTTGCCCTCTTCCTTCAAACACTCTATCAATACTCCATTAATAAAGAAACCCGCCCTCGACCCATCCTGCACAAATAACTACAGACCGGTCTCCAATCTCCCCTTCATCTCTAAACTCTTGGAGCGCCTGATATATTCCCGCCTTTGACCTTCTGACAGCAAAATGTTATGGTGACCACTCTCTGCTCATTCTTCTCGACATTTCTGCAGCTTTCGACACTGTTGACCACCCTCTCCTACTCTCTAGGCTCCAGCCACTAGGCATTAAGGACACTGCTCTCTCCTGGTTCTCCTATCTTTCTGATCGCTCCTTCAGTGTTCTGTTCTCTGGCTCCACTTCACCTCCTCTTCCTCTTGCTGTTGGGGTACCTCAGGGCTCAGTCCTTGGCCTCCTTCTCTTCTTCCTCTATATGGCCCCAATTGGACAGACCATCAGCAGATTTGGCTTGCAGTACCATCTTTATGCTGATGACACACAACTATACACATCATCCCCTGACCTTACCCTGCTGTACTACAGAACACCACTGACTGTCTGTCTGCAGTCTCCAACATCATGTCCGCTCTCTATCTGAAACTCAACCTCTCCAAAACTGAACTTCTTCTGTTCCTGCCATCTACTAACCTCCCTAAATCTCCATAATAACATCCCAGCAGCAGGTGCGCTGTCTGGGTGTTATGTTTGACTCTGATCTCTCCTTCACCTCCCATATACAATCTCTTTCCTGCTCGTGCCGCTTACACCTAAAGAACATCTCTAGAATCCGCCCTTTTCTCACCATGGAAACAACAAAAACCCTCCCTGTCGCCTTGACCCACTCCCACCTGGACTACTGCAATGCTCTATTAATTGGCCTCCCACTTACTCAACTTTCCCCTCTCCAGTCTATCCTTAATGCAGCAGCCAGGGTTGTCCATCTAGCTAATCGTTACTCGGACGCATCCGCTCTTCGCCAGTCGTTACACTGGCTGCCCATTCATTACATGATACAATTCAAAGTACTTGTTCTCACCCATAAAGCTCTCCACAGTGCGGCACCCCCATACATGTCCTCCCTCATTTCGGTGTATCGGCCTAACCGACCGCTGCGCTCTGAAAATGACTTTCGACTAACCTCTGCACTAATCCGTACCTCCCACTCCCGACTCCAAGACTTCTCGCGTGCTGCGCTAATACTCTGGAATGCTCTACCCCAAGATATTAGGACCATCCACAATTTGCATAGTTTTAGGCGCTCGCTCAAAACACATTTGTTCAGAGCGGCCTACCACGTTCACTAATCAAAGTCATTTTATGTTTGTGTGTGTAGCTCATTCACTATCTCCATCTATTCCCCACCCCTGAAGATCGCTGGACCATCATTGTAAATACATCATTGTAAATACACACCTGTACTTTGTATCTCCCCCACCTCATTGTAGATTGTAACCTCTCACGAGCAGGGTCATCTTATTTTGCTTTAATTATTGTATTGTTAACGTTGTTACTTATGACTGTTGTGTTTGAAACTGTTAAACTGTAAAGTGCTGCGGAATATGTTGGCGCTATATAAATAAAGATTATTATTATTATTTATCTCTGACAGCCAGCGGTGGTGCTCTGCTCTCTTGAACTTTGTGAGTGTTCAGTTGTCCCTACCTCAGTCCCTGTAAAGCTAGCGTAAATGCAAAGCCACCCACAGGCTACAATGCTAAATGGCCACATTTCCAGATTGCTTGCCCTGGAAATGTTGCCATTTAGGCTCCTGGAGACAGAACCTTTCCGCAACCTAATGGTGGCGACCGTCCCTTAGTACTCGGTCCACAGGCGTCACTGTTTCTCCCTGATTGCCATCCCTGCTTTACACAAGCACATGTACTATATAATTGTCCCTACTCCCCTCCAGTCAGTGCCCCCTCCCTACTGCCCTCCAGTTAGTGCCCCCATAGCGGTTTAGCAGTCCGTGAAACAGACTGCATTACACCACGGCATAACGCAGTGTAATGCAGTCCGTTAATGCTGCTATTAACCCTGTGTGACCAACAGCATCAATAGTAAAAAAATCTAATGTTAAAAAAATAAAAAATCATTATATTCTCACCTTCCGGCGCCTTTCCCGCTCCTCGCGACGCTCCGGTCCCAAGAATGCATTGCGTCAATGACCGGAGATGACGTAGCGGTCTCGCGAGACCACTACATCATCACGTGTTATTGCCTTAATGCATTCTTGGGACAGCTGCGTCGCGAGGAGCATCGCTAAACACCTGGACTGGATCCAGGGGCCGCAGGAAGGTGGGTATATAACTATTTTTTACTTCAATTCTTTTTTTAACAAGGATATGGTGCCCACATTGCTATATACTACGTGGGCTGTGTTATATACTGCATGGGCTGTATAATATACTGTGTGGCCTGTGTTATATACTATGTCTCTGTGCTATATACTACATGGGCTGTGCAATATACTGCGTGGCTGGGCAATATACTACGTGGCTGTGCTATATACAACGTGGCAGTGTTCTATACTACGTGGGCTGTGTTATATACTACGTGGGCTGTGCTATATACTACGTGGGCTGTGTTATATACTGTGTGGGCTGTGCTATATACTACTATACATATTCTAGAATACCCAGTGCGTTAGAATCGGGCCACCATCTAGTGTGCCATAACATGCCTGGCCGTACCCTGACCAACACTGTGACTGTGAAGGTCCAATTAACCGTGGACACCTAGACAAGTGCTTGTGGTCATGGATGCTGCATTTCCCTGATGGCACACTAAGTGAATATTGTGGAAACGGGGACCTAGTCAGACTCTGGGACAGAACACTTGCTACTGACACGGAGGGCTGCAGGCCCTGGTTCAATCAGAGTTGCCTCCACCTTCTACCACAGTTCCTGTACCTCCTCCTCAACCTCCATCTCACAAACATCAAGAACAGTCGCAAGCTGGAAGCACAGCTATGGCCAAGCATCAACAAGCTATGCTGAAGAAAATCTGCTTAGGTGACAATCCACACACTGTCGCAGTTTTTGAAAGGTCTAACAGACCAGACTGATCTGTGGCTATAGCCCCTGGATCGTGTGTGACAATGGCCGTAACCTGGTGGTGGCAGCTCTGAAGCTTGGTAATCTCACACATGTAATATTCCTGGCCCATGTCCTCAACTCAGTGGTTCGGCACTTTCTCAAAACGTACCCAGATCTGCCTGAGCTACTTCTGAAAGTACATTGCGTGTGCATATTTCCGCAAGTTGGGTACTGCTGCCACCGCCCTGGCAGTTCTGCAGCAGCGTTTGCAAATTCCAGCTCACCGACTGGTGTGAAATGTCACCACGTGTTGGAACTCATCATTACAAATGTTGGCAAGGCTTTGTGAACAGCAGGGGGCAGTAGTTGAATACCAACTACACCATGCACGTTAGTATTCTGGTCAGTCTCTGCGCATAAGAGCTGATGAGTGGGCATGGATGTCTGACATCTGTGCAGTTCTCCAAAACTTTGAGGACTCGACCAAGATATTCAGCAGCAATGACGACATAATTAGCATCACCATTCTGCATCTCTGTCTACTGAAACACTTGCTGCTCACAAATAGAGTGAAGGCTTTGCATGCCAAGTGATTTGAGATGGAGCAAGAAACTATACTGAGTGATTCTACACAGCACAGTTTCATCTTCTCAACACCAGATGCAGCAGAGGCAGGGGAACACTCTCAAAAGTCTGGGACAGTTTTCTCAAACCCTCCCAGTGCCCAGGTCCTGATGCGCTGGGTACTCTGACAAGGAGGGAAAAGTTTTGGAAAATGCTGAAGGAGGTTTTTACTGCTGCCGGGCTTATTATAACTGATAGGAGCATCTGCCTGTCAACTGAAAATGCTGACATGCTGACTCTTATCAAAGTGAACAAGGGCTGGATTGGACCATACTTCTGTACAACAGACGGAACATAAACTGACAGCAACTGACGGAACATAAACTCAAATCCAGTGGTTTTTTTTTTCTGGTCTACTCGCATTCACCCCTTCCCACCCAAACATGGGATGCTTCAGGATTTCATCTTTTCTGTCTTGTTCTCCTACACCACATCAACAGGGTGATCACGCTTCCATCGCTATAAATTTTTTAAGGGTGTTCATGATGCCCGAATTAAGAATGTTTAGAGGCCTACCTCGAACATTCTTTAATATATGTAGCTATACCCCCCAGGGGTAAATGTTTTTCAGCCCATGCACTTAGTGCATGGGCATGACCAGTCTAGGATACCCACTCCTTAATAATGTGAAACAAATGTTTCTGAGGCTCTCCACGATGTCTTTTCAAAGGAGTATTGGAGTGCCTCCTTCTAATTTTTGGCATCCCTTGAACTTAGTGCAAACGCTTTACCAGTGTAGGAGATTGACTACTTAGTAATGAGAAAAAATTCACTTTCTGGTTGAGGGAAAATTTTTTGAAACCACATGAGAGACGATGGGTTCTATTAGTATATGATCCAGTGCCTTGTTGTGGGCTGTCAGGTGGTCATCACATAGGGAGTTCCCACACTGCATACAGGATTTCACAGCCGAGACATGAGAGTTTGTACAGTAAGTACAGAAGATCCTGGTATCCTACATATTAGACTGAGTAGATGCAAAATGCTCCACTATATTCCCCAGCAGGGTTGATGAAATAACAGTCCATGATGCTGCTACATTAAACTAGTTGCTTTTTCGTGGCTAATTCAAATAGATTCTATTTTGACACAATAATACCGCTCTTATCTTCAGTTCGTGTAGGGTGAGGTGTGGCAGTAGGTATAGCGTATGACAGGCAGGGATTATTGCATTATAAATTGTAAGTCGAATGAAAAAAGAGAAAAATGAAGTGCACTTACCCGTATTGATAATTCACAAAACTTTATTCGGACATAGTACAGGAAAAATGCAGGGAGGGAAGTGAAACAAACGGACAACGGCCGTTTCGTGCCTTAGCACTTCAACGGGTCCTCACACACCTGTACTATGTCCGAATAAAGTTTTGTGAATTATCAATACGGGTAAGTGCACTTCATTTTTCTCTTTTTTCATTGGACTGCTATGTTGTACTTTGGAAGCTGCACCCCGTACAGGTTTTTGGCTCTCTGATGAGTTTTGGGTTGTTATCCACAGGGTCCAACTATATAGCAGCAGTGCGGTGGTTTTTTCTAAATTGTAAGTCGTGCTGCTGTTTTTTGCCATGCACTCATTGACGGATTCATGTTTTTTATGATCATCTGTACTCAGAAATTCATCAAAGCTTGCAGTGTTACTTGCTTTACTCCACAGTTTCTTGCTGCCACGTACAAAAAAAAAAAATCAAGACCGCTTCAATTCCCTTCTATAGTCTACGATAATACCATGTTTATCTACAATTCATCAACAGTGAGTTGTGGCAGTGGTAATAGCGTATTACAGGCATTTAGTTAGGGATTATTGACTTATAAATTGTAAGCCTTGCTGCTGTTTTTTTTTCATGCGCTCTTTGACTGATTCATGTTCTTTACGGTCATCTGTACTCAGAAATTTATCAAAGCTGGCAGTGTTACTTGCTTTATGCCAGAGTTTCTTGCTGCAACGTACAAGAAAAAAATTCAGTGCCGATTCAAATCCCTTCTATATTCTGCAATTCGAGTAGGGTGAGGTGTTGCAGTAGGAATAGCATATGGCAGGCATCTTGTCAGTGAATATTGCCTGATAAATTGTAAGTCATCTATACTCAGAAATTCATCAAAGCAGGCAAAAATAAACGATTTCAGGTGTCCATTCACAGTTTCTCTGTAGCATTTGTATGTGGTGGGAGATTTTATGCAACTGGAGTTGGAATTACCACTTCTGAACTCTCCAGTGCTTTTTTCCATCTATTTCTGGGTGGTTCTTGAAGTATGTTTGGAATCATTGTCCTGCTAGAAGACCCATGACCTACTATGATGCAAACTCAGCTTTCTTACCTTGGGCACAACACTGCGACCCAAAATCCTTTGGGAATCTTCATATTTCAAGGCACCCAGGGCCACAGGCAGCAAAACAACCCTAAAATATCTTTGAACCTCCACCCTATTTGACTGTAACTACTGTGTTCTTTTATTTGAAGGCCTCATTCCATTTACACTAAACAGTAAAATTATGTGCTTTACCGAAAAACTCTATATTGTCCTCTGTCCACAGCACATCTGCTGGCCCTCTAAAAAATACTTTCAATGTGTCTGCCGGCAAGCCTCCTGCAGTGCCTGTCAGATCGCTGATCTGACACACTGCATTGCAAAGCGTCAGATCAGCGATCTGACACTTTACCATGATGTCCTACACTGGGACAAAGTAAAAAAGTAAAAAAAAATTTTTTTACATGTGTAAAAAAAAATATCCTAAATAAATAAATAAATTTATATTGTTCCAATAAATAGTAACATAGTAACATAGTTAGTAAGGCCGAAAAAAGACATTTGTCCATCCAGTTCAGCCTATATTCCATCATAATAAATACCCAGATCTACGTCCTTCTACAGAACCTAATAATTGTATGATACAATATTGTTCTGCTCCAGGAAGACATCCAGGCCTCTCTTGAACCCCTCAACTGAGTTCGCCATTACCACCTCCTCAGGCAAGCAATTCCAGATTCTCACTGCCCTAACAGTAAAGAATCCTCTTCTATGTTGGTGGAAAAACCTTCTCTCCTCCAGACGCAAAGAATGCCCCCTTGTGCCCGTCACCTTCCTTGGTATAAACAGATCCTCAGCG
Source organism: Ranitomeya imitator (assembly GCF_032444005.1). Lineage (NCBI taxonomy): Eukaryota > Metazoa > Chordata > Amphibia > Anura > Dendrobatidae > Ranitomeya > Ranitomeya imitator. The sequence goes on along the minus strand of NC_091282.1, from coordinate 313,231,762 downwards.
AGATATTTGTATTGTCCCCTTATATACTTATACATGGTTATTAGATCGCCCCTCAGTCGTCTTTTTTCTAGACTAAATAATCCTAATTTCGCTAATCTATCTGGGTATTGTAGTTCTCCCATCCCCTTTATTAATTTTGTTGCCCTCCTTTGTACTCTCTCTAGTTCCATTATATCCTTCCTGAGCACCGGTGCCCAAAACTGGACACAGTACTCCATGTGCGGTCTAACTAGGGATTTGTACAGAGGCAGTATAATGCTCTCATCATGTGTATCCAGACCTCTTTTAATGCACCCCATGATCCTGTTTGCCTTGGCAGCTGCTGCCTGGCACTGGCTGCTCCAGGTAAGTTTATCATTAACTAGGATCCCCAAGTCCTTCTCCCTGTCAGATTTACCCAGTGGTTTCCCGTTCAGTGTGTAATGGTGATATTGATTCCCTCTTCCCATGTGTATAACCTTACATTTATCATTGTTAAACCTCATCTGCCACCTTTCAGCCCAAGTTTCCAACTTATCCAGATCCATCTGTAGCAGAATACTATCTTCTCTTGTATTAACTGCTTTACATAGTTTTGTATCATCTGCAAATATTGATATTTTACTGTGTAAACCTTTTACCAGATCATTAATGAATATGTTGAAGAGAACAGGTCCCAATACTGACCCCTGCGGTACCCCACTGGTCACAGCGACCCAGTTAGAGACTATACCATTTATAACCACCCTCTGCTTTCTATCACTAAGCCAGTTACTAACCCATTTACACACATGTTCCCCCAGACCAAGCATTCTCATTTTGTGTACCAACCTCTTGTGCGGCACGGTATCAAACGCTTTGGAAAAATCAAGATATACCACGTCCAATGACTCACCGTGGTCCAGCCTATAGCTTACCTCTTCATAAAAACTGATTAGATTGGTTTGACAGGAGCGATTTCTCATAAACCCATGCTGATATGGAGTTAAACAGTTATTCTCATTGAGATAATCCAGAATAACATCCCTCAGAAACCCTTCAAATATTTTACCAACAATAGAGGTTAGACTTACTGGCCTATAATTTCCAGGTTCACTTTTAGAGCCCTTTTTGAATATTGGCACCACATTTGCTATGCGCCAGTCCTGCGGAACAGACCCTGTCGCTATAGAGTCACTAAAAATAAGAAATAATGGTTTATCTATTACATTACTTAGTTCTCTTAGTACTCGAGGGTGTATGCCATCCGGACCCGGAGATTTATCTATTTTAATCTTATTTAGCCGGTTTCGCACCTCTTCTTGGGTTAGATTGGTGACCCTTAATATAGGGTTTTCATTGTTTCTTGGGATTTCACCTAGCATTTCATTTTCCACCGTGAATACCGTGGAGAAGAAGGTGTTTAATATGTTAGCTTTTTCCTCGTCATCTACAACCATTCTTTCCTCACTATTTTTTAAGGGGCCTACATTTTCAGTTTTTATTCTTTTACTATTGATATAGTTGAAGAACAGTTTGGGATTAGTTTTACTCTCCTTAGCAATGTGCTTCTCTGTTTCCTTTTTGGCAGCTTTAATTAGTTTTTTAGATAAAGTATTTTTCTCCCTATACTTTTTTAGAGCTTCAATGGTGCCATCCTGCTTTAGTAGTGCAAATGCTTTCTTTTTACTGTTAATTGCCTGTCTTACTTCTTTGTTTAGCCACATTGGGTTTTTCCTATTTCTAGTCCTTTTATTCCCACAAGGTATAAACCGCTTACACTGCCTATTTAGGATGTTCTTAAACATTTCCCATTTATTATCTGTATTCTTATTTCTGAGGATATTGTCCCAGTCTACCAGATTAAGGGCATCTCTAAGCTGTTCAAACTTTGCCTTCCTAAAGTTCAATGTTTTTGTGACTCCCTGACAAGTCCCCCTAGTGAAAGACAGGTGAAACTGCACAATATTGTGGTCGCTATTTCCTAAATGCCCAACCACCTGCAGATTTGTTATTCTGTCAGGTCTATTAGATAGTATTAGGTCTAAAAGTGCTGCTCCTCTGGTTGGATTCTGCACCAATTGTGAAAGATAATTTTTCTTGGTTATTAGCAGAAACCTGTTGCCTTTATGGGTTTCACAGGTTTCTGTTTCCCAGTTAATATCCGGGTAGTTAAAGTCCCCCATAACCAGGACCTCATTATGGGTTGCAGCTTCATCTATCTGCTTTAGAAGTAGACTTTCCATGCTTTCTGTTATATTTGGGGGTTTGTAACAGACCCCAATGAGAATTTTGTTACCATTTTTCCCTCCATGAATTTCAACCCATATGGACTCGACATCCTCATTCCCTTCGCTAATATCCTCCCTTAAAGTGGACTTTAGACAAGACTTTACATAGAGACAAACCCCTCCTCCTCTCCGATTTTTACGATCCTTTCTAAACAGACTGTAACCCTGTAAGTTGACTGCCCAGTCATAGCTTTCATCTAACCATGTCTCGGTTATTCCCACTATGTCAAAGTTACCTGTAGATATTTCTGCTTCTAGTTCTTCCATCTTGTTTGTCAGGCTTCTGGCGTTTGCGAGCATGCATTTACATAAAGAAATACATTTCTTTATGTAAATAAAAAAACAATAAAAGTACATATATTTAGTTTCGCCATGTCCGTAACGACCCGACCTATAATACTGTCCCACTAGTTAACCCCTTCAGTGAACACTTTAAAAAAAAAAAAACTAGGAAAAAACAATGCTTTATCATCATACAGCCGAACAAAAAGTGGAATAACAAGCGATCAAAAAGACGGATATAAATAGACATTATACCGCCGAAAATGTCATCTTGTCCCGCAAAATACGAGCCACCACACAGTTTCATCAGCGAAAAAATAAAAAAGTTATAGCACCAACACAAAAAAATAATATAAATGTGGTATCGCTGTAATCGTACTGACCCGAAGAATAAAACTGCTTTATTAATTTTACCAAACGCGGAACAATACAAACGCCCCCCCCCAAAAGAAATTCACGAATTGCTGGTTTTTGTTCATTCTGAATAGCAAAAATCGGAATAAAAAGCAATCAAAAAATGCAATGTGCTTGAAAATGATACCAATAAAAATGTCAACTCGTCCCACAAAAAACAGGACCTCACTTGACTCTGTGGACCAAAATATGGAAAAATTATAGCTCTCAGAATGTGGTAACACCCCCAAAATTTTTTGCAATAAAAAGCATCTTTTAGTGTGTGACAACTGCCAAACATAAAAATCCGCTATAAAAACCTGCTATAAATAGTAACCCATTTTCACCGCCTTAGTTAGGGAGAAATAATAAAATAAAAAAAGTATTTATTTCCATTTTCAGGTTAGAGTTGGGATTAGGGTTAGGGGTGTGTTCGGGTTAGGGGTGTGGTTAGGGTTGGGATTAGTGTTAGGGGTGTGTTGGGGTTAGGAGTGTGGTTAGAGTTGGGATTAGGGTTAGGGGTGTGTTGGGGTTAGGGTTGGAGTTAGAATTGGGAGGTTTCCACTGTTTAGGCACACCAGGGGCTCTGCAAACGCAACATGACGTCCGATCTCAATCCATACAATTCAGCGTTGAAAAAGTAAAATGGTGCTCCTTCCCTTCCGAGCTCTGCCGTGCGCTGAAACAGTGGTTTACCCCCACATATGGGGTATTACCGTACTCAGGACAAATTGGACAACAACTTTTGGGGTCAATTTCTCCTATTACCCTTGGGAAAATACAAAACGGGGAATAAAAAATCACTTTCGTTGAAAAAAAAGAATTTTTAATTTTCACGGCTCTGCGTTATAAACTTTAGTGAAACACTTGAGGGTTCAAAGTGCTCACCACACATCTAGATAAATTCCTTGGGGTGGTCTAGTTTCCAAAAAGGGGTAAATTGTGGGGTGTTTCTACTGTTTAGGTACATCAGGGCTTTGCAAATGCAACGTGACGCCCACAGACCATTCCATCAAAGTCTGCATTCCAAAATGCCACTTCTTCCCTTCTGAGCTCTGCCATGCGCCCAAACAGTAGTTTTCTCCCACATATGGGGTATCAGCATACTCAGGACAAATTGGACAACAACTTTTGGGGTCCAATTTCTCCTATTACCCTTGGGAAAATACAAAACGGGGGGCTAAAAATAATTTTTGTTGAAAAACAAGATTTTTAATTTTCACGGCTCTGCGTTATAAACTTTAGTGAAACACTTGGGGGTTCAAAGTGCTCACCACATATCTAGATAAATTCCTTGGGGTGGTCTAGTTTCCAAAATGGGGTCAATTGTGGGGGGTTTCTACTGTTTAGGTACATCAGGGGCTCTGCAAATGCAACGCGACGCCCGCAGACCATTCCATCAAAGTCTGCATTCCAAAATGCCACTTCTTCCCTTCCAAGCTCTGCCATGTGCCCAAACAGTGGTTTACCCCCACATATGGGGTATCAGCGTACTCAGGACAAATTGCACAACAATGTTTGGGGTCCAATTTCTCCAGATACCCTTGGGAAAATACAAAATTGGGGGCTAAAAGATAATTTTTGTGGAAAAAAAATATTTTTTAATTTTCACAGTGCTCACCACACATCTAGATAAGTTCCATAGGGGGTCTACTTTCCAAAATGGGGTCACTTTTGGGGGGTTTCCACTGTTTAGGCACATCAGGGGCTCTCCAAATGAGACATGGCAACCCATCTCAATTCCAGCCAATTTTGCATTGAAGAGTCAAATGGCGCTCCTTCCTTTCTGAGCTCTGCCATGCGCCCAAACAGTGGTTTACCCCCACATGTGGGGTATCGGCGTACTCAGGACTAATTGTACAACATCTTTTGGGGTCCAATTTCTCCTGTTACCCTTGGAAAAATAAAGCAAATTGGATCAGAAATACATTTTTTGTGAAAAAAAAGTTAAACATTCCAAAAATTCCTGTGAAACACCTGAAGGGTTAATAAACTTCTTGAATGTGGTTTTGAGCACCTTGAGGGGTGCAGTTTTTAGAATGGTGTCACACTTGGCTATGTTCTATCATATAGATCCCTCAAAGTCACTTCAAATGTGATGTGGTCCCTAAAAGAAAATGGTGCTGTAAAAGTGAGAAATTCCTGGTCAACTTTTAACCCTTATAACTACCTAACAAAAAAATAATTTTGGGTTCCAAAATTGTGCTTATGTAAAGTAGACATGTGGGAAATGTTACTTATTAAGTGTTTTGTGTGACATATCTCTGTGATTTAAGGGTATGAAATTTAAAATTTGGAAAATTGCGACATTTTCAACATTTTTGCCAAATTTCCATTTTTTTTGCAAATAAACTCAAGTAATGTCAAGGAAATTTTACCACTTACATGAAGTACAATATGTTACGAGAAAACAGTGTCAGAATCAGCAGAATCTGTTGAAGCGTTCCAGAGTTATAACCTCATAAAGGGACAGTGATCAGATGATCAGAATTGTAAAAATTGGCCCGGTCATTAACATGCAAACCACCCTTGGGGTAAAGCGGTTAAAATGATAAAATTACATTTCCTGTGGAACGTTTTTATCACCATTGAATGCAATGCAAACATGTACAAACGCAGCAAAAACACTGATTTGAACTTAGCCCAAGGTATGGAGAAGGAATTTTTTTCTCTTATTTCTTTTGCCTTATGTACAATTCATTATCCTGTAAAGAATGTTTCTTAACATTGTTTACAGTAAAATCAATTTTAACTGTGGTTTTGTATGTTTTATTGTCAGTCCGCAAAAGTGGCTTAATACAACATTGTTCCCAGCAAATGACCTAGGATTCAGAGATGCTTCCAGGGGTCTTCTCCATGCTGTTCCCATACCATTTCAGCGCTGTTTCCATCGTCTTCAGCAATTTTTAGACCCCTTCCAGACTCCGAGGGGGAGACACTGGAAAAATGCTTGCGTTTCCCGTTAACTTCCATAATACTTGTTACTTGAGTCGAGCACCCGAGCATTACGATTTGCTTGACTTGAGTAATGAGAACCCGAGCATTTTAGTGCTCACTCATCACTAATGTATACCAACTTGTGCTCTGGCTCATTTCTTTGGTTTTGCAGAACAAAAGATGTACAATGTGAGCGTACCTTCAGTGGGAATCATCATTTCCCTGTGAAGAAAAAACCCAAACACTAACAAGATTGGCGCTTTCCATCTGATGTTATAATTCACTATATAACAAAAATATCTCCTAATATTTTTAGGAAAGTCATCAAATAAATTACCGTATTTTTCGGACTATAAGACGCACCGGACCATAAGACGCACCCCAAATTTGGGGTGAAAATTGCAGAAAAAAAGATTTTTTATAACATGGGGGTCCGTCTTATTGTCCGAATTTACAGTATCTTATGGCGGTGGCAGAGCAGGGTCACAGGAGGCAAGGTGGGGTGATGCTGGGATGAGGAGGTGCTGGGATGAGAAGGTGCTGGGATGAGAAGGTGCTGGGATGAGAAGGTGCTGGGATGAGAAGGTGCTGGGATCAGGAGGTGCTGGGATCAGGAGGTGCTGGGATCAGGAGGTGCTGGGATGAGAAGGTGCTGGGATCAGGAGGTGCTGGGATCAGGAGGTGCAGTGAGAGGTATGGCGTGAGAGGGGTCCCTGGCGTACCATGCAGGCTTACCTAGGTGGCAGAGGTGCGGTGGCAGAGGTCCGGTGGCAGAGGTGCGGTGGCGGGGGTGTGGCAGCAGAGGAGGCGCAGGAAGCGGGGTCCCTTTCCCCGGTATGGTGATGCAGCAGGCCCGGTATGCAGCAGAGCCGGGTGAATCCTCTTGTTATCGGTGAGCGCGGCCATCTTCCTGAGGCCGCGCGTGTGCAGATGAAGCGCTCTGCTCCCGGGGCTTCAGGAAAATGGCCGCGGGAGGCCGCGCGTGCGCAGATGGAGATCGCGGCGGCCATTTTCCTGAAGCCCCGGGAAGCAGAGCGCTCCATCTGCGCACGCGCGGCCTCCGGAAAATGGCCGCCACCACCGATAACAAGAGGATTCACCCGGCTCTGCTGCATACCGGGCCTGCTGCATCACCATACCGGGGAAAGGGACCCCGCTTACTGCGCCTCCTCTGCCGCCACACCCCCGCAACCGCACCTCTGCCACCGGACCTCTGCCACCGCACCTCTGCTACCTAGGTAAGCCTGCATTGCGACTATTAGACGTACCCCCCATTTTCCCCCCTTTTTTGGGGGGGAAAAAGTGCGTCTTTTAGTCCGAAAAATACGGTACGTTATTTCTGTATGATGTTTTTAACTTTTTATCTATAATAGTATGCTAGTACAAACTAGCATTTAGCAATGTGTTACAATGGCTGATATTATTCTTAATCCACATTACAATATCCAAAATCATTGTAAAACATTGTACAATAGATTGTAGATAAGGGTATAACATGATAAGGACTTCTATATAATTTTACGATTTTCTACATCAATTATTACAGATGCTTAGAAAACATCACAAGGGTTTAGAACTTAAAAATGAGGTTGTAATAGCCTTTGTAGAGAAAATGGAACCTTGATAAAGATCTCCCCGATTTTTTTTATCAGAGTAAAGTTAATTGAATTAGGCATTGTCACTTCAAAACCAGAAATTTGGCAAGGTAATAACTCGATAACATTGCATTAAACACTAAATTAATGATTACTTTAATTCCTATCCAAGACTCTTCTGTTATATAAAAAGTATTCCTTTTTTATTTGACAAAGTACCGTATATACTCGAGTATAAGCCGACCCGAGTATAAGCCGACCCCCCTAATTTTGCCACAAAAAACTGGGAAAACATATTGACTCAAGTATAAGCCTAGGGTGGAAATGCAGCAGCTACTGGTAAATTTCAAAAATACAAATAGATGCTCCATACCGTTCATGGCCCCATAGATGCTCCATATACAACTGTGATATATAGAATGCTCTGCACCGTTCATTATGGCCCCATAGATGCTCCACATAAAGCTGTGCCATATGGAATGCTCTATACCGTTCATTATGACCCGATAGATGCTCCTTATAAAGCTGTGTCCCATATATATTGCTCTGCACCGTTGATTATGGCCCCATAGATTCTCCATACATAATGCTGTGCCATATAGAATGCTGCTGGTGCTGCAATAAAAAAAAAAAATCACATACTCACCTCTCTTTGCTCAGGACGCCGGCGCTTTCAATATTTACCTGCTCCTCGTGCGGCTCCGTCTCCAGCACTGACGCTCGGCAGAGGGTGCGCACTGACTACGTCACCGCGCCCTCTAACCTGAGCGTCACAGCCAGGAGATGCTGCAGACGGAGCCGCACCGGAGCGAGGAGCAGGTAAATATCGCGCAGCTCTGTGCTCCCCGTATACTTACCTGCTGCGGCGCGGTCCCTGCAGTCCCTGGCTTCCCCAGCGCTGCAGCTTCTTCCTGTAATTGAGCGGTCACAGTTACCGATCATTTACAGCAATGAATATGCGGCTCCTCCCCTATGGGAGGTGGAGCCGCCTATTCATTTCTGTAATGAGCGGTGCCATGTGACCACTCAGTACAGGAAGAATCTGCAGCGCCAGGGACTGCAGGGACCGCGCCGCAGCAGGTAAGTATAACTACACAGCCCCCGCTCCCCCTCACCTGCCGAGCCCCTGGTATATGACTCGAGTATAAGCCGAGAGGGGGACTTTCAGCCCCAAAAAATGGGCTGAAAATCTCAGCTTATACCCGAGTATATACGGTATATTTCTTTTTACTTAATAGATTGAATGTTATTAGTACATTGTAATACAGTGCATTTTACTTTGCATAATGTGATTTGAAAAGTTTATATCGACATACAGTGTTAATAAACAGAATATTTTCCCATAATCTATTATACTCAATTGCTGCAAACTGCTGGATTACTAGATTTACGCACAGAATTTATCAAACTTATCGTTCATTCACAAATTATACCATAAGATATGGTGGCGCCAGGAAAATGGCCACCGGGCGGCGCATGCTCAGATTCTGATCTCTGCAATGAGATCTCGACTCGAGATCTCGGGAGATGAGATCTCGGGACGAGATCTCTTTGCCAAGATCTGAATCTGAGCATGCAACCTCCCCAGTGGCCATTTTGCCGGAGACCACCACACCTCATCGAAGCAACAGAGCTGCGGGGGCTTCCGGGCTTTGATGAAATGCCAGCGGAGTAGAACCCCGCCACTACCACAGAGCCCCACCACCACCACACCACAGAGCAACGCCAATACCGCACCACAGCCACACCAGCCTGGGCCAGGAGGCTGCATCTGGACCACTGCCACCACAGGATTTGTAAGTATATTCCTACCATAAGATGCACCCCCATTTTCCCCAAAAATTTTTTGGGGAAAAAGTGCGTCTTATGGTCTGAAAAATACGGTATATTCTGCTATACAGTTTATATTCATGCCTTACACATTGATACTTCCATGCCTTACACATTTATAGTACCTTTATACTGCTACTATAGCATACAGTACATATTCATAATACCACACACATATTATAGGACAGTAAAATTGTGCCACACATTCATAGCATAGCTATGCAAACATGTAAAGCTTATATACAGTATATGATTCAAATGTCTAAATGTTCCAAAAATCCTATGCAACAAGTTGTGCATTTATTAAATTAGCAATAAAAGTAGAAAAAAGACAAGGACGACACACCTAAATATTATACAATCTACTGGGCCTAAGCAGAATTCTCAGAAGTGAACACAAAGTTCTTACTTAACAGTTTGATCTAATTGTAAAAGCCTACTACCCTCAAAAGGGTCCCTACTCCATATGAATATATATATATATATATATACATATATATATATATATATATATATACATATACATACAGTACAGAGCAAAAGTTTGGACACACCTTCTCTTTTAAATATTCTTCTGTATTTTCATGAATTTGAAAATTGTACAGTCACACTGAAGTAATCAAAACCATGAATTAACACATGTGGAATTATATCCTTAACAAAAAATTGTGAAACAACTGAAATTATGTGTTATATTCTAGGTTCTTCAAAGTAGCCACTTTTTGCTTTGATGACTGCATTGCACACTCTTGGCATTCTCTTGATGAGCTTCAAGAGGTAGTTATCGGGTATGGTTTTCACTTCACAAGTGTGCCCTGTCAGGTTTAATAAATGGGATTTCTTGCCTTATAAATGGGGTTGGGACCATCAGTTGTGTTGTGCAGAAGTCTAGTGGATACACAGCTGATAGTCCTACTGAATAGACTGTTAGAATTTGTATTATGGCAAGAAAAAAGCAGCTAAGTAAAGAAGAATGAGTGGCCATCATTACTTTAAGAAATGAAGGTCAGTCAGTCCGAAAAATTGGGCAAACTTTAAAAGTGTACCCAAGTGCAGTGGCAAAAACCATCAAGCGCTACAAAGAAACTGGCTCACATGAGGACCGCCCCAGGAAAGGAAGACCAAGAGTCACCTCTGCTTCTGAGGATAAGTTTATCTGAGTCACCAGCCTCAGAAATTGCAGGTTAACAGCAGCTCAGATTAGAGACCAGGTCAATGCCACACAGAGTTTTAGCAGCAGACACATCTCTACAACAACTGTTAAGAGGAGACTTTGTGCAGCAGGCTTTCATGGTAAAATAGCTGCTAGGAAAGCACTGCTAAGGACAGGCAACAAGCAGAAGAGACTTGTTTGGGCTAAAGAACACAAGGAAAGGACATTAGACCAACGGAAATCTGTGATTTGGTCTGATGAGTCCAAATTTGAGATCTTTGATTCCAACCACCCTGTCTTTGTGTGACGCAGAAAAGGTGAACGGATGGACTCTACATGCCTGGTTGCCACCGTGAAGCATGGAGGAGGAGGTGTGACGGTGTGGGAGTGCTTTGCTGGTGACACTGTTGGGGATTTATTAAAAATTGAAGGCATACTGAACCAGCATGGCTACCACAGCATGTTGCAGCGGCATGCTATTTCATCCGATTTGCATTTAGTTGGACCATCATTTATTTTTTAACAGGACAATGACCCCAAACACACCTCCAGGCTGTGTAAGGGATTTTTCTCCAAAAAAGAGAGTGATGGGGTGCTACGCCAGATGACCTGGCCTCCACAGTCACCAGACCTGAACCCTGACCGCAGAGTGAAGGCAAAAGGGCTAACAAGTGCTAAGCATCTCTGGGAACTCCTTCAAGATTGTTGGAAGACCATTCCTGGTGACTACCACTTGAAGCTCATCAAGAGAATGTCAAGAGTGTGCAAAGCAGTCATCAAAGCAAAATGTGGCTACTTTGAAAAACCTAGAATATAAGACATAATTTCAGTTGTTTCACAATTTTTTGTTAAGTATATAATTCCACATGTGTTAATTCATAGTTTTGATGCCTTCACTATGAATATACAATTTTCATTGTCATGAAAATACAGAATCTTTAAATGAGAAGGTGTGTCCAAACTTTTGGTCTGTACTGTATATATCTAATATATAAAGCTGAATGTGTGTATGTGTGTATGTATGTATGTGTGTATGTCCGGGATTGGCATCTGCACCGTCGCAGCTACAGCCACAAAGTTTTGCACACTCACACGTCTGGACCCCGAGAGCATCATAGGCTATGTTGTGAGGCGAAATTTTAACCTCGCGCGTTCCAATTCCCCAAACAATTTTGCCCCTATCTACAGTTAGGGCCAGAAATATTTGGACAGTGACACAAGTTTTGTTATTTTAGCTGTTTACAAAAACATGTTCAGAAATACAATTATATATATAATATGGGCTGAAAGTGCACACTCCCAGCTGCAATATGATAGTTTCCACATTCAAATCGGAGAAAGGGTTTAGGAATCATAGCTCTGTAATGCATAGCGTCCTCTTTTTCAAGGGACCAAAAGTAATTGGACAATGGACTCTAAGGGCTGCAATTAACTCTGAAGGCGTCTCCCTCGTTAACCTGTAATCAATGAAGTAGTTAAAAGGTCAGGGGTGGATTCCAGGTGTGTGGTTTTGCATTTGGAAGCTGTTGCTGTGAGCAGACAACATGCGGTCAAAGGAACTCTCAATTGAGGTGAAGCAGAACATCCTGAGGCTGAAAAAAAAGAAAAAATCCATCAGAGAGATAGCAGACATGCTTGGAGTAGCAAAATCAACAGTTGGGTACATTCTGAGAAAAAAAGGAATTGACTGGTGAGCTTGGGAACTCAAAAAGGCCTGGGCGTCCACGGATGACAACAGTGGTGGAAGATCGCCGCATACTTAATTTGGTGAAGAAGAACCCGTTCACAACATCAACTGAAGTCCAGAACACTCTCAGTGAAGTAGGTGTATCTGTCTCTAAGTCAACAGTAAAGAGAAGACTCCATGACAGTAAATACAAAGGGTTCACATCTAGATGCAAACCATTCATCAATACCAAAAATAGACAGGCCAGAGTTAAATTTGCAGAAAAACACCTCAAGAAGCCAGCTCAGTTCTGGAAAAGTATTCTATGGACAGATGAGACAAAGATCAACCTGTACCAGAATGATGGGAAGAAAAAAGTTTGGAGAAGAAAGGGTACGGCACATGATCCAAGGCACACCACATCCTCTGTAAAACATGGTGGAGGCAACGTGATGGCATGGGCATGCATGGCTTTCAATGGCACTGGGTCACTTGTGTTTATTGATGACATAAGAGCAGACAAGAGTAGCCGGATGAATTCTGAAGTGTACCGGGATATACTTTCAGCCCAGATTCAGCCAAATGCTGCAAAGTTGATTGGACGGCGCTTCATAGTACAGATGGACAATGACCCCAAGCATACAGCCAAAGCTACCCAGGAGTTCATGAGTGCCAAAAAGTGGAACATTCTGCAATGGCCAAGTCAATCTCTAGATCTAAACCCAATTGAGCATGCATTTCACTTGCTCAAATCCAGACTTAAGACGGAAAGACCCACAAACAAGCAAGACCTGAAGGCTGCGGCTGTAAAGGCCTGGCAAAGCATTAAGAAGGAGGAAACTCAGCGTTTGGTGATGTCCATGGGTTCCAGACTTAAGGCAGTGATTGCCTCCAAAGGATTTGCAACAAAATATTGAAAATAAAAATATTTTGTTTGGGTTATGTTTATTTGTCCAATTACTTTTGACCTCCTAAAATGTGGAGTGTTTGTAAAGAAATGTGTACAATTCCTACATTTTCTATCAGATATTTTTGTTCAACCCTTCAAATTAAACGTTACAATCTGCACTTGAATTCTGTTGTAGAGGTTTCATTTCAAATCCAATGTGGTGGCATGCAGAGCCCAACTCGTGAAAATTGTGTCACTGTCCAAATATTTCTGGCCCTAACTGTACATAATGGGGAAAAAGTGAAAGGAAAAGTGTTGGAGGCGTCGCAGCTACAGCCACAAAATTTTGCACAGTCACACGTCTGGACCCTGAGAGCGTCATAGGCTATGTTGTGAGGTGAAATTTTAACCCCGCGCTTTCCAATTCACCAAACAATTTTGCCCCTATCTACATAATGGGGAAAAGTGAAAGGAAAAGTGTTGGAGGCAAATTGACAGATGCCAGATGTGAACAAGGGGGACTTAAAGAGTGAGAGTGATGGCGCCAAAGAGTATATACCGTACAGATGCTAAGGTGGGGCCCCGACATGGGATACTCACCACACACGGGGATATGAACACACACACAAAAGGCGCCACAAACTACCACGTGCTTGAACGCATATACCACCCTTAGCACACATTTCACCACACATACACCAACCTCGCCACATGAAAGTCGAAACACAAAAGTCGCCGCTCAAAACTCGCCACATGCAAAACTAGGCTCAAGCAAAACTCGCCACACGTGCAAAACTCACCTCATGGAAAACTCGCCACACGCAAAACTTGCACCCGCGGAAAAATTGCTACATGCACAAAAGTTGCAACACATGCAAAAGTTGCCTCACTCAAAACTTGCACATACTCAAAACGCACCACACATAAAACTCGCTACGCGCAAAACTCGCCATGCGCAAAACTTGCTGCACACAACTTGCTACACTAACCTGTCACATGCAACTCGACACACAAAAAGTTGCTACACGCATGTCGCCACACAAAACTCATCTCACAAAAGTCACTACATGCATGTCGCCACATGCAACTCAACACACACAACTTGACACATGAAACTCGCCCTAAAACACACACAAGTCTGGTATTATCCTTCAAAAATAAAAATCTGATTAATAAGCAGACAAATTACAAGAGCAACAGCTGTACCATATAAGAAATACGGCAGCTGTCAGTCACATGACCTGTCTATTATGTGTATGTGTGAGCTAATATATACTGCCAGGGGGGAGGGCTTCCTGTTGGCTGGGGATTTATCAGGCTGCCAATTTAGTACTATATACAGGAGAGATGACCCACAGGTATATACTATATACAGGAGGAGATGACACACAGGTATATACTATATACAGGAGGAGATGACACACAGGTATATACTATATACAGGAGCAGATAACACACAGGTATATACTATATACAGGAGCAGATGACACACAGGTATATACTATATACAGGAGGAGATGACTTACAGGTATATACTATATACAGGAGCAGATGACACACAGGTATATACTATATACAGGAGGAGATGACACACACATATATACTATATACAGGGGAGATGACACACAGGTATATACTATATACAGGAGGAGATGACACACACATATATACTATATACAGGAGAGATGACACACAGTTATATACTATACACAGGAGGTGATGACATACAGGTATATACTATATACAGGAGGAGATGACATCCTGGTATATACTACATACAGGGGAGATGACATACAGGTACATAGTATATACAGGGGCGATCACACACAGGTATATACTATATACAGTGGAGATGACACACAGGTATATACTATATACAGGTGGAGATGACATAAAGGTATATACTATATACTGGAGATGACACATGGGTATATACTTTATACAGGAGCAGATGATACACAGGTATATACTATATACAGGAGGAGATGACTTACAGGTACATACCATATACAGGAGGAGATGACACACGTATATACTATATACAGAAGGAGATGACATACAGGTATATACTATATAAAAGAGGAGATGACATAGGTATAGAGGAGGAGAGGACATACAGCAGGTATATACTATATACAGGGGAGATGACCTACAGTTATATACTATATACAGGAGATGACATACAGGTATATACTATATATAGGAGGAGATGACATACAGGTATATAGTATATACAGAAGAGATGACATACAGGTATATAATATATACAGGATGAGATGACACATGGGTATATACAATATACAGGAGGAGATGACATACAGCAGGTATATACTATTTACAGGAGAGATGGCATACAGGTATATACTATATTCAAGAGAAGACATACAGGTGTATACTATATGTAAGGGAGATAACAAACATGTATATACTGAGGTGAAAAAGAGGGGTGTGAGGTGAAAATGAAAAGGTGTGAGTGCAAAATGAGAGGAGTGAGGGAAAATAGTGGAGTGATCAGAAAATGACAGATGTGAGGTCGAAATGACAAGTGTTAGGGGGGAATGAGAGGAGTGAGGGGGACAATAAGAGGAGTGAGGGGGAAAATAAGAGGTGTAAGGGAGAAAATGAGAGGTGTAAGGGAGAAAATTAGAGGTGTAAGGGAGAAAATTAGAGGCATGATGGGAAAATAAGAGACGTGAGGTGCTATAACTAACCACAGATATTTACTATGCCCAGGCAACGCCGGGCTCTTCAGCTAGTATATATATATATATATATATATATATATACACTCAGTGGGGGAAAGGGGAAATAAGTATTTGATGCATCGCCAATTTTGCAAGTTTTCCCAACTACAAAGAATGGAGAGGTCTGTCATTTTTATCGTAGGTAGACTTCAACTGTGAGAGACTGAATCTTTAAAAAAATCCATGAAAGATTTTATTTCTGAGAGTCTTGAGTAGGGACAAATCAGACCTTCATCTTTGCCCATGGCGGCAGGGTTCTTTTCTACATAGTAGAAAGATGGAGGTCTCCGTCCCTGTTTAGATTTCCGGGAATTGAATCTAAGTATTATCTAAGATCCATATCCTCTTCCTCTGATTCCAGATTTATTCAACCAGGTCGTGGGAGCTAAGGTTTTCTCCAAGTTGGCTCCAGCTTTTCGCCTTAAGTTACCCTAGGCTCTTAAATTTCACAATGTGTTCCACAGGTCTCTGCTCAAGAGGTATGTTGAACCTCTTGAGTCCTCTCCCCTGCCACCACCTCCAATCATTGTTGATGGTAATTTGGAGTTCCAGATTTCAAGGATTGCTGATTCTCGTCTTCAGCATCGCTCCATGCAGTATATGGTGCACTGGAGGGGTTATGGTCCAGAGGAGAGGATGTGGGTTTCAGCAGAGGTGAATTCTGCTAGACTGGTTTGTTCGTTCCATGACTTTCATCCTGAGAACCCGGGCCCTGAGTGTCCAGAGGCCACTCGTAGAATGGGGGGGTACTGTCACGGGTGTGTCAGGTGTGACAGACAGTCATCCTGGATCAGGCTGTAGAAGGTCATAGTGATTAGTTCTCCAAGCACCTTCTTGATTTTTGCATCTCTGGTATGGAGTGATATCCTTCTCCCTCTGCATTACCTCCACCTTCTGGTGCTAATTAACACTTCCTTGCTGAAGGTATAAATACCGACAGTCTCTTCAGCAGGGTGCTGGTTTTAGCTCAATTTCCCTCTTTCTGGTAGGAAGTATTAGCAGTTGGCTAGCATCTTCTTGGAGCATTGCTGGTTTGATATTGCGGTGGTCTTCTCAAGCTAAGTGTATCCCCTCATTTGTCCACCCTCTATGTCTATAATTGTAGTGGAAGCTGACTAGCGCTTACCTCATCCCCTCCCTATCCAGAGCCTATCTCTAGGGTAAGGCAGGGATTTGTTTCCTGCTCGGTGATAGGTGTGGAACCTATTTAGGGATGTTTAAGGCTGACAGGGTGTTGTTAGATCTGCCTTGGGGTCTCCACTCCCCCCTTTCCTAGTGTTTTGGCTTCCTCTCCTTCTCCACCTTGTTGTTCACCTTGCTTCTCCCTTACTCAGCGTGACAAATTTCTAATAAGTGCCAATTGATGCCTTTTCACCAATATCCTTGCCTATTGTCGTGTAGCTCATCCCAGCCTTGTGCAGGTCTAAAATTTTGCCCCTGATGTCCTTAAACAGCTCTATGATCTTGGCCATGGTAGAGAGGTTGGAGTGTGATTGGTTGAGTGTGTGGACAGATAATGAGTTCAAACAGGTGCAATTAATACAGGTAATGAGTCCAGAGTAGGAGGGCTTCCTATAGAAAAACTAACAGAATTGTGATAGACAGCATTTTTGCTGGATAGTAGGTGATCAAATACTTATTTCATGCAATAAAATGCTATTTAATTATTTAAAAATAATCCAATGTGATTGTGACAACACAGCATGCATTTTTAATTAGGACAGACGTATTTTTCCTAGACCGGTCAAGAGACATTGGACATTGTTCGTATGAGCCTAAAAATTGACTCTAGAATTGATTATTGTGTTGCTATCCTTGGAGGACAGATATGCAGGGTCACTGGACAATTGATGTTCGTAGTATGTTGATTAGCCATTGTATAAATTCATGTAACGTGTTGACCTGCAAACAGTGAATGACAAACTATGCAGATTTATTAAATACTCAAACAATGAGTTAACCTTATCCCACTTTCCCAATGACCTGTGGATGATGGCCTAAAAGGTAGTTGTGAACTATAAAATGGGGATCTGCCTCTGTTCCCAGTGAGACTCTACAGAACAGCACTCAGGACATCATGGCTCCAACCTGAGGGATACAGATTGGAGACTCACTACAAGAAGACTCTCTACTTCTCCTTTATAAATTCCAGTGTTTAGCCTTCCCAACAAAAACCCTTTTTCTGTGTTTTTATAGTGTTTCAGTAGCATTTTTCTATTTTGATACTGTTAGGGTTCGTGGAATGCACTGAATATATTTATTAGATGGGATAGGTGCGTTCGCAACCCGAGATCCACCGTGCAGGAAAGAACCTGCTGCTAAGTAAGGCGGCGAAGCAAATTAGAACAAACAAACTCTTTTACTTCACAGAGCCCGTAGTGAAGAGAACGCTGTGCCCTGTTTAGCTCACTGGGGACACAGCTACTGTGTAGAGCCGACAGTGGTCATGCAGTCAAACCAACATGCAGCTCCTCTCCGGTGGAGCTGGAATTCTATCGGCTATTAGCCAGCCCTGAATGCACACATAAACTCCTCACCGGAGGTGCCAGCATTCTAGGGGCTTTTTTCAGCCGGGTCCCTGACTGCATACACAAAACTCCTCGCCGGAGGTGCCAGCATTCTAGGGGCTTATTTCAGCCGGGTCCCTGACCACACACACGACCACACTGGCGCTGAGCTCATACATATTTGACACTAGCGCATGGCCGTGTGGTCATGAGAACCTTTTATAGCTGTAGCACCTTCAGGACCTTCCAAGAAGGACCAATGGAAGGCTGCCACAGAACTTGATCAGGTACAGGACCTTCCTGGAGGACCAATGGAAGTTGCTGCAGTACCTGAGCATGTGACCCTTGATCTTCACTGAGAGATCTTACCCTGGGCATGCTCAGTGTGTGCAAAGCAGGACTTAGTCCCAGAAAAGCCTGCTCGCCGCAGATCAGTGCAGGGTGCAATAGCAGAGCCTGAAAAGGGAGCAGTAACTATTTGAACAGTATCCGACTCAGTGAGATGCTGGGACTGACATCTCCACTGAGCAGGCTCCACTGCGGCCGATGCAGAATGGGAGACCGCAGCAGACATGGTTCGAGATTCCCCCTGTGCAGCGGCGGGAACTCGACTCCTAACAGATACTTTATTTGTTATTTCTTCAGGTTTTTTCTTCCAGTCCAATGGGAAAAACACAGAAAAAGTTCTATTTTGAGATAAAATACGCTAATATGATCCATATTTAAAAAAAAAACACAGACGACAAAATGTCATCAAAATGCCACAAAACTAAATGCATTACATGAAGTGTGTTTTATATGGTATTATAAACTTAAACTGGATGTCTTGCTGATAAAAAATAAACCTCTAAAAAGCTATGTAAAATGCAGTATGAGAAACCAGACTTAGAGTGTCAGCTCCACAACAATAAACTGATTGCAAGAGGTCAAACTTCTTGAACTTGCAGTGATTGCTGGGAGGAAACTGACAGCGTGTCCACACTTCTATTGCAGTATGAATACAACAAGCTATTGACTCCTCAAATTAGCACCATAGAAGAGGCAATAGTCTCAGTTTTAAGATGTTATTTACATTGTACTAAAATCTGTATTTTATAGTTAACTCACTTCTCTTATTTTCCCATCACGCCTCTCATTTTCCCCTCTCACATCTTTCATTTTCCCCCTCACATCTCTCATTTTCTCCCTCACACCTCTCATTTTCCCCCTCACTCCTCTTATTTCCCCCCTCACTCCTCTCATTCCCCCCTAACACTTGTCATTTCGACCTCACATCTGTAATTTTCCAATCACTCCACTATTTTCCCTCATTCCTCTCATTTTGTACTCACACCTTTTCATTTTCACCCCACACCTCTCATTTACACCTCACACCTCTCATTTTCCCCTCAGTATATACATGTTTGCTATCTCCCTTATATATAGTATACACCTGTATGTCATCTCCTGTATATAGTATATACCTGTATGTCATCTCCCCTGTATATAGTATATACCTGTATGTCATCTCTCCTGTAAATAGTATATACCTTGCTGTATGTCATCTCCTCCTGTATATTATATATACCTATGTGTCATCTCCTCCTGTATATAGTATATACCTGTATGTCATCTCTTCTGTATATAGTATATACCTGTATGTCATCTCCTTCTATATATAGTAAATACCTGTATGTCATCTCCCCTGTATAGTATATACCTGTATGTCATCTCCCCTGTATATAGTGTATACCTGCTGTATGTCATCTCCTCCTCTATATACCTATATGTCATCTCATCTTTTATATAGTGTATACCTGTATGTCATCTCCTGTATATAGTATATACAGTTGTGACCAAAAGTATTGACACCCCTGCAATTCTGTCAGATAATACTCTATATATATATATATATATATATATATATATATATATCTATATACACACACAGTATATATACAGTATATATATATACACTGTATATATATATATATATACATACATACACAGTATATATAAAATGTGTGTGGCTATATATATCTGTAGCTTTGCCACCATAAAAGGAGGGGGCCCCACATTTCTTGCACAGGGGCCCCAAGCTGTCAGTGTCTGCCCTTGCAGTCGATATAAGGTTTAGAAGAAATATGCATCTCTTTAATAATATCTATGTCCTTCCACTTCCACAATAAAAACAAAAACTATTTTTTTTGTTTGAGAAGTCATTTCTAGTTCATATGCTACACTAATAAATATGTTTCAATAAAAAGCCCAAGATGCTTAACCTTGGTGAATTATTGTCCGCGGTTAATGCTACAGCAACCCCTGGAAAAAGTAATCCCGGCCTATGAACTATTAAGGCAATAAAGTCCAAGCCTTCCTGAAGATAAAGGAGAATTGTTTTCTCACTCTCACTGGTTTAATATCTGTTTACATGACACCAGAAATCTATTTGCACTTGACCTCTACCTTCAGCTTCTATCTTGGTATCGCTTGTTTTTATTTTTTTAGTGTTTTACGGTTGTTTGGTGTTTGCAATAATTTTAATCATCCCCTGGCTATATACCACACATTCACGCCAGAGGTCTAGGTTGTTCATTGCAATTCTAAAAATCTATAGCAACATATCAACAGCTGCAAGGAGTAAAGGGGCAATTTGTAAATAAACAGGGCCTTTTAGGGATTTTGTATCAAAAAGAGAGAGAGCCCTACTACTTTTTCATGTCCATTATGTATAAAAGTAATGCTGAGAATAGTGTCAAGCATAGTTCTTCTTGCCGGAGGACTGATGTTGAAGAGAGGTCGGAGAACTAGCTCCCAGCCCTAACTTAGCAGTAAAATTTCCATAAATATAAGCATGAAGATGAAACTAAACTAGAATTTGCACTGTTTCTGTATATTTCCATCATTATTTAGCTGAAAACACACACGTTTAAAACATATATATATACACATACACACATATATATATACACACACATTCATGCGGCGGGTGAAATAAGTATTGAACACGTCACCAGTTTTCTAGGTAGCTATATTTCTAAAGGTGCTACTGACATGAAATTCACAAGATAGTGCTAACAACCCATCCAATCCACACAGGCAAAGAAATCAAACCATACAGTGGCATTTAAAAGATAGGGTACCCCTGATCTAATTTACTGTTATTGTCAACAGTTAAGCAAGTGGAAGATGAAATGATCTCTAAAGGGGCTGAAGTTAAAGATGACACATTTCTTTTGTATTTTAGGCAAATATATATATATATATATATATATATATATATATATATATATATATAGATAGATATATATATATATCTATATATATAATTGTCTAAGGGTTTTTCCGTCTGTCTGTCTGTCTGTCCAGGAAATCCCGGCTCTCTGATTGGTCGAGGCCGCCAGGCCTCGACCAATCAGCAACGGGCACAGCGACGATGATGTCATAAAGGACGTAGACATCCTGCGTCTCTGATTGGTCGAGGCCGCCAGGCCTCGACCAATCAGCAACGGGCACAGTGACGATGATGTCATAATGGTTGCCATGGCGACGATGATGTCATAAAGGTTGCCTCGATCAATCAGCGACGGACACAGTCTGCCGCGAATTCTGGAATCATCATTGTCCATATATTACAGGGACATGCATATTCTAGAATACCCGATGCGTTAGAATCGGGCCACAGTCTAGTATATATATATATATATATATATATATATAGTCATTTTTTACATTTTTAAAAATTACAAAAAGGAAAATGGGTCAATGCAAAAGTTTGACAATTTTCAGTGAGAGCTGCTCATAGGATTGCCAGAATCAGAATCCCTGCTTGACTACAAAAGACGTTTAGAAAGATTTATCAGGCTCTGGAGTTGTGCTACTTTGCTATACTGTTCAGAGACACCTACACAAATATGGCCTTCATGGAAAAGTCATCTGAAGAAAACCCTTTCCTGCATCCTCACCATAAAATTCAGCAACAGAAGTATGCAAAAGGACATCAAAACAAGCCTCATGCATTTGGACCAATTAGGTTAAAATAGGAGTATTTAGCCACAATGATCACTGGTATGTGTGGAGAAAAATTAGCACAGAATTTCAGGAAAAGAACATCTCACCTACCATTAAGCATCTGGGTGGATCAATTATGCTTAGGGATTGTGTTGTAGCCAATGACACTGGGAATATTTCATGGATAGGGGTGAGCGAACTCGAACTCAAAGTTCGGGGTCTGTATCTAAACCTCAAACATGGACTTTTAACAGGATGTTCTGTTCAGTTCTGCAGCGCAGCCAATCAACGAGCTTTTAGGCTGTGGGAACTTCTGGAGCCATCATAACCATGCAAAGTACTGTGATTAGCTGGTGCTGCATGTTAACCGACCTGTATAAAGACCGGATCACGGGGGCCGCCACCATTATGCTTTGATTAGTGTATGGACAGGATGCACCTGGAGTGAGGGACAGTGTTAGGTGGCGCACTCTGCAAAATAGCCACTGTGTGTCCTCTGCATCCATATCTGTGGGAGTACTATGCAAAAAGTGACTGTGTGCAGAGCAATTCTGATCAGCCAGAAACTGAGAATGTCTCTCTAGCTATGTGTGCAATGTTGTGCAATAATAAATTTAAAAAAATAAAATATAAAAATACTAGATGGCAGCCCGATTCTAAAGAATCGGGAGTCTAGAATCCATATATACTTTATTTATTCAAATGTAAGAATAATACAATTAATAAATAATAGTAAGAAAGAACAAAAAATGGCTGCACTCACCAGCTCTTGACAATTCTTGTTATTTAAGGTACAGTTACACAGGATCCATGAACATGCTTATGAGGGGAGGCAGTATATGGAGAAAACACCAAACAAAAGTTAAAAATTGGTGTGAAAATGTCACTGAACCACTTCACAACTAAATATATATAGTTTTGGTAAATGGTATTATCATTTTTTTGACGAAATTCGGCAGGAGCTTGAAGAGCAACGTCACTGGGCCCGCCTCCACGCAGTAGAAACTTGCTGTGAGGTAAAAATTCAAAAATCACACCAAAATGGCGGGCGGAGTGTGTCACAGTACGGCACGTTTCTGATTGGTCGCTCGCAGCAGGCGGCAACCAATCAGACACTGGACACTGTTGACGTCACTTATCTCCGGACATTAGCTCCGGACATTAGCTCCGGACAAAGCCACGGAAGTTGGCACAAATTGCAGGAAGTAGTATTCTAGGCAATTATATATTAGATATTTTTTCTTTTCTTTTTAAATTCTTATTTTTTCCTCTCATCTTGATCTCTATTCTATGCATCGATGTCTTGCTGCCAAACATGCACAGGCCACTTTTATGCAGTTGATCTTACACCAGGTTGCTAGTTTATTTCTCTCTGTAGCCTTTTTAGCCATGCTGGTTACTTTGCATATGCACAACACAACATTTTGCACACGTACCTAGAGGGACACTCCGTTTCTGGCTGATCAGAATTGCTGCTCTGCACATGGTCTACACATTTTGATGAGTACCCTTTATTATTAAGTAACTCTGATCCGCGAGTATCATATTTGCTTACAGAGATAGATTTACCCTTTGTGTGCCTGACCTATTGTTTTGTTTTATTTGTCTATTTATTAGTGGAGCTTTACTTAGTCACTTATTGTCCTACATGGTTATTCTTTGTGTAGGGGCGTTATCGGATTTTCATGCGGTTACATTTTTTTAAGGGATTTTAACCCAATTTCTTGTGTGTGTTGAAAATCTGTAAAAAAGTTTACCTTACTTTATGATCATCTTGTGCTAGGTGTGCACACCATTATTTGTTTGGTCTCCCCTCTTCCTTATTTACATTGTGGAGGAAAGACAACCTGTGTTGCTCCAGAGCGGGAGGTTACCCCCAATGCATGGACTGTGACAGCATTTTTTCTTTGTTGTTTTCCTATTTTAGCTCTAAGGGCTGTGTTTACTTTCCCCTTGTTGTTGGCTTATGCTGCCATAATAAACCAACTGAAGATTTAAAGAGACAGTGTTCCTGTTTTTTAGTTCAACTCGTAGTATATAGTATAAGGAACAGATAACATTAGGGCATTATTAAGTGTATATTAATCATCAATAGTAGAGTTCGACGTTATTAGCCAATATCGGTCCTTAATAGATGTGCAGGGAGAGTTCCCCCTTTAAAAAATATGATTAGTATTTTTGGCGGGTAACTCATCCTTTTTCAGCAGCAGTCTCTTTTCCATTTGTGGGCTGAAAAATACTTTTATCCTACCGCTTGGTCTATACGAGCATTGTTGGTAAAACATTTTTCTACTATGCAGCCGTCTTTTTGTGAGTAGTGGATCTAAGGCCGGTTTCACACGTCAGTGGCTCCGGTACGTGAGGTGACAGTTTCCTCACGTACCGGAGCCACTGACACACGTAGACGCATTAAAATCAATGCATCTGTGCAGATGTCATTGATTTTTTTTGACATGTTAGTGTTCGTGGGAGCGCACGTATTACATGGACCCATTAAAGTCAATGGGTCCGTGTAAAACACGTACCGCACACGTGTAAAACACGTACCGTGTGCCGTGCAGGAGACAGCGCTCCAGTAAGCGCTGTCCCCCCCACATGGTGCTGAAACCGCGATTCACATCTTCTGTGCAGCAGCGTTTGCTGTAAAGAAGATATGAATAATCCATTTTTGTGGATTTTCGTGTATAAAATAAAGGTCCATGTCCCCACCCCTTGTGCGCCCCCCCCCGCTGTTCTGAAAATACTCACCCAGCTCCCTCGTTGGCTGTCGCTGCTTCCTCTCCTGGCCGCACCTTCTACTGTATGCGGTCACGTGGGGCCGCCGATTACAGTCATGAATATGTGGCTCCACCTCCCATAGGGGTGGAGCCGCATATTCATTACTGTAAATGACCAGCCCCACGTGACCGCATACATTAGAAGGTGCGGCCAGGAGAGGAAGCAGCGACAGCCAACGAGGGAGCTGGGAGAGTATTTTCAGAACAGCGGGGGGGGGGGGCGTACAAGGGGTGGGGACATGGATCTTCATTTTATACACGAAAAACCACAAAAAATTGGATTATTCATATCTTCTTTACAGCAAACGCTGCTGCACAGAAGATATGAATCGCGGTTTCAGCATGATGCAGGGGACAGCGCTAAACTTTAGCGGTCTCCTGCACGTTCCGTGTGGTACCCAGTGGGCACATGTGTGCCACACTGATGTGCCACAGAAACGCAGGGGTACACGGACACGGATAATTCCGGTACCGATTTTTTTCTGGTACCAGAATTCACTGGACGTGTGGGACTGCCCTAAAAAAAAATTGGGATGGGCCACAAGACAATAGGCAAGCAGATTGGTGAGAAGGCAACAATTGTTGGCACAACTATTAGAAAATGGAAAAAACACAAAATGACTGTCAATCTTCCTCGGTCTGGGGGCTTCATGCAAGATGTCTCCTCTTGGGGTAAGGATGATTCTCAGAAAAGTCAGGAATCTGCCCAGAACTACACAGGAGGACCTGGTAAAGGACCTAAAGATAGCTGGAAACAGTCTCAAACATTACCACTATAGGAGCACATTGCGCAGTCATTGATTAAAATCCTGAAGGGCACGCAAGATCCCCTTGCTCACGCCAGCACATGTCCAAGCCCGTTTGACGTTCTAGTATGCAGTTGTCTTTCCCATTTGTGGGCCTGAATTTTTTTTTTTATTATACAGCTGTATCTTTATGGGCAGTGTTTCTAAAATGTTTTCCTACTATGAAGCCATGATTTTGTGAGTAGCGATTCTAAAAAAAAAAAAATATGTAAATGGAAAATAGAAAAAACTGGGGTAGAGTCTCACAATGACTGGGTACGTCTGGTATACTTCTATATTCAGCCAAAGGTATGGACAAGTCCTGTGAGATCCAAGCCTGGTTCATTTTAATGACTGTGAGCTTGCCCACGTTGACTGTGGACAGGCACATGTGCCTGTCTGTGATCACACCTCCTACCATGGTAAACACACGTTCCGACAGGACTCTTTCTGCAGGGCATACCGTGTAAAGGTCAGGCTAAGGCCATGCATCCAATTCAAAGATTCAGAAGTTAAATGGGCCAGGCCTATCACTCAGTATGTGGAGACATGTGGACATATACTATTCTACCATGTTGTTGAAATTGTCATGCTCATGTATTTGATCCTTTTAGCTTGTGTTTTGTGGTTGGCTTCTATTTCTGTAAAGAAACACATTTTCTCCAAGTGTTTGGTTTCGGTTTCCTGGCTGCAGTCTGTCCAGCTTAACCCAGGCATTTTTAATTGTCCACATATACAGTTGAAACCAGACGTTTACATACACTATATAAAAAAAGACACATGCATGTTTTTCTCAATATCTGACATGTTTATGGGCAATGGTACCAAATATTAATGAAATGTATGTAAACTTTTGACTTTGCAGCAAGTGATAAAAATGCCTTAAAACATTCTCTCATTAATTTGGCAAATAATAGTTATGGTAACCCTAATTGACCTAAAACAGGAAAATTTATTCCGATTTCATGTCAGATATTGAGAAAAACATGTATATGTGTCTTTTTATATCGTGTATGGAAACTTTTAGTTTCAACTTTTTTTTCACTAACCTATTAATCCACAGTGAAGTATAACCTAAACACTGCCTGCTGCTAATAGGTATCGTATCCGATGATGGTGCTGAATTTTGCCACATGCCAAGTAAGGTTTTCCACATTTCTGCCATGCCAACCATTCCTTCTTAGGTGGTAGCAGTGCCCCAGCTGCGTTGGCCACTTTATCCTACTCTGCCATGTGCTTCCATTGAGCTCCGGCTGTCAAGTGAGGACGCCGTCAGTAGTGCGTCTACCATCGTGCGCTTGAATTCCAACATTTTCCGATCTCGCTCTAGTGACAAAAGTAAGGATGGAATGTTGTGCTTGCATTGGGGATCCAATAGGGTGCTCACCCAGTAATCAACATTTGTAACAATCCTGCCAACTAAGAAGTCATCGCACAGGCACAACATGATTTGCCAAGCTACCAAGAGGCATTGATAGCCTGTCCTCGGGGGGAGGTGTATCGTCTGTGTCCTCTGCATTGTGTCTATCCCTCCAGCCATGCTCCAGTGATGCAGTTTGCTGCTTTGAGTGCCACCCTGCTGTGAACACAGTTGTTCCTCATCCTCCAAAACTGTCTCCTGGCTGAACATTTGTGTACTGGCCACTGTTTGTACAAGACAACATCTTCCAAGACGTGTGGACGGCTGGCCTGATAATGGTGTGAATGTTCCCTGTTCCTCCTACTTTTTCTCCTGTGCCACCACCTCATCCATCATCGCCTGAAGCTTTTTTTCTAAGAGGCAGAGAACTGTTATAGTAACATTGATGGTAGCGTCATCAGCATGGTCCTCATTCGTGGATTATTCGAAACAGCGCAACACGTCACACATGAAAGCCCACTTTGTTTGTTTTATAGTGGTGTTGTTTTGCAGAGCGACTCATCCATGGTTGCTGCAGCTGAAACTCCACTATCATGTGCTGCTGCTCGCACAATCTCTCCAGCATATGCAAGGTGGAGATCCACCTTTTGGGTCCATTGCATATGAGGTGGGGAGCAGGAAATCAGAAGTGACACTACACCGCAGACAGGTGAGCAGCAGCAGGGTGCGCACAGATGGTCCGCACTTTCTGACCAGAAGAGGAGACGGTGGAGGAAGCAAAGTATGTGGACAGAGAAAAGGCTAGAGGCTGGCAGTGTAGCACAGTACCAGCCAACTTAATGGCTAGGGACTGGCCTCAATGCTTTTGCAACCTTCTCCCTATATTGCTGTGCAGCTGGGGCAGTGTGACCACCACCTCTTGCTCCAAATTGCTTAAATCACTCAGATGCCCTTGGCATCTTGTGGGATCTAGGATCTCATCATCCCCATTGCATTATCACACCTCTATTGTTTGTCCGTAACTCTACTGCCTAACTAATCCACTTCTGCCCTCACTACTCCTCTGCTTCTTCCCTCTGCAAATCCCTTGTCTCCCAATTCCACAGCATATCCACTTCAAGCTAATAACATTGACCTACAAAGCTGTACATAATGAGATGATTGGAAGCACAAGCCTAATATTTGGATTAATGGCCAGTTTATGTAATTTTTTTTTTAGATGTTTCCGAAAAATATAAAAATTAGTATTTCAACAGTACATTCAACATAAAAACCTGGTTTAAACAGAACATTTTCTGATTACATATTCCCTTTAAGACAGAATCTAAGGCATCACACAATCTGTTCATGCAAATTGAATACTTTTTATGAAAACACAGCACTTAAAGTTTTTACTTTTTTTAATTAAAGATAAAAGCATTACATTTATATATAAAATAAAGTCTTTGACATTACATCAATGCAGTAGACTCTTCTCTATGGAACATAACAGCAGAAGTACACAATAATACTTGACTATAATTTAGACATCAGACACAAAATGCCAAATCTGTCATGGAAGACGCACAGAGTTTTTAACAAGCAGTAACAATTGGTTTTGTAAGCCCTATTACTTACTAGACCGAGGTCTACAGTACATCTCCATTAGGCACAGCATACCATCATATAAGAAATCATGAAGTGCCCATCCTGTTTGAAGATTTTCGCGTCTATTGTGGAGTTCAGTACCACAAATGGCTGTCCTCCCATATTCGGTCTTGTGGAAGTTGTTGTATACAGTAAGCAAACAAACCTCCAACACTCCTATATTATTTTTGCATGTTTGGACTTCTCTGCACAGACTTTTCCTACGGAAAGCAAATTGTTTTGCACCCATTGCAAAAATTAAAATTTAAGAAACATTGTTTTGGTTGAAAAACACCAAAAGGATAACAACTTTGGAGTAATCTTTTTCATATATCAAAATCCAGATATCTGTCTCAGAGCTTATCCCACCTGTCTTCCAAACATGACAATGGTTACCTGGTCCCTGGTCTTTTTTCTTAATGCTTATTATGAAGCTGGATAGAAAACCTTTTTCTGAAGAGCCTGCTTAGAGTCATAGGGCCCGAGTAATCAAAGCTTCTTAAAACAGAATTTTGGAATCAGAGCTTTGAGAAGCTGGAAAATTTTTGCACAACTCAAGAGTTGCTCCAAAATTGTCTCTTTTAGTATTCATAACCAGTTTCTTCCAGCTCTGACAAAAAAAGGCAGAGCCATTGTGGAACAGGGGTGTGATGCCACAGCTTGTCTAATGCATGGCAATCTGTGGAGTCACTCAAGCCAGAAATTCACTTCAAAAACCTCACTTTAGTAAGGTACTGATGTGGCACACAGAGGCGCACGCCACTCGACAAACGCTCCAGATTAATGAAGGGCATGTACACCTGTCTAAAGCACTCCACCTCATCAAGACTGGTGTGAACAAGGATTGTCTTCATGAATCTGGCCAAAAAAATTTAAAGGTGTTGTCCACTATTAGGACAACCCCTTCTTGAACTAAAGGTTTGGCCCTGATAAAATAATAAAAGCTTATACTCACCTCCCGTGCTAGCACCGTTCAAGCGGTGTCCGCACTTGGTCTCGGAGCTTTTGTGCAGTGTTGTGACACGTGGTGACCTGTGCCTAATCAGTGGTGGAGTCACTGTCTCCACCTTCTTTAAGGTTTGAACATGAAGAGGAAGACAGATCAGCTGCAGAGACAGTGACACCAGCCACGGGCTCCACGAGTCACAACACTGCGAGAGCACTCCGGGACCACAAGTGATGACACCGCTGGAATGGCGCCAGCATGGAATGTGTATAGTTTTTTTTTTTTTTTAATTTTATTGGGGCCAAACATTTACTTCAAGAAAGGGTTGGCCTGGTAGTAGACAACCCCTTTAAAATGGCATATTTTAGTTACTACTGGATAGTAAATGTTACTATAAAGTAACTGATTAAGATCTGTAATTACCCAATTAAGATAAAAAAAAAAAAAAAGGACAACAGGCACTGCAGGTCAAGAAAGCTACAAAAGTGAACAGCAGCAGCATTAGGCTGCCGTCACACTAGCAGTATTTGTTCAGTATTTTACATCAGTATTTGTAAGCCAAAACCAAGAGTGGGTGATAAATGCAGAAGTGGCTCATATGTTTCTATTATGCTTTTCCTCTATTTGTTCCACTCCTGGTTTTGGCTTACAAATACTGATGTAAAATACTGACCAAATACTGCTAGTGTGACGGCAGCCTTAGGCTGGAGACAAGCTTGTAATTTTTTAAAATGTTTTTTTACTGTACATTTCCCATTTTCTTTTCAATCCACTCCTGAGTTTAACTCAAAAACCTGCATTAAAAAGGGAGATGGACTTTTAAGTAGTAGCCACTAGCTGGAGCATTACTGAAAGACTCCTAGCATCATGTTGGACTTATTGGAGTCATAGGATTGGTGCAAAAATGAGCCTCACAGCCTTTGAGCAAGAAAAGTGGACCTACCGACTCTTATACAGCGACAGGTTGGCATTTCCACTACGTTTCTAGTGTACTTTATTGATCTTGTGAGGGCTAGAATACTTGGATACACAGTGCTACGTATGTAGGTGTAATAATTAGCGATGAGCGAGTATACTCGTTGCTCGGGTGATCTCCGAGTATTTGTTAGTGCTTGGAGATTTAGTTATTGTTGACTCATACTGTGCAGTTATAGAGAACCGCAAGATTATTTGGAGTGTCAGAGGAACCAGTGTTTCCAATACATTTCCACGTTGGTAACATGCTCAGGAGTGCTGTCTACATCAGTCCATGTGCCCTATAGGTCTCACATTTCCAAATCATCAATATTAGCACATTTAGGGACTCCGAATCTGCTTGATCTGGTAACATACATTTAATTATCGAAGTGACAAGTTGTAGACGGACGCTATACCTTGACCCAAGAATGAGGCCCCTTCTTGCACCCTGCAGAATGAAGGAGTGCATGAACAAATAGGTCATATCAAACAATATAGACAAAAGGTGCTAAATAATGCAAAGACACCACTTGAAACAGACAAGACATAAAAATCAGTAGGAACACACAATTTCTAAAAGGTGCTTTATGCTTACATATGATCTGATATAATAAAATAAAACGCTCTAACTTGCATATATAGTATTTAAAATGGCCACCGCTATAGGAGAAATTTCTGTACAAGTTTATGGTTGTCGCCAGTTTTGACAGACACTCAAATTGGAATAGAATTGTACCTTGAAATCCAATATAAAGTTCATTTTAAGAACATTACGCGTAAATAATAACATTGCAGTAAGACATTTTATATAATCCAATACAACCCTATGAGATTATTATTTGTAACAGGTCTGTAACAATGGCAAAGGCCTGTGTCCTAGCTAGAAAGCAGTATTATCTTTCCAGAGGACTATGCGTAACAAAAATAAATATCACAGTATATATCCCACCACCTGCAAGCTTACCCTCAACATTTTTTTTTTATCTCGATTTCAGATTTACTGTTTGACCTAAAAACAGAATAAACTTGCCAAGCTGGCTAGCACTTTTAGGCTATGTGCACACGTTGTAGATTATTTGTGGTTATTTAGCGTTTTTGCGCTATAAAAACGCTATAAAACCGCAAATAATCTGCATACATTAAGGATCCCATAATTTATAATGGAATCCGCAATTTCTGTACACATGATGTGCGTTTTTCCGCATGAAAAACGCATTGCGGAAAAATAATGAACCTGTTCATTAATTTTGCGTTTTTTTAGCGGATTTCCCACTGTCTAATGCATTGGGAAATGTCCAGGAAAAACCGTGCAAAAAAACACGTCAAAACCGCGCAAAAAAACGCATGCGGATTTCATGCGGAAATCTGGCAGAAATGTCCGGATTTCCACAGGAATTTTCTGCATGAATTCCTGAACGTGTGCACATAGCCTTAACATCATGAATACCCGAGTACTTTTATACTGGGAAACTTTGATGTTAAACTATTTTCCACCCCAAAGCTTTTGTGGCATAACAACTAGATTGGTAAGGGTATGTCCACACGTTGCGGATTTTGCTGTGGATTCGCAGCAGTTTTCCCTGAGTTTACCATGTAAACCTATGGAAAACAAAATCCGCAGTGCACATGCTGTGGAAAAAAAAAACGTGCGGAAACATAGCGTTGTTTATTCCACAGCATGTCAATTCTTTGTGCAGATTCCACAGTGGTTTACACCTGCTCCGTAATCGGAATCCGCAGGTGGAATCCGCAAAAAGATCGCAGTAAACCCGTGGCAATTCCGCAGGAAATCTGCAGTGCGGTTTACCTGCAGATTTACCAAAATTAGTACGGAAAAATCCGCAGCGTGTGCACATAGCCTTAGACCATTACCAAAGGGTTTTGGGTCCAACAGATAGATGGCAGCACAGCACTTTAAAATCCAATGGAAGCACAGAAAAAAATATGGTGCACGTTTATCTCCAATTTATGCTTATGGGTCAAAAGTGACAACATAGACTCCAAGCCACACATTAGTATCAGATTTTTTTTTATATATTTATATCTAGTTGCTTTGTTAAAAAAGTCTAAGGGATTTTAATATTAAAAGGGATTCAATTACTAGTTTGCGAATTCTAAGACGTATGCATATGCAGGACTGACTCTGAATTTTGGCTTTAACTTCAATGGACATTATATAATGATTGTCATCTTCAATTTGAAGCATTAAAAGGAACTTTCAGATCTTATTACGATGTGGAACTAAATACTTAAAAGGGAACCTATCAAACTCACCCCACCAACCATTAAAATGACTTCGTGGGTTATCACGGGAACTGGCTTATCTTTTAAAGGACTACAAAGGGCTGCTTCAGTGGAGGAGAAATTGTGCTTTTTTAAGTTTGGTTTGGAAGTGCATTGAGGTGTGATGATGCACTTAGAGCTCCTTAGCATGAATTATTCTGGGGCTAGCAGCACCCATCCCCTGCCTGACTGCCAGATCAGATGCCAGTGTACCATAGCAATGAGTCAAGAAAGGTGCTTCCATGTACTGAAATACAGCAGAGGCTAGGGAACTGTAAGTGCATGATCATAGCCCCAATGCACTTCCAGACAACCCCAACACAATTTCTGCCAGAAGTAGCACTGTGTGGGACAAACTGGCTTATCTTTTAAATGGCTATACAGTCACATGGTTGTGGGTGAGTTAAAGTTTCTGAAATGTTCAGA
The DNA here is from genome assembly GCF_032444005.1 of Ranitomeya imitator. Classification (NCBI taxonomy): domain Eukaryota; kingdom Metazoa; phylum Chordata; class Amphibia; order Anura; family Dendrobatidae; genus Ranitomeya; species Ranitomeya imitator. The sequence continues at coordinate 313,198,367 of NC_091282.1, read as the reverse complement.
AACTTAAAGTGAACGTGACAGCAGATTTATGTTGCTCCAACTACGGGTAGCATGAATCGCACATGTTTATAGGGAGTGAAAAAGCTGTTGAGGACTTGCCTTCTGGACTACTCATCTTAGACACAGCTTTTGAAAGAGTTTTTTTTACTAAAATGCCAAAGCATTTCAGCATTGATCATGCATATTGTAGCCATCATCTGATTTATGCTGCCTGTGATGGAGAAAGCATGAATCTCACGTCAGCTTCGCTTTAATAGCATTAGTTGCCTTCAAGACTTCGAACCATGCACCTCATAATATCGTTTTCTTGAGAATATTCAAATTTCTACAATATTTATATCTCCTTTAGAATTTACTTCCAAGGGAAATTTCCAGGCAGATTGCCGATATGACAGAAATCGGTGCCTAGCAAGACCCTTATAAGAATAATGTTCCAGCTGCAATCGGATTACAGCAGTGAAATTAAATGGCATAAATCTTGTATAAATGCATGCCGTTTGCAGGGTATGTGATGCACATATTATGTGACCCATTAGGTCTCAGACGATAAAATGAAATTTATGGAAGAAATACTTCAAAATATCCCTTCCACAATGTTTTATATATACAGTGGGGCAAAAAAGTATTTAGTCAGTCAGCAATAGTGCAAGTTTCACCACTTAAAAAGATGAGAGGCGTCTGTAATTTACATCATAGGTGAACCTCAACTATGGGAGACAAACTGAGAAAAAAAAATCCAGAAAATCACATTGTCTGATTTTTTAACATTTTATTTGCATATTATGGTGGAAAATAAGTATTTGGTCAGAAACAAAATTTCATCTCAATACTTTGTAATATATCCTTTGTTGGCAATGACAGAGGTCAAACGTTTTCTGTAAGTCTTCACAAGGTTGCCACACACTGTTGTTGGTATGTTGGCCCATTCCTCCATGCAGATCTCCTCTAGAGCAGTGATGTTTTTGGCTTTTTGCTTGGCAACACGGACTTTCAACTCCCTCCAAAGGTTTTCTATAGGGTTGAGATCTGGAGACTGGCTAGGCCACTCCAGGACCTTGAAATGCTTCTTACGAAGCCACTCCTTCATTGCCCTGGTGGTGTGCTTTGGATCATTGTCATGTTGAAAGACCCAGCCACGTTTCATCTTCAATGCCCTTGCTGATGGAAGGAGGTTTGCACTCAAAATCTCACGATACATGGCCCCATTCATTCTTTCATGTACCCGGATCAGTCGTCCTGGCCCCTTTGCAGAGAATCAGCCCCAAAGCATGATGTTTCCACCACCATGCTTTACAGTGGGTATAGTGTTTGATGGATGCAACTCAGTATTCTTTTTCCTCCAAACACGACAAGTTGTGTTTCTACCAAACAGTTCCAGTTTGGTTTCATCAGACCATAGGACATTCTCCCAAAACTCCTCTGGATCATCCAAATGCTCTCTAGCAAACTTCAGACGGGCCCGGACATGTACTGGCTTAAGCAGTGGGACACGTCTGGCACTGCAGGATCTGAGTCCATGGTGGCGTAGTGTGTTACTTATGGTAGGCCTTGTTACATTGGTCCCAGCTCTCTGCAGTTCATTCACTAGGTCCCCCCGCGTGGTTCTGGGATTTTTGCTCACCGTTCTTGTGATCATTCTGACCCCACGGGGTGGGATTTTGCTTGGAGCTCCAGATCGAGGGAGATTATCAGTGGTCTTGTATGTCTTCCATTTTCTAATTATTGCTCCCACTGTTGATTTCTTCACTCCAAGCTGGTTGGCTATTGCAGATTCAGTCTTCCCAGCCTGGTGCAGGGCTACAATTTTGTTTCTGGTGTCCTTTGACAGCTCTTTGGTCTTCACCATAGTGGAGTTTGGAGTCAGACTGTTTGAGGGTGTGCACAGGTGTCTTTTTATACTGATAACAAGTTTAAACAGGTGTCATTACTACAGGTAATGAGTGGAGGAAAGAGGAGACTCTTAAAGAAGAAGTTACAGGTCTGTGAGAGCCAGAAATCTTGATTGTTTGTTTCTGACCAAATACTTATTTTCCACCATAATATGCAAAAAAATTTATAAAAAAACAGACAATGTGATTTTCTGGATTTTTTTTTCTCAGTTTGTCTCCCATAGTTGAGGTCTACCTACGATGTAAATTACAGACGCCTCTCATCTTTTTAAGTGGTGGAACTTGCACTATTGCTGACTGACTAAATACTTTTTTGCCCCACTGTAGGACATTTGGTTGTGTACACCACTATGTTGTACAATAGTCCACTAACCAATTTTCTGCTGATGTCTGCATTCTCTAACTACATAACAAATTTCCACACATTGCTTTCTTCCATTAAATCCTCGAGAATGGTAGGCATGAAATCTCACAAGTGTCAGCTCGTAAGACAAAGCTATTTTGCTATAAATCAACTACCTGGAAATCAAAAAGTGCTATCAGTTCCTTCACCCCACCCCACTTATATATCACCCACTATGGTGCTACATGTAATATATATATTTAGTTTTTTTTTTAAATATGCCTTTAATCCAGTTTTATAGGATCTGGTTAAACTTGACTTATCTCTTGACATACATAGAATCATCCATATAAAATCCTGGCAATTGTGTTTTGAGCAGATGGGGGCAGATCAGATTTTCAATTGCAAATGATATTGTCTAATGTACAAGTAAAGGCTTCCTAAACCCTAAAGTTCAAAACTGCATGACATTAACGACAAACAGCAAGCAGTCATATGCTATTCAATAGGCAACTGAACTGCATTGCTGATGGTTGCAGATAATTTGTCACATATAGGTCAGGTTTGTGAGTTGCATCTCAGGTCGAGAGGTCCACCTAGATCCTGGGTGTGTAGAAAAGGTTGCCAGTCAGCAGACGTCTCGTGAACTCCCTCAAGAGAAGCTCCCGCTCTCTGGTAGCTCCTTTCATGATGCCTCGGTTCTCTTGCGCTCTTCTAGACAGGTAAGGTAGAACTTCGTTGACAGGTCCATAGGGAACATACTTATATACAGGATAGCCTGCTTGTCCTGTCATAGAAAGGAGCACAAGAAATAACTGATACACATACCAAATTCAGAAGGATACATTTACATTAGAATGCTTCAGAAAGAAAATACTTCCAGCAATATCACTTGGTATAATAAACTGCACTTTAGCTGCACAGCTTTAATGTAATATTTTTTTAGAAGCCGGAAAGGACAATAAAGAAAATGTAGACAGAATATTAGAAGAAAGGGGGTTAAGGGTAGGTACACACGTCATCTTTTATATAACCTTTTTCAAGTTGAAGACAGTTCCTTAAGATGCCAGGAGTTCCTGAAAAGTACTTTTTTTTTGGTGGTGGACTTGCCGCAGCCCTTTTCCACCTTTCTTTAACACTATGACTACTGGACTCGTGACCCCGACTAGAACTACTGAAGTGCAAGTAGTCAAAATGACTATACCAGTAGTCCTAGTGTTAATAGTATGCCTGTACAAATAGTGAGCGGAGCATGGAAGCCGCCAGAAGAATGTCGAGATAACTTTAGCCAATTTATGCTTTAGACAGTTGAATAGGTTAAAAAAAGATCAAATACATGGGACATATTCACAAGAAGTTTCGATATGTTCATGCTTTTGTTTAGAGTTTTTTATTTTAAATGTATAAAAAAGGTACTGGAAACATGCGTAAGGAATGGATTTATGTTGCGTAGTAAAATATTCAGGGTTGAAAGGTCATGTAAAAATGAACACTCAAACGTTGAATTCCGTTTTAAAAAGGGGTTGTCAAAGGTGTATTTGTTTTCTATCCAGCTCTGGAAACCATGTCTAGGCCACCCAAGACTAGCAACCGACAACATGCGTGTCTAGTCACCTGATGCACACCGCTAAGTTCTGGTGAGGGTGCAGGCATAGCTCCCGAACCAGTGTAGAACTCCAGAGTATCCCGCGCTGGTTCCATGAGGGTGAACAAAGGAAATTAGGCTTACATTTCTTGTTTTAAAAACAATTCTACCTTTAAAAAAATAAAGCACGGTAACTAAAAATGTAAAAGCAATACAGAACCCCTTCAAGTTTAATTAAATAAATCTACGTTAATACTCACCGAGAGGAAAACTGATCTGGTCACACATGCCTAGCAACTGTCCAAAGTATACTTTTTTCTCTTTAGGAAAAATGCCCAATTCATGCATTCTGATGAGAAAAAAAAAAAAAACATCAATCATTGGGAAATAAAGCATAATTCTGTCCTTCCTATTTCACATAAAATAATAATAAAAAAGTGTTGCTTTAATTAGACAACTAGATCATTATATCGTTCTATATTAAAACCTTTACATTAAAACTAGAACTTATTCCTTATTCTGAGGGCGGCCCTTTAATTACTCCATGTCTGGACTACTTCATAAAAAATAAACAGCAAATTGCCTAGTTCAGAATAATTCAGCATGAAGGTTACCACTGATGTTCTTAATACCAAGGCGGTGGGTGATCTTGTGGACATTTTTCCTTTACATTTACAGAAGGGAAAATTCAGATGTTTTAGGACAGGAAAAATATGTATCTTTGCACCGCACTAGCCAGTAGATAGAAAAATATAAAAATTTGAGAGTCCTCAGTGGTTGATACCATCTTTTTGGTTAGCCATTAAAAGGTAACAAATCAGTCAGTAGTGGATCTACCAGCGTGCGCTTGTATTCCCACATTTTCAGATCCCGCTCCGGTGACGGAAGTAATAATGGTACGTTGTCCTTGTAGCAGGGATCCAGCAGGGTCGTCACCTAATAATCAGCAATGGTAACATTATGGGCAACTCGTCGGTAGTTTTGCGGGCACAGCAGCATAAATTGGATCATGTGTGCCAGGCTGCCCGGAGGCAACGACAAGCTGTCCTCAGTGGGAGGTGTGTCGCCTGGGTCCCCTGTATCCCCCCCAGCCATGCTCCTGATGCCTGTGAGACGCTTTGAGTGCCACCTTGTGCTGTGAACACATTATCTACTTCTCCAAAACTGTTCCCTGGCTGTTGGTACAGGAACCCACTCTTCCAGCCGTGTGTGCAAAATGTTTGAGGGCATTATAAGAGATTACATCCAGAAATATATTGCAGAGAATATTATAATAACTGACAACTAGCATGGATTCATGAAGAATAAGTTGTGTCTAACTATATGTTGGTTTCTATGAGGAGGAGAGTGCAAATCTGGATCTAGGTAATGTGGCTGATGTGATTTATCTGGACTTTGCAAAGCTATTTGATACTGTTCCACATATCAGCCTTATACTGAAGCTACAGAAGCAAGGACAGGGAAAAACTATATGTAGATGGGTAAGGCATTGGCTAAATGACAAATAAGAGTCGCCATAAATGATACGTTCTCTAAATGGGATATAGTCAGCTCTGGGGTACCACATGGATCTGAATGAACAAACACTTGGCAAATGAGATTTAATGTAGATAAATGTAGAGTACATAGGTTGAAGAGAGGCGATTCAGACCACCGCTAAACAGGGTTCTTTACAGCTAGAGCAGTCAGACTGTGGAATGCTCTGCCACAGGAGGTAGTAATGGCAGACACTATAACCGCTTTTAAAAAAGGGCTGGACGATTTCCTTGAAACACAACATTGTGGGTTATAGCTAAATTAGTGACGAAATGTACAATTGCTAGAGAAAGGTTGAACTTGATGGACCTAGGCCTTTATTCAACATATGTAACTATGTAATGGTGTGAGCAGTCCCTGTTCACACTCCCCCTGTGCCATCAATTCATCATTGTTTGAAGCTTTTTTCTAAAAAAAAAAAAAAAGCATAGAAGTGGGATAGTAATGCCGATTATGGCATCATCAGCTCTTGCCATGTTCAGGGACTACTCGAAGCAAAACGGCACACAAGACAATGGTAGGATATGCGTCAAAAAGCTTTCCACCTCAGGCCTAGCAGCTACTACATTTAACCAGATTGTGCCAGAGGTACGGTGGACCCTGATGGCCAGCCCCCCTTTCCCAACTCCCGTGCTTGTCCGTTAGTGGGTCGAGGACCTCCTGCGATGTAGGAAGGTCTAAGCCACCTGACAGAAGCGCCGCATAAGCCCCCATGATCTTGGTCCTCTCAGGGTTCGATTAAGGGGAAGAAGCCTGAGAAACTGCTGACACACAAAAATTACTGCAAATTACCGTATATACTCGAGTATAAGTCGACCCGAGTATAAGCTGAGGCACCTAATTTTGCCAGGTAAAACTTACTGACTCGAGTATAGGCTGGGTATGCATTGTCCCCTCATCCCTGTCCTTATATGCATGGCTCCTTATCCCCGTCCTTGTATGCATGGCTCCTTATCCCCTATCCTTGAATGCATGGTTCCTATAAAAAAAAAAAAAAAATCCTACTTACCTTTCCTGCATGCCCTCGCTGCATCTCGTTCCGGCGCCAGCAGCTCTTCCGGTGGAGCGATCACGTGTCCCTGCTCATTAAAGTAATGAATATTCACATCACGCCTATGGGAGTGGAGAGGGGGGAATATTCATTACCTTAAAGAGCGGGGGACACGTGATCGCTCGGCCAGAAGACTGGCACCAGAAGGAGATGCAGCGAGGGTGCGCAGGGAAGGAATGTAGGCTGCGGCTGTAACTGTGCGCGCTATAAGAAATGAATATTCACAAATCATCCCACCACCTGCTCTTTCTGTTTTTTTCTCCTTCTACTAGTTGCAGGTGACATCTCCCCAAACACTGGACCTCCCTCCACCAGCATACATTACTCTCCTCCAGCTACATATTGAAACCCTGCTAATCTTATTAACATTCAGTGCATGCCTTCTATTGCTTTCCACTGTGCTCTCTGGAATGCACGGTCTGTGTGTAACAAACTAACTTACATTCACGATCTTTTCCTCTCTAATTCCCTTGACCTTCTGGCTATTACAGAAACCTGGATCCAGCATTCAGACACCACCGCCGCTGCCGCTCTCTCGTTTGGTGGGCTGAAATTTTCACATACCACCAGACCTGAGAACAGACAGGGTGGAGGTGTTGGTCTACTCCTTTCATCACAACGTGCTTTCCAGGTCATACCCCCGGTTCCCTCACTTACATTTCCTTCCTTTGAAGTCCAGGCCATCAGACTCTTTAAGCCCTTCTCCTTGCGGGTGGCGGTTGTTTATCGCCCTCCAGGCTCCTCCCGCCTGTTTCTAGACCACTTTGTCACCTGGCTTACTCACTTTCTATCCTGTGACATCCCCACCCTCATCATGGGAGACTTTAACATCCCCATCAATGATCCCCTCTCCCAATCTGCCGCTCATCTTCTCTCTCTAACTTCTTCATTCAACCTCTCACAGTTTACCAAATCTCCTACGCATGAGGACGGGAATACTCTGGACCTGGTTTTCTCCAGTCCCGGATCGCTGCACGACTTTACTAACTCCACTCTCGGACCACAACCTTCTTTCCTTCTCTGTCAAGAATTGTCTCCACACCCAGGACACCCCCACTTACCACACTTATCGGAATACACATACCATTAATACCAAGCAACTTATGGACAACCTCCACACATCTTTAGCCCCATCTCCTCCCTCTCCTGTCCAGACTTAGCATTGTCACTTCAATATTACACTGAAGAATGCCCTGGATGAGGCAGAACCTTCTACACGCAGAAAGACCCGACACAAACAACGGCAGCTCTGGCACACTATGCAAACACGCTTTCTTCAGCGTTGCTCAAGGTGTGCAGAGTGGCAGTGGAGAAAATCTCTCTTAGCAGAAGACTTCATCCACTATAAGTTCATGATCAAAACCTATAACTCTGCCCTTTCTCTGGCCAAACAATCATACTTCACCACTCTCATCACCTCACCATCCAACAACCCAAAATGACTTTTTGAAACCTTAAACTCCCTCCTGAAACCTAAAGTACAGGCCCCCATCTCCAATCTCAGTGGTGAGGAACTGGCCACTTATTTCCTAGGAAAAAATCAACCACATCCATCAGGATATCTCAGCTCAATCTCCTCAGTGCCTGGATCCCCTTCCCTGCCGCACCTCAAGCTCATTAGACATCTTTGAGCTGTTTCAGAAGAAGAAGTTTCCAAGCTCCTCACTTCTGCTCGGCCTACAACCTGCAATAGTGACCCCATTCCTTCACCTCTCCTGCAGTCTCTCTCACCAGTGGCCACCACTCACCTGACTAAAATATTTAACCTCTCTCTTTCTTCAGGTATCTTTTCCTCCTTATGTAAACATGCCATCATTATCCCTTTACTTAAAACGCCATCCCTGGACGAGAACTGCACGGCTAACTACAGACCTGTCTCTAACCTTTCCTTCATCTCTAAACTCCTGGAACGCTTGGTCCACTCCCGTCCAATCCGCTATCTCTCGGATAACTCTTCTCGACCCTTTACAATCTGGTTTCCGCTCTGTACACTCCACTGAAACTGCCCTCACTAAAGTCTCTAATGATCTAATAACCGCTAAATCCAAAGGTCATTGCTCTCTGCTGATTCTCCTTGATCTATCTGCCGCATTTGATACTGTGGATCACCAGCTCCTTCTCACTATGCTCTGCTCCATAGGCCTCAAGGACACAGCCCTCTCCTGGTTCTCGTCCTACCTATCTGACCGCTCCTTCACTGTATCTTTTGCCGGCTCCTCTTCCTCTCCTCATCCCCTTTCTATCGGGGTTCCGCAGGGCTCAGTCCTGGGCTCCTCTCCTTTTCTCTCTATACACTGCCCCTATTGGACAAACAATCAGCAGATTTGGGTTCCAGTACCATCTCTATGCTGACGACACCCAATTATACACTTCTTCCCCTGACATCACCCCCACTCTAATTCAAAATACCAAGGATTGTCTGTCTGCTGTCTCTAACATCATGTTCTCCCTCTATCTGAAACTATATCTCTCCAAAACTGAACTACTTGTGTTTCTCCCTTCTACTAACCTCACTCTACCCAACATCGAAATTACCCTGGAGGGTTCAACCCCAACTCCCAAGCAGCATGCCCGCTGTCTTGGGGTCATATTTGACACCGAACTTTCCTTTACTCCCTATATCCGATCACTCACTCGCTCCTGTCACCTGCATCTTAAAAACATCTCCAGAATCCGACCTTTTCTCACCTTTGAAACTGCTAAGACTCTTACTGTTGCTCTTATTCATTCTCATCTGGACTACTGCAACTCTCTTCTGATCGGTCTCCCCCTTTCCAAACGTTCTCCTTTCCAATCCATCTTGAATGCAGCAACCAGGGTCATATTTCTGTCCAGCCGCTTCACCGATGCCCCATCTTGTGCCATTCATTACACTGGCTAACCATTCGCTACAGGGTCCAGTATAAACTCATCTCTATCACCCACAAAGATCTCCACAGTTCTGCACCGCCTTATACAGTCATGGCCAAAAGTATTGACACCCCTGCAATTCTGTCAAATAATGCTCAGTTTCTTCATGAAAATGATTGCAATCACAAATTCTTTGGTATTAGTATCTTCATTTAATTTGTCTTAAATGAAAAAACGCAAAGGAGAATGAAGCAAAACATTGATCATTTCACACAAAACTCCAAAAATGGGCCAGACAAAAGTATTGGCACCCTCAGCCTAATACTTGGTTGCACAACCTTTAGCCAAAATAACTACGACCAACCACTTCCGGTAATCATCAATGAGTTTCTTACAATGCTCTGCTGGAATTTTAGACCATTCTTCTTTGGCAAACTGATCCAGGTCCCTGATAATTGAAGGGTGCCTTCTCCAAACTGCCATTTTTTAGATCTCTCCACAGGTGTTCTATGGGATTCAGGTCTGGACTCATTGCTAGCCACCTTAAAAGTCTCCAGTTCTTTCTCTCAAACCATTTTCTAGTGCTTTTTGAAGTGTGTTTTGGGTCATTGTCCTGCTGGAAGACCCATGACCTCTGAGGGAGACCCAGCTTTCTCACACTGGACCCTACATTATGCTGCAAAATTTGTTGGTAGTCTTCAGACTTCATAATGCCATGCACACGGTCAAGCAGTCCAGTGCCAGAGGCAGCAAAGCAACTCCAAAACATCAGGGAACCTCCGCCATGTTTGACTGTAGGGACTGTGTTCTTTTCTTTGAATGCCTTTTTTTTTTCTCCTGTAACCTCTGTTGATGCATTTGCCAAAAAAGCTCTACTTTTGTCTCATCTGACCAGAGAACATTCTTCCAAAACGTTTTAGGCTTTTTCAGGTAAGTTTTGGCAAACTCCAGCCTGGCTTTTTTATGTCTCAGGGTAAGAAGTGGGGTTTTCCTGGGTCTCCTACCATACAGTCTCTTTTCATTCAGACGCCGACGGATAGTACGGGTTGACACTGTTGTACCCTCGGACTGCAGGGCAGCTTGAACTTGTTTGGATGTTAGTCGAGGTTCTTTATCCAACATCCGCACAATCTTGCGTTGAAATCTCTTGTCATTTTTCTTTTCTGTCCACATCTAGGGAGGTTAGCCACAGTGCTATGGGCATTAAACTTCTTGATGACACTGTGCACGGTAGACACAGGAACATTCAGGTCTTTGGAGGTGGACTTGTAGCCTTGAGATTGCTAATGCTTCCTCACAATTTGGTTTCTCAAGTCCTCAGACAGTTCTTTGGTCTTCTTTCTTTTCTCCATGCTCAATGTGGTACACACAAGGACACAGGACAGAGGTTGAGCCAACTTTAATCCATGTCAACTGGCTGCAAGTATGATTTAGTTATTGCCAACACCTGTTAGGTGCCACAGGTAAGTTACAGGTGCTGTTAATTACACAAATTAGAGAAGCATCACATGATTTTTCGAACAGTGCCAATACTTTTGTCCACCCCCTTTTTTATGTTTGGTGTGGAATTATATCCAATTTGACTTTAGGACAATTCTTTTTGTGTTTTTTCATTTAAGACAAAATAAATGAATATAATACCAAATAATTTGTGTTTGCAATCATTTTCAGGAAGAAAATGAGTATTAACTGAATTGCAGGGGTGTCAATACTTTTGGCCGTGACTGTATCTCCTCTCTCATCTCCGTTTACCGCCCTACATGTGCCCTCTGTTCTACAAATGACCTAAGACTAACATCCCCTGTAATCCGAACCTCGCACCTCCGTCTCCAAGACTTCTCTCGTGCTGCGCCAGCTCCCTGGAATACACTTCCCCAGACGATCAGACTGATACCTAGCCCCGACCTATTCAAGCGTGCTTTAAAAACCCATCTCTTCAAACAAGCCTACCACATCAACTACTCAGTAAACTAACTTTGTCCTGTTCCTTCCTTCCAAATATTATCTGCATGTGAATCTGCACCCTACTATTCATCTGTCCCCACACCCTCCATGCGCATGATAACTGCACTTGATACTTGACTATTGCACTTAAACACACGGGCTGATGACTGGATCATGCAGCTTTATATGAAAATCCCTATTTATTATAATTGCCAGACCTGAAATAACAAGCACTTTTCACCTATTGTGTCCCCCCATTTCCTTGTAGATTATAAGCTTGCGAGCAGGGACCTCACCCCTAATGTCACTGTTTAAATTGTCTTAACTTGTACTGAATGTATTGTCTGTACATGTCCCCGCTTAATTGTAAAGTGCAGCGGAATATGTTGGCGCTATATAAAAATTATTATTATTATTACGAGCATGCTACAACAGCAGCACCACGGCCACGTCCACATCCTGTATTTGATACTCTCCTAATTTTTTTAAGTGATTTTAGGCACAGTACTCCCACAAACACAGGTGCAGAGTCGAAACTTTTTTTTTTAAACACAAGCTACTCCCCAGACACGGGTGCAGAGCAGAAAAAAAATTGTTTGTAGGCACACTACTCCCACAGACACGGGTGCAGAGTACACAAGCAGAGGCTTTTTGTCAAAGCTCTGAGTACACAAAACCTAACACGGTAACACACTGCAGCCTCATCCTGTCCCTTCGCTAAGCAGAGCAAAATGACGGCGGTACCCGTGATTCGGCATTTATATATAGAAGTCACGTGGTGTGCTGGCCAATCCCAGACATGCCAATGCTTGACATGGCTGTGATGGCTTCAGAAGTGCCCACAACCTAAAAGCTTGTCGATTCAACAAACTTTATAAACACAGTCCTTCAAACTTTGCTGTTCAGGTTCACTCATCCATACTCTTCAGCAGCAGTCTCTATAAATTTAGTCTGTACTCTTACCAAAACCTACATATTTGAAGAGGATACACGGGACTTTGAAAAAAAAAAAGTTGCCTAAGCAGTTGTGCCCAGCGCCTGTCTCCGGTGGCACAGAGCGGTCACCTACTTCCGCTGACATCACATTAACAGAGCGGCAGTTTATATTGCTTTTGACAGCGCAGGACGACTTGTGTCATGCTGATTGACAGCTGACTATCCACTGCCTAATTGGAGTAAGCTGGCTGTCAATCAGCATGATGCCAGTAGTTCTGCCCTGTTAACAGGAAGAGAAACTTTAACTTTTTCAGTGTTTATATATTGAAATGGGATAATGTCACAATACCCAGCACAACATGGCTTGCAGGAATACATAAGCAACTAAGGCCGCAGCATTTGGGAGAGTGCCACATCCCCTTCAAATAGCTGAATGGAGGTGGTGTTTCAGATAGTTGGGCAGAAAGTGTATTATGATTAGTGATCAATACATTTTATGGAAAAATAATATTGGTGGATTATCCTTTACGCACTTTTCTAGCTTTAAAAAAAACAAACAAAACAAAAAAACTTTGGTCCACTTGAAAGTCCATTTATCTTCTGCTCTAAGGTTCTCAAAGAAATGCTTATCCACAGCAATAATTATGGTGTGAATATCATGTATACTGAATCTTAATAAGCAATAATGACCACCATTCTTTTTCCCTATACCCAGATGGTGTACTTGTGATCAATCATAATATAATCAATGCCATGGTCTTTGTAAAAGCTGGGGTCACACAGCCTTTGATTCGAGAGCAAATCGGGCTAATTCTGCTAATGTCCCTTGGATCAAATTCTGTCCGAGGTTGATCAGAGTGTCACCTTGGTGTGATCCAATTCTCTTGCATAAGAGAATCGTATCACAGGTGATAAGAAGATGGAGAACTTAATTTCTCCATCTTCTCCAGTCTCTGTGTCCGCGATAATCAGACCGCACGCTGACGACATCTGAGCGCAGTCTAATGTTTCACTCGTACCATAGACTTGAGTAGGTGCTCTTGATCTGATTATCAGATGCACCTGCAACATAATGCAATTGTTTTCTCATGCCAATTCGGTATGGAAAAAAACAAAAAAACAAAAAACTGGCAGATCAGCACTGCCCCATAGTATAACATTGGGTTGAGTGCTATATGATAAAATATCACATAGCGCTCAGCAGTGTCACACGCTTGTGTGAACGACCCCCGAGAGAGGGAACACTTTTGTACTTTTTTATCTCTAACAGCACTAAATAACGATTTGCTGAGAAATTAGTTCAGACCAGCTCAGAAATTTCAATACCAGGAACTCTCTCCTTTTAATAAAAAGAAATCAATATAAAAAAAAAAAAAAACAACCTCCTGCATAAATAGACTATTATTGCACTGCGTTGGCCTACCTAAATCAAGCACATTAGGCATTCATTGAAGAATAATTAAATCCACAGTGCGCGGGATTTAGAGCTAGAGCGAGTAAAGACTAATAATTCTAGAGCCTTTGTGTTGTGCCTGATGGATCAGAAATGACACATTAAGAAGAATTGTGGTTACTACATTTGTCCTACATGCTATGAGTAATGGGATCGTAAGTGGATTCTGTCAGAGCATGGAGATAATATTAGCATAAGTCAGAAGCTGTGCCTTTTACATACATTTCACAGTTCATGTGAATAGATTTCCTGATATAAGGTCATGACGTAGCTGAAGAATAATGGAGTGAGAGAGTGTGTGTGTGTGTGTGTGTGTGTGTATATGTATTAAATATATATATATATACATATATATATATATACATATATATACATATACATATATATATATATATATATATATATATACATATATATATATATATATATATACATATACACATATATATATATATATATATATATACATATACATATACATATACATACATATATATATATATATATATATATATATATATATATGTACACATACACACACATCTCAAATACAGTACATAAGCCCCCCAGAAAATATGTAATGTACGTACAATAAATTTAGGAATTTTTTTATTATTATTTACTCACTTTTCAGCATGGATTGTAATTATTTTTGAAGCAAAAAAAATAAATAAAACAAAACTACCGTATTCACCACAAATGCTCCCTTATATGTCACTCATGGATACAAGTTATTCAAACGGCAGATTTTTCCTTAAATAGATTAATAAAAATATGTTTCTACTCTGAGCTGGTGTTTCTTCGGGTACATAATTAGATGCACTTTATAATGTGACTGGATACGTATTCAGGAAGATCGATTACATAGAGGAATGAAATGCGTGGGTCATCCTGGCACTGGAAACCATAGTATCCTAAAAAAAAAACCCCAAAACTCAAGATTCATCTTTTCGTGTACAGTTTATGCTCACAAATTTCTCCCATCAATTCACTTTATTGACCCATCTGTGGTTCATGAGCCGATTAGGTCATCAAAAAATGATTATGCTCAAAGCTCCGCATTTCCACACCACATGATCAGAGACTATGTTGCACACCGCATTGGGACGGAAGCCTACGCAACCATCTGACACCCGGCAGAGGTACCATGCAAGTGTCCAAATACTGAGAATCGGACGTTGTCAGATAGCGGTGTATCTCAATGACTGATGTAGAAATCAGAGGCACCACATAAACATTTTAAAAGGTTTTTCTAGAAGGTGGCGCTGTTCACATGGGCACAATGACCCATTTTTATAGGATTTCAGATGGACAGGCAGCCCTGGAATACCTTTGCAAGTCCAATGGAGCAAAAAGCCTCAAGACTGAGCATGCGAGTCCATCTTGCTACAGGATGGACACAGTAATGGATCAATGCTAACAGCAACAAGTGTAATCCATAATGTTATTCTTGGAATCTAAGTTAATACAAGTATTTTTAATAAGTGTAAACACAATTTTTTATTTTTTTTTAAATTTTGGGATAGATTTAGCCATTAAAAATATTCTACGTGGAGCAGCGCCTTTGTTAGAACCTAATTATTGGAATCCTGGCCGGTAATGGGGTCAGGAGACTTTAGGGCAATGCTGGTTGGAATCAGTAAGCTTCTGCTCTACTGTAAAATCTAGTCTTATTATGAAGCAAATGCAACAGTCATACATGCTATTCAGAGCTCACGCAATAAATGCAGTCTGTTACGGATTGAACCTACCCACCTTTTCAGAGTGAATTTTACTGTGTCTTCATTGTGAGAGGCTACCATCACATTTGCTTTGCGATTGTGTCGGATCTCCTCCAAGACATAATCAAGGCATCTGTTGCACAAAAGGGTATAATCAAGTCACACAATAGCTCCCATGATTTCATATAGAATTACACACCTACTAAAATGACATTTTTCATTCAGATACAGAATTTTTTTTTTTGTTGCCCTGCCGTTTAATATATTAAGATAAAAAATGCAATTTTTAGAGACTCAATGTCCTCACAATGGTACTAAAATTATAGATAGAATCCTGTGACATCCAGGGAGTTAATATCGTTTGCTGCATTTTATTTTTTATTTCAGTATATTATTTCTATACATAGATCAAATTACAATTTCTAAAAAAAAAAATAAAATAAAAAAACCAAAAACAAAAAGGGAAGAGCGACAAATTTGGCACAGAAAAAAAAAAAAGTTAAGCAATTCGGAGTCTCATAGGTAGAATACCTGAAGGTTTGGCAGGAAACTGCAATAATTTATTTAATATGCTTTGCTTATATAGCGCTATCTTATTTTGCAGCGCTTTACAGACATCATCATCAGTATACTTTAAGCCATCAAAGACCAATCTACGGTAACTGGTTCCAATACTAACCCTGTAAGATTTCATAGCGTAAAGGGAAGCTGTGAAAATGTACATGCAGTCCGACATGTGGACTGCACAATACAGAGAAGACGCTGAGCAGAACGACAATGACACAGGTTGATAAAAGATTCAATATAAGGGTGTATTCACACATCTGTATGTAAGGTTTGAGAATTGTCCGAATATATATATATATATATATATATATATATATATATATATATATATATATATATATATATATATATATATATATATATATATATATATAGTGAACAAAATTGGAACAGCATCCAGAGAATACCTTCAGTCACGGTGCAAAGCTCATCCAGCCAGCTATCCAAATGGCCTCAAACAATACAAGAAAAAAAGAAAAGCAGCACCAAATAATAACAAAAATGATGTGGACTTTATTGCCTGAACGGCGTGGCAACGTTTCGGATATCAAATCCTTTCTCTTTTCTTTTTTTCTTGTATATATAATATATCAGACAGCACTCTGATCATCACAGAGCCGAGGAAAAGAAAACAACTGAGAGCATGTCATTTTCTGATCTGATGTTGAGGAATAGGACTGAATGCCTGTGTACTGCCAGGTTTGAAAAAAAAACAAACAAAAAAAAAAAACAGCGTCATTTGTGATTTGTGACTACAGCCTAACTTGTATTTTATTACGGTAATTAAAATCCATGACATTTGTGTAAGGGGAAGAAACAAACTAGGCATGTCTCCTCCGTAACGGGTCAGGAACCATCTGGGCTGTCACCTAAATTACAGGGGGAAAGCTTAATGTGCGGGATGGCTCCCTGTACTCGAGAGAAGGGGGCGTGGTCAAGCCGAGCGGATGTTCGTGCGCGAAGATTCAAAAAGTTTGGGCGGGAACATCGAGTGCGCGAGACGCCCGTGAGGTAAAATCAGCTGTGAGGCGACTGGGCAGAGTAGAGTAGAGCCTGGGACGGCAAAGCACTTTGACAGGAGACTACCGACTGGGTCCTGCTCAGACACCGCTGTCCCCGCTGCCCTCACTGAGACCGCTGCCACAGCCGCCCCCGGTGACAGCACTGACCGTAAGAGACTTAGGGACGCAACGATATGGCACAGTGAACCAGGCTGCCCGCTATAAAGTGTGTTTGGGCAGTGCTGCAGGTCTCCGTAGTGTTGGGACACTCATCGCTGAGGATAAGGACGTTTCCCTCTTCATCGCCTCATCTGCTGGACCCAAGACCCGCGTCAGGATATCGAAGAGTCGACGCCATCGTCAGGACCATGAGAGGACAAAGCCAACGTCAGGAGATAATATCCCATCTTCCTCAGGACTGTGACAGACTCCCACTGTGACGCAACCTAAGCGGCCCCAGTCAAAGACAGGAGTTCGACCATGACTCGTGTTTGAGTGATAAGTTCTATTTAATTGAATTGTCTGCTTTACTTGTCATTGTTCCCCAAGTTATCCCTATAAGCCATTTGCTGTATTAGGGAATATTATCCCTCAGGTTTCTCCCTGCGTGGAGTCTCTGATGTATAATAAACCCCTATCACCCTTGGTCTATGTACAGTCCGTTACTGCATCCTACGTGCCTGCGGTCTCCTCACACTTGTACACAAGTCCAGTGGGCGGTCCCACTCAATAATTGAGTCTTCCCTGTATGACTGTGCATGCAGAGAAAATGGTCAATCACTGAGTAGGACCGCCCACTGGACTCACATACAAACACCAGGTATATCAATGAATAAAACAAGAGTCCAGTCAGTGGTCCAACTCAGCAATTGACAGCTTTCTCTGCAGAGAAGACTGTCAATCACTGACTAGGACCACCCACTGGACTCACATAAAAACACCAGGTATTTCAATAAACAAAAAATGCAATTTTCATTAAAGTTTCTCCAACACAAATATATACTAATATGATCAACTCCTCCTGCTCTCACATCATCTATACTGCAGATCAGACACCATTTTCAATATGACAAGTTCCCTTTAAAAACAGTTTATTGTATTTTTTTTTATTAGAGAACAAGGACCATTTATGAAAATATAAAGCAAATGAGAAAATACTCCCACATTCTCCATTTCCTGGGCTATTAGTGAACTACACTGTTCTCTTGGTATCAGTCTCCAATTTCCTATTTTAGGCATCACCTGAGAAATGATGCTCGGACAGTGTACAGAGCTTCTCTTCTTGGCTCGGATACACATAGCTAGCAGCACTGAAACGACTCCAGAAGATGCCATTACTAAACTGTAATAAGCCATTCTCCGCAGGCTGGATGTGCTGTAAAGCATATGTACTCAACTTTCAACCAGAATGTAAAGTATACCCTTGTTCCTGATAAGTGGGCTACAAATTCTTGCCGAGTTTATATTAATTATTGCAAATGGCAAATACAGCAGATTAAAGTGTTGTAACGTGCTTAAACAGTGTTTTATAGTTGTGTGATGTTGAACTGTAATTATATGCATTATGAGACTTTGCCCAACGCTGCAACAATTCAAAGGACGATTGTATTACAATATTTGTATTTGAAGCTTCCAAATTCACTGAATAACCCGTCTGAGCTAACGGAGTCGGCTTTGGATTGCTCCGTCAGCTTCACAGGCACCACTATTCTCAGTGCTGACTAAACACATTATTACCCCAAAGTTGGAAAGGTCTCACTCGCCCTCCTCCGAGATCTATACACACCCAAATTTACTCTTTCCAAATGGTGGAAAACGTTCAACTTTAAACATGGCTGGATGGAAGCCACACTCTAATTCTTACTGTGTCAGCAAGTTTATTTCCTTATACGAAGCCCACGGACGTTAGGACAGAATTAGGCTGTGTGCACACGCTGCGGTTTTTGCTGCGGATCCGCAGCGGATTTGACCGCTGCAGATCCGCAGCAGTTTTCCTAAAGTTTACAGTACCATGTAAACCTAAGGGAAAAAAAAACGCTGTGCACAGGCTGCGGAAAATGCAGCACGGAAACGCTGCGGATTATTTTCCGCAGCATGACAATTGTTTGTGCGGATTCAGCAGCGGTTTGCAACCAGCACCAATAGGAAAGTGCTGGTGAAAAACCGCAGAAGAATCCGCAGAAGAAACCGCAAGAAAATCCGCAGTGAAAACCGCAGTGGTTTTGCACTGCGGATTTTCCAAATCCGATGTGGAAAAATCCGCAGGAAAATCCGCAGCGTGGGCACATACCCTTAGGGGGATACATCATGCAAGCTGTAGCCTGGAAGAAGAATCTAGTATACAAGACAGAACAAAGCAGCCTGTCTAGAGGTTGTAGCTACCTCCCCCCTCCAAATAAAACAAGGGCCCTCTCCAGTGAAGACTCAAGTACTTAATCTCAAAGCCACAAGATACCATAGAATGGGACCATAAACTATTGGTCAGGTTCAAATTTGTTTTGGCCATGTTGCCTAAACTTTGCTGTCTTATGTCTTGTTGCTTATACAAATCACCTAACATTGTGTAGGTCTCTCCTACTGCAGTAACAGTTTTGACCTATTGAAGCATGGGCTCCACAGGACCTCAGACATGCCATTTGCCATATATTATCACTATGTGACCAGCTGACCCTTTAAAAGGTTTGTCTAAGCAACCTTAAAGGGACACTGTCACCTGAATTTGGAGGGAACAATCTTCAGCCATGGAGGCGGGGTTTGGGGGTTTTTGATTCACCCTTTCCTTACCCACTGGCTGCATGCTGGCTGCAATATTGGATTGAAGTTCATTCTCTGTCCTCCGTAGTACATGCCTGCACAAAGCAATCTTGCCTTGCGCAGGCGTGTACTATGGAGGACAGAGAATGAACTTCAATCCAATATTGCAGCCAGCATGCAGCCAGTGGGTAAGGAAAGGGTGAATCAAAAACCCCCAAACCCCGCCTCCATGGCTGAAGATTTTTCCCTCCAAATCCAGGTGACAGTGTCCCTTTAAGGCTAGGAGCACACGTTCCGAATTTTTTTGCGCTTTTTGGTGGTTTTCAACTGCAAAAAACGCTTACATTAAGCCTCCTATCATTTTTAATGCATTCCGCAAATTTTGTGCACATGTTGCGTTTTTTTCCGTGATAAAAACGCTTTGCGGGAAAAAAAAGCAGCATGTTCATTAATTTTGCGGATTTTTTGCAGATTTTGCGCTATATTATTGCATTGGGAACCTCCTGAAAAATCCGTAAAAAAAAGCGCAAAAAAAAAAAGCGAGCGGAATTCCTGCGCAGGGAGTCGGTTTTGTTCAGGAAAATTCTGCTAACTTTCTGAACATGTGCACAAAGCCTTACTGTTCCACAGAACAGACTAAGTGTTTAATCACTGTGGCCTGGCTGCCAATACCCCCATACTACTCCTAAAAACAGGGGGCCCAAATTTTCCAATGTGAACGCAGCACTAAAGAACGTGTGGACACAACCCTATTATAATAATTGGTGTACTAGCTTACATATGCTTGAATGGGGGACTTTCAGAGCCCTATTCTTTTATGTCCTAAAAGCAGCAAGGTGGGTCATCCGCATATTTTACATCTGTTAACACATATATATCACATTAAGCACACACACTCACGTGTATAGACTCATCCTATTTATTGGTCCTCTGATGTATATATTGTGAGTATATGCCCAGTGTGTGGGTTTATGTGTGTTGTGGTCAAACGTGTGGAGAGGAACACAAATTTTAGTTTATACAAAGTCTGTTGCTTCAGTGTTAGATCTTTTAGTCAGATTGGTATATCACAGCAAAAACGGATTCAGTTGTAAGGATTGATTAGAAGAGCTCACCGGAATTCCTTACACATAAGATAAAACCACTAACCTTTATTGTAACTATTAAAATGACACAATACAAAAGAAACAACCGCTACACCGACACCAGAGGAAAAATGAGAAATGAACACCACAGGGAGGTGCCTATCCCTGTGCCGGCCTGAGTCTCCCTACCTACCAGCGGACGTTGGCACCCTAAGGACCTGCACAATGCAGCCCCCACTCCACGGCGACTCACCCTACTAGCCCTGTTAATATCAAGGAGGGGAGAAAGATTATAGGTAGGTGGGATAGAGGAGATATGTATTAGAGATGTCTCAAATGGATCGCATGCTGACTTTCTATTTCTTCAGTTAAATATCTATAGAGCTTCCCCTAATTGTTGAGGATCTACCTTGTATGGCAGAGCCTAAGCTGACTATGCAGATTATTAGCATGCAAAACGTCTATACACTTCTATCTGTATCCTAGATTGATGATAGCCTGTCCTATGCTCTGATAATCTAACCTATGCTCTGATGTACCTGCCTGTGGGAATAAACACCCTGGGACCACAGTTGGTGTCCCCACTACCAGGGAGTGGTAGACTTGATCCTTATCAAAGGATACCAGATATCGATAGTGTTTTAGCTACAGCATCGGCTTAGGACAGAAGAAAGTGACTCAGTGCAGTGTGCAAAATACAGAGCTGGTGCAGAGGGATTGATAGATAATAGGGCTGGAATTAATTGCTAATTATAGTAGGACCACCATATCAGAATTGCAGTGATGGTTAATCCATAGGAGGCTCTTATAAAGATAGATACGTATAGTACAGACCTCAGATAAACCAGACCCCTATATTAAATTGAACCATTGGGGATCCCCACATAATCAGACACCCCTCTCAATGCAATCAGCATAGATGCCAACACCAACAACAAAATGACACAACAAAACCCTGTGACACTCCAAGCCGAACTGCAACTCAACGCGTTTCCCCTCTTCCAAGGTTCATCAGGAGTATGATACAAAGCAAAGAGTACTTATCTCAGAAGCATCACCTAAATTCAGATTTCACAATACGCTCAATGGCCAGATAGACGTCAGTAAAAAGGGTCAATCCCCTCTCTGGTGTGATTCAGAGAGGGGTTTACTGACGCCTATCTGGCCATTGAGCGCATTCTGAAATCTGAATTCACACCCCTCCCTGCTAGTGGGGACACCATCTGTGGTCCCAGGGTGTTTATTCCCACAGGCAGGTACATCAGAGCATAGGTTAGATTATCAGAGCATAGGACAGGCTATCATCAATCTAGGATACAGATAGAAGAGTGTATAGATGTTTTGCATGCTAATAATCTGCATAGTCAGCTTAGGCTCTGCCATACAAGACAGATCCTCAACAATTAGGGGAAGATCTATAGATATTTAACTGAAGAAATAGAAAGTCAGCATGCGATCCATTTGAGACATCTCTAATACACATCTCCTCTATCCCACCTACCTATAATCTTTCTCCCCTCCCTGATATTAACAGGTCCATACAGGGCTAGTAGGGTGAGCTGCCGTGGAGTGAGGGCGCCATTGCGCAGGTCCTTAGGGTGCCAACCTCGCTGGTACCTCCCTGTGGTGTTCATTTCTCATTTTTCCTCTGGTGTCGGTGTAGCGGTTGTTTCTTTTGTATTGTGTCATTTTAATAGTTACAATAAAGGCTAATGGTTTTATCTTATGTGTAAGGAATTACGGAGAGATCTTTTAGTCAGATGTTTATATGGTCAAGGAAATATAATTATAAGCATTTCAGAAGTTTTTTTTCACTTTTATTGACAAATCTATTAAGTTTATAGAAAGACTCAATATTCTCAGTGTTGTGTTTCAAGACTTCTGCACTTCACCCCGGCAAGCTGGATATCAGCTCCTAGGTCAAATCCTGACTGAGGCCACCTATTCTAACCTATAGAGTGCTTGGAGTTTGTCATAATTTCTATGCTTTTTTAGGATTGTCCATAGCTTCTCAATGGGATTTTAGATGTGAAAAAGTTAACTGTCATAGACCAAACATTTCATTGTTTTGTTCCCCAAGCCACTTCCTTTTCACTTTTGTCTTGTGACCTGCTGCTCCATCATCCTGAAAAAAAGCATTGTCCATCAGCAAAAGTCTTCTGAATCTTCTGAATTGTTGGGAGAAGTTGCTCTTGGAGGCTTTTTAGAAAACATTGTTTATTTATGGTAGTGTTCAGCGTTCTTAATTAAAAGTAAGAACCTTTGGATGAAAAGCATCCCCATATATGAAGGGTCTCGGGATGTTTACTGTTGACCTGACAGAACTCATGGAAACACTCGCCTCTTTTCCGGACAATCATTCTTCCAGATGTCCCCAATAGACTGAAGGGGGCTTCATCAGAGAAAACAACTTTACCCCAGTTCTCTGCAGCTCAATCTCTGTACTTCTTGAAGAATTTCAGTCTGTCCTTGAAGCATTGAAGTTTTTCTTGTGTGTGGTTGCTTTTCATCCACGGGAGTTCACTTCCTCAAATTAGTTTTTTTTTTTTTTTTAAACACTGCCAATGGTTTCTACACATCTACCAAGAGCATCTTCTTCCAATGATCCAGGAGAAATTGGGTGATGAACAAAGGTGTATCCAACATAATGGAGGACCATGTCAAGGCAAAAGAAAAAAAACTAGTGGCTCAGTGAACAAAACATTGAAATTTTGTGTCTATGGCCAGGAAAACTCCCCAGATCTCAATCGTCTTGAGAACCTGTGGTCAATCCTCAATCAGGAGATGGATAAAAAAACAAAAACAAACAAAAAAAAAAAAAAACACAGAAATTGTGATTAATTCATTGTCATCAGTCAGGATTTTGCGCAGAAGCGGATATCCATCATGCTAGGACTAATTATAGAACTCTTGAAAAATGAGTGACAACACTGTAAATATTCAGTCTTTGCATAAACGTGATGTATTTCTTAACAAAAGTTTCAAAACCTATGAATTGCTTATATGTTTCTATGATGTAATAAAGCACAATACACATGTGTATACTCATTACACACATTTAAATAATACATAAATGTTAAGGTTATGTGCACACGTCATGATTATTGGCAGAAATTTCCTGAACAAAACCGGACTTTTTCTGCAGGAAATCCGCATGCGTTTTTTGCGTGGATCCTTCACATTTTTTTCCCGGAGGGTCCCAATACATTAAATAGCGGGAAATCCGCAAAATTAATTAACATGCTGTGGTTTTTTTCGGGGAAAAAAATGCAACATATGCACAAAAATTGCGGATTGCGTTCTATTAATAGGATGCTTAATGGATGCGCTTTTTTCGCGGTTTTATAGCGAATAAAACGCAAAAAATGCAGAACGTGTGCACACATCCTAAGAGTATGATTACAGTATATGATATGGGACATACACCTATGAGTGCAGTGAGCTGGTGCTCCAGGATCAATTACTTTGTGAGCTTCATTCCAGAGGAAAACAGCAGCTGAAACAAACAGCCTCCCTAGATACAACGCTCTCAACCATGCAGTCTGCTTGGTGCTAGAAAATACCCACTCACTGCCTCCAGAGCCAGACTACTGGGCATACTGCATATGCTGGGTTAGTAGAGCAGAAAGCATTAGCTGCAGCAGTGGGTAAGTGGTGCCATTTACACAGCAGCTAGTATGGAAACAAATCCCGATCTGATCGACAGCTCCCTCCCAATGGGATCTTGTTCTGTTCAACTGGCTGCAGAGGCGGTAAGGTCATCTCAACTGGCTGCAGAGGCAGTAAGGTCATCTCAACTGGCTGCAGAGGCGGTAAGGTCATCTCAACTGGCTGCAGAGGCGGTAAGGTCATCTCAACTGGCTGCAGAGGCGGTAAGGTCATCTCAACTGGCTGCAGAGGCGGTAAGGTCATCTCAACTGGCTGCAGAGGCGGTAAGGTCATCTCAACTGGCTGCAGAGGCGGTAAGGTCATCTCAACTGGCTGCAGAGGCGGTAAGGTCATCTCAACTGGCTGCAGAGGCGGTAAGGTCATCTCAACTGGCTGCAGAGGCGGTAAGGTCATCTCAACTGGCTGCAGAGGCGGTAAGGTCATCTCAACTGGCTGCAGAGGCGGTAAGGTCATCTGAACTGGCTGCAGAGGCAGTAAGGTCATCTCAACTGGCTGCAGAGGCAGTAAGGTCATCTCAACTGGCTGCAGAGGCGGTAAGGTCATCTCAATTGGCTGCAGAGGCGGTAAGGTCATCTCAACTGGCTGCAGAGGCGGTAAGGTCATCTCAATTGGCTGCAGAGGCAGTAAGGTCATCTCAACTGGCTGCAGAGGCAGTAATGTCATCTCTACCTTCTGCAGGGGCTGTAAGGTTACCCGCATGTCAGTAGTTTTACGGTTACGTCCTATTTGTGTATAGCCAAAAAAAGGTTACACTTACTGTTGCAAGGGCTGTATAAACCAGCAATTTTCATGACTCCAAAGGGAGCAAAGATGACAAAGTTCCATGTAAAATGTTTTCATTGGTCGGAATGACGAAACAAGGATCTAATTTCTGCAAACCAACATTGCTAACCACTGAGCCACCGTGCTAAGTGTACCCAAGGTAACCTCATAACAGTTTTGTACTTTACCTAATGCAATACCTTAGACCTATATTTCAGTCCTATATATATTTAGCAATTTAAAAGAATTCCAGAGCTCCCCTTTTAGTTCAGAATATTTAATGCACTTCAAGGGATCAAGAAGGCCAGTGAGAAGGAATAATATATGAAACATAAAAGGGGAATCAGAAATTGGATGTTATATTATGCTAATAAGTAATTTACTTATCATACTCCCATTCAAATTAGTTTTCATACAGCTGGCTGATTAACTGAGCTGTGCGCAACTGGACGGATTCTTGGCACTTTGATATAGAATTTGTTTTTTATTATTATTTATCTGGCAAAGATTTTGGCTGTATCTGTATAAAACAAAAGTATAGGCTTGACGTTTAGAGTCTGCTTTTCCCTTAAGGTGTTCTCGCAAAGAAAAATAACGACAAAAAAAAATAACTGGTTTAAAAATAATTTCAGGATTTTTTTTAGTTTAAAGTTTGCATTCAAAGTCAGCTTTGTATGTAAATTTACAATATTGCATTATATCGAATTAATTTAATAATGACCAAATGCGGATGCCAAAAATTCACCTGGTCCTGGGCTTTAACCTTGCACGATTGCAAATATACACACAGCACAGAGTCAACTCTCCAGCAATTTAGTAAAAGCAGGTCCGGTCACCCACTCTGTTACAGCTAGGGACCTGGGGTTAATTACAGTTTCTGACTTCTCCTTCGCCACCTGCAGTAGTCTACAGAAGCATTGGCACTGCCACTTCTGCAGGACCTAGCAATCACATGAGCTGCTGGGTATTCGGCTTCCCACAGAACTTTTATGATCTATTGGGGGACAAATTCTGTCCATTTTTTTTTTCATTGCATACATAAGATCTGAACAAAAAAAAAAAAAAAACAGCGCTGTGAAGTCGGAGTCCATTTTGGTGGAGTTGGCGTCATGGAAACTGAGGAGTCAGAGGTTTAGCTTAGCAACTCCACAGACCCCGAGAACAAGAAAAAAAAATTGAAAGCCTATACATATTAAATATTCACACTACTGTATAAATATAAAATGAAAATTCATTTTTTCCCTATAACATTTTTTATATAAAAATGTACAGAAATGTACCCCAAAACACACAACATTAAACAAACATAATTTGTCCCGTATAAAACAAACCCTCTTATAGCCAGATCAGTGAAAAATAATTGTAAAAAGTTGTGGCGGCTGAAAAGTAGATACAAAAACAGCAATAATTGGCCGCTCAGGATAATACTGGATTTGACTGTAAGAAACATGGCAGTACTGGATCATGTACATGACAGTAAATTAAATAGGCTCAGGGGCGTAACAACTGCGGTCGCAGGGGTCGCGACTGCGACGGGGCCCACAGTGTTTTCAGGGCTCGCCCAGTCCAGCAAACAAGTAGCAGGGGAAGGAGACAAGTCACGCACGCATCCTGCTGGCCACGCCCACAGCTTCCCCAGACTTTCAGCAGTGTGCGGCGAGTGGGCGTGTCCATGAAGGACATGTGACCTAGCAGAAGGGCTGTGCGTGTCACTGACTGAAGCTGGAGAGATGGCAGGCATTAGCTGGTGAGTGATGTGCTGCTTACACCTGACACACACACACACACACACACACACACCCACACACACCTACCTGTTCTATGCGCACAGGACCTGTGATGAGGTCACAGGAGGGGAGGAGTCAGGGGTCACATGATCAGTGGCCTCAGTGTATGCACTATGCAGGACTCTGCTGTGCTTGATTGTCATGGTGCTGAATGAGGGGATGTTTATGTAACAGAGCCGTGTGTGTACAAGGTGTACAGAGCGGAGCCGTGTATGTATGTAGTGGAGCAATGTGTACGGAGTGGAGTCAAGTGTGTACAAAGCTGAGCCGTGGGTGAAAGAGGTGAGCGGATTCGTGTATGTATGGGGTGTATGGAGTGGTGCTGCGTGTGTAAGAGGTGTATGGAGCGGAGCCGCGTGTGTAAGAGGTGTATGGAGCGGAGCCGCGTGTGTACAAGGTGTAAGGAGTGGAGCCGCGTGTGTACAAGGTGCACGGTGCAGAGCCGCGTGTGTACAAGGTGTAAAGAGCGCAGCCGCATGTGTACAAGGTGTAGGGAGCGGAGCCGCGTGTGTACAAGGTGTAGGGAGCGGAGCCACATGTGTACAAGGTGTAGGGAGCGGAGCCGCGTGTGTACAAGGTGTACGGAGTTCTCGGAGCGAAGCCGTGTGTTCAAGGTGTAGGGATCGGAGCCGCGTGTGTACAAGGTGTAAGGAGTGGAGCCGCGTGTGTACAAGGTGTACGGTGCAGAGCCGCGTGTGTACAAGGTGTAAAGAGCGCAGCCGCATGTGTACAAGGTGTAGGGAGCGGAGCCGCGTGTGTACAAGGTGTAGGGAGCGGAGCCACATGTGTACAAGGTGTAGGGAGCGGAGCCGCGTGTGTACAAGGTGTACGGAGTTCTCGGAGCGAAGCCGTGTGTTCAAGGTGTAGGGATCGGAGCCGCGTGTGTACAAGGTGTAAGGAGTGGAGCCGCGTGTGTACAAGGTGTACGGTGCAGAGCCGCGTGTGTACAAGGTGTAAAGAGCGCAGCCGCATGTGTACAAGGTGTAAGGAGCGGAGCCGCGTGTGTACAAGGTGTAGGGATCGGAGCCGCGTGTGTGCAAGGTGTACGGAGCGGAGCTGTGTGTGTACAAGGTGTACGGAGCGGAGCCGTGTGTGTACGGGTTCTCGGAGCGAAGCCGTGTGTGTACGGGCTGTACACGGCTGTGGGCAGAGCCCAGCATGTGCACTGTGGGGGAGTATTGCGTGTACTTGCCAGTGTCAGAATGTGCAGTGTGCATGCTCCAGAGCCAACCAGTACACCCAATACACCCCCACACTGCACAGGTCTGGAAATGACGCACTGCAGCGTCATACCAGGAAGAAACAGCACACAGATTTCAAACGCCGGGAGTGCGCTTGGAATTAGAGCGAGGGAGGACATATTACTGTAGGGACATGTTAGTTATAAAATCATTTTTCTCAGCGAGTACAGGGCAGTATTAGGTCAGACTACACAACATTGCAACACGACTATAGTGTGCGAAATGAATAGGGAAAATGTGAATTTCGGTGGGAAATATTTTGGCGCGGGGGGGCCCCATTTGAAAGTTCGCATCGGGGCCCCTCACTTTGTAGTTACGCCACTGAATAGGCTAATATCTGAATATGACGGCAGCTAAACGTAAAGTGGACCTTTTATTGGCACTGTTCTGAGCAGAGAACGCCACTATAGAGGCCACCAAGAGAAATTCTAACGAGCTGAGAAAATAGAAGAGCACGGAAAGGGCTGAATAATATTTTGACACCTGGACAGAATAATTTCCTTTATGGGGCTCCACAGGCATAATATTCGGCTCCAGTGTCTCCAGAACAGAACGCTTTTCCACGGCTTAAGGGTTGAGATTATCCTATGAAGTCACTATACAAAAAAATACCAATACTGCTGTAGAAAGTGCCTATATACTTTTCATTGCAAAGGCATCCCTCAAAACGCTTCTAAAAATGGAAGAGGTAGGGCCCCACTACGTATAATGTCAAGGAGATCAATTCCACATAAACAGACTGGAAAAGTTTCCCAACTAATCCGCCAGCCATGAACTAAGAACAGAAACGTTACAGACGGCTCACCAGCTAAGCGGGATCATTCACAATTAGAGGGGATAATAAAACAACATTTGTGATCTTCAGCCACAGGAAAAATAATACAAAAACCATTTGATAACTGTAGGTCTGTGCGCCGATCCCGAGAACAGCGTACTGTGTGTGAATGGAGAAGTAATGCATATGTGTAACCACCAGTCCCATGTTCACTACCACTTGATTCACACTGGTAACCCGGTTCCTGTGGCCGGAGGGGACTTCAGTGATCAGATTCCCACACATATTGTGTAAGAGACGGCTCCTTCACTCACAGTTTAATACAAATCTTACACATCTTATAAAAAATTAAATGCAATGGTTGTCAGAATAATAGATACATGGAAATCTGTCTTGTATGCACACTCACCTATGGTACATTTCATTAGTCTTCTCATAAGTGGGATTAATCGGGTCCTCGTAGCCCACCTCTGCTGCACGACTCCTCTCTTGCTGCATGTAAGCCCCTCTTACAAGTTTAGCACCAAAATGCCAGCCCTCTCGACGAGACAACTCTACATCTGCAGTCACATTGTCATATGCTTCCTGTAAATGAGGAGATTGTGCTTTTATAGGATTCTCTATTTAAATAGCATTCTTATTTTTTTTATTCATGTGTATGTGATATGTTAAAAGGGAAACGGTCACGCCTCTTAAGCCCCTAAACTGAAATCATTAAGCAATAGAGCCCTATTGGTGCATTTTACGAAATACGGTACATCTCTATCTCAAGACTTCTCTCCTGCTGTGCCAGTTTTCTGGAATGCACTACCCTAGACAATCTGATTAACCCCTTCATGACCCAGCCTATTTTGACCTTAAAGACCTTGCCGTTTTTTGCAATTCTGACCAGTGTCCCTTTATGAGGTAATAACTCAGGAACGCTTCAATGGATCCTAGCGGTTCTGAGATTGTTTTTTCGTGACATATTGGGCTTCGTGTTAGTGGTAAATTTAGGTCAATAAATTCTGTGTTTATTTGTGATAAAAATGGAAATTTGGTGAAAATTTTGAAAATTTCGCAATTTTCACATTTTGAATTTTTATTCTGTTAAACCAGAGAGTTATGCGACACAAAATAGTTAATAAATAACATTTCCCACACGTCTACTTTACATCAGCACAATTTTGGAAACAAAATTTTTTTTTGCTAGGAAGTTATAAGGGTTAAAATTTGACCAGCGATTTCTCATTTTTACAACGAAATTTACAAAACCATTTTTTTGAGGGACCACCTCACATTTGAAGTCAGTTTGAGGGGTCTATATGGCTGAAAATACCCAAAAGTGACACCATTCTAAAAACTGCACACCTCAAGGTGGTCAAAACCACATTCAAGAAGTTTATTAACCCTTCAGGTGATTCACAGCAGCAGAAGCAACATGGAAGGAAAAAATTGACATTTTACTTTTTAGTCACAAAAATGATCTTTTAACAACAATTTTTTATTTTCCGAAGGGTAAAAGGAGAAACTGGACCCCGAAAGTTATTGTACAATTTGTCCTGAGTACACCGATACCCCATATGTGGGGGGAACCACTGTTTGGGCGCACGACAGGGCTCGGAAGGGAAGGAGCACCATTTGACTTTTTGAATGAAAAATTGGCTCCAATCTTTAGCGGACACCATGTCGCATTTGGAGAGCCCCTGTGTGCCTAAATATTGGAGCACCCCCACAATTGACCCCATTTTGGAAACTAAACCCCCCCAAGGAACTTTTCTAGATGCATAGTGAGCACTTTGAACCCCCAAGTGATTCACAAATTGATCCGTAAAAATGAAAAAGTACTTTGTTTTAAGCAAAAAAATATCTTATTGCCTCAATTTTTTCATTTTTACATGGGCAACAGGATAAAATGAATCCTAAAATTTGTTGGGCAATTTCTCCTGAGTTCAGCAATACCTCACATGTGGGGGTAAACCACTGTTTGGGCGCACGGCAGGGCTCGGAAGGAAAGGAGCAACATTTGACTTTTTGAATGAAAAATTAGCTCCAATCGTTAGCAGACACCATGTCGCGTTTCGTGAGCCCCTGCGTGCCTAAACATTACAGCTCCCCCACAAGTGACCCCATTTTGGAAACTAGACCTCACAAGGAACTAATCTAGATGTGCGATGAGAACTTTGAACCCCCAAGTGCTTCACAGAAGTTTATAACGCAGAGCCGTGAAAATAAAAAGCATAGTTACTTACCGATAACGGTATTTCTCAGAGCCCATGACAGCACCACCAGAGAGAGGGGATCCACCCTTCAGGGACAGGAAACCTACAGGATAAAAGGCCGGTACCTCTCCCCTGCATCAGTTTTGTTTACAGAGCATCGGAGGTCCTCCAGGTTAGTCACAACAAAAAATCTACAATTTTATCATATTGCTTAACAAATGAACACCGCGTCTATTTAGAAAAAATACATTTTATACAAAAGAATGTGCTCACCACACACGTGATGAGGAAGTGGGGGGGGGGGGGGAGGAGAGAATTGCAGAGATTATTGCTTAGGGAGGGACCACGGCCTGTAGAACCCTTCTTCCGAAGGTTAAGTCAGATGAAGAGGCTAGGTCTAAGCGGTAGTGTCTAAAAAAGGTTGATGGTGATGACCAGGTGGCCGCCTTACAGATTTGATCTAATGGTACCTCTGACCTTTCGGCCCAGGAGGTCGCCATAGCCCTTGTAGAGCGGGCCTTCAGACCCTCTGGAACAGCGTTCCCCGTGGATGAGTACGCCAAGGCTATTGCGTCTGTTATCCAAAGTTCTATAGTACCTTTAGAGGCTCTGAGTCCTTTCCTGGGTCCCTGAAAGCAGATAAAAGGAGACCCTTCCTTCCTATGCTGCTGGGTGGAATTTATATACTGAACTAGACACCTTCTCACATCTAAAGTGTGGAATTTTTCTTCTTTCTTATTTCTAGGGTCTGGACAGAAGGAAGGAAGGATTATTTCCTGAGACCTAAGGAATGTGGACTTTTGGTAGATAAGCAGGGTCTGTTTTTAGTACAACCTTATCATCTAGGATTTGTGCAAATGGAGGGTTTGCAGACAGGGCTTGGAGATCATTTATTCTGCAGGCCGATGTTAGGGCTATCAGGAGGGCAGTTTTAAATAATAGAATCTGAAGGGGTATTGAGTCTATAGGCTCAAACGGGGATTCTGTTAAAGCTGACAAGACACGGGTCAAATCCCAGACTGGTAATCTATGTATAGTTACTGGTCTAGACCTTGTGGCTGCTCTGACAAACCGTATTACCCAAGGGTTGGCTGCTATGTTTTCACAGTACAATGCCCCTAGGGCTGCTATCTGGACTTTTAAAGTACTTCCTAAAAGGCCTAGATCTAAACCCTTTTGTAGAAATTCTAATATTTCAGCAACTGAGACCCCATCTTGCAATCTTACCCCGGAGATGATAAACATTTTTTCCAGGTTTTACCATAGATTTTTGTGGTTACGAGCTTTCTACTTTTCATTAGTGTAGAAACTAACTTGTCAGAAAAACCTCTTTCCTTCAATAGTGCCCTCTGAAATTCCACGCTGTTAGGTGGAGATTCTCTGACTGAGGGTGGAACACCGGTCCCTGTGAAAGGAGGTCCAGAAGATCCGGAAAAACCCAGGGATCGGTGACCGATAGCATCCTCAGCCAGGAGAACCAGGCCCTTTTGGGCCAGAAAGGGGCTATTAGGATGAGCCTGGACCTGTCCTGCCTGACTTTTCGCAGAACTGCTCGGATGAGGATAGTAGGAGGAAATGCATACGCTAGGCTCGGAGTCCAAGGAATTGTGAATGCATCTACAGCCTGAGGGTTCCCCCTGGGGTCTAGGGAACAAAAGGTTTTCACCTTTCTGTTTTGCATGTTGGCAAAGAGGTCTATTACAGGGATTCCCCACAGATCTGTAATTTTGTCGAAGATGTCCTGATTTAGAGACCATTCTCCTTGTTTTAATTGGGTACGGCTCAGGAAGTCCACTTTCTGGTTCTCTACTCCTTTTATATATAGGGCCGAAAGGGATAGGAAGTTGTTCTGTACTAGGCTGAAAAATTCAGAGGTGGTTTTCATTAGTGTTTGAGACCTGGTCCCCACTTGGTGGTTTTGGTAGGCTACCACTACTCTGTTGTCCGAAAATACTCGGACATGATGCCCTTGTAATTTGTCTAGGAAAAACAGTAATGCATGATTCACTGTCCACAGTTGTTTTTGGTTGGAGGAAGCCCCGAATTCCTGACTTGTCCATACCTCGAGTGACCCTGTTGTCTAGATGAGCTCCCCACCCTGTGGGACTTGCGTCTGTGGTAACTATCCGAGATACCTCTATCACCCAGGGGATCCCTTTTGATAGGTTGTTAGGATTCATCCGCCAAGCTAGGGAATGAATAGTAGCTAAATTTAGAGTCATGTGACCTTCTAAACGTCCCCTTAGCATAATCTGGTTTCTCAGAATGTCCCACTGGAGATGTCTCGTGTGGAGTTGTGCCCACTGAACTACTGGAAGGCAAGCAGAGGGACCCCAGTAATGACATCGCTTTTCTCAGAGTCATCGAATGGTTTGAGCGGGCTTCTGACACTAGATTTATTATTTTTTGTCTTTTCTGGACTGGGAGGCGACATTCTTGAGAAAGAGTCCAAGATGAGACCCAAAAATTCCTGAACCCTGGTTGGTTCTAGTTTTGATTTTTGAAGGTTTACAAGCCAGCCTAAATTTTTTAGAGTATCTATCACTCTGTCGCATTGTTGACGGCAGAGTTGGGCCGAGTTGCTCACAATCAGAAAGTCGTCCAAATATGGAACAATCAAGATGTCTTTCTCTCTCAGATGGGCCATCATCTCCGCTATCAGTTTGGTGAAAATGCGGGGTGCAATTGATATGCCAAAGGGAATAGCTCTGTATAGTATTCCCTTATTTCTCCTTTCATGACCACTGCTATTCTGAGGAATTTTTGTGAGTCCTTGTGCATGGGGACGTGATAATACGCGTCGTTGAGATCCAGTACTATCATAAAACAGTTTGGAAACAAGTTTTTTATTGTTGACTTTATTGACTCCATTTTGAATCTCTGGTTCCTTACATAAGTATTTAACTTCCGTAAGTTTATTACAGTCCGGAAGGACCCGTCCGGTTTGGGAACCAGGAATAATGGGGAGTAAAATCTCTTCCCTCTCTCCAGAGGGGGGACTTCCTGGATGACAGCTTTGTCTATCAGTTTTAGGATTTCTAGTTCTAGAGCTTCTTGCTGTTGAGAAGACCTACCACATAGTTTCAGGGGGAGAGGGGGTTGCTCCCCTGGTGGCCTTTTCCTAAAAAATTTCCTCTTCCGAAAGGGCCGTTTAGTGAATGTTGGGGGCCAGGTTGGGGAACCCTTTTTTCTTGACACCTACTTTCTGCAGGATATCATCCAGAGTCTCTCCAAGAAGAAATTTGCCCTCACATGGGATTGAAAAAAGTTTTTGCTTAGTTTGTAGATCACCTGGCCAGCTCTTCAGCCATAATGTTCTCTGTGCCGCATTCAAAAGGGCTGCAGATTTAGATGCTAGTTTAAGTCGGCCGATGAATCTGTCAAAAATGCCACTGCTCCTCTTATCATAGGGATAGATTCTAATACTTTATTTCTAGGCACCCCATCCCTCAGCTGTTTCTCTAAGCTGTCAACCCAAATCATTAGGGAACGCGACGTGCAAGCAGCTGCTATGGCTGGTTTTAAACATCCCCCTGCCGACTCCCAGGCCCCTTTAAGGAAAGTATCTGCTCTATTATCAAGAGGATCTTTCAGAGTTCCCATATCCTCAAAGGGTAGTGTGAATTTTTTTGAGGCCTTAGCTACCGCAACGTCGAGTTTGGGGGCTTTATCCCATGAAGTAGAAGCCTCCTCTTCAAAGGGATATTTTCTTTTTATAGAGGGGACAGAGTTTTTTCTCTCAGGTTTTTCCCACTCCTTTTTAATGAACGCTTGTAGGTTTTCATTAAGGGGAAAAACTTTACGCTTTTTTTGGCATAGTCCTCCAAACATAATATCCTGGACCGTTTTGTCAGGACGAGGGTCCAATGCCCCCATAGTCGACCTTACTGCCTTTACAAGTGCGTCAACTTCATCAAGGGGGAAGAAATGACAACCTCCACCCTCATTATCCGAAGATGAGAAGGAGGAGTCCCATGTATCGGAGTCTACTCTCAGAGCTGGAAAAGTCAGAGTGAGAGTAAGCAACAGGTTCTTTCCTAATAATTTTCTTTTCACCTTTAAGGGAATTAAACGCAGTTTCTACCTCTGATGTAATTACAGATCGTAACTCAGAGGCGAAGTTTGGGGACTCCTCACAGAGGACTCGTCCTATACAAGAGTCACAACTTCTTATCCCAAGATTGCGGTAAAGCTTTTTCGCACAAGGGGCAGGTTCTATGTTTTGTTTTCCCGGTTCTTTTCCTTGCCTAAGATAAACTGTGAAGAGGGAACCCCAATTACAACAGTGAACTTTCACAAAGATCACTCACCAATCTGACGCAGCCACAGGTACCGATTCTGGAGGAGGGGTAGGATCCTGTAGCGTGAGATCCATAGGCGGTAGCTGGTTCGTAACGCTGGAGTTCTTGCTGTGCTGTGTGGAATGGCTACCGGACCGAGAACTCCAGGTGTCAGCAGAAGTTTGCTTCTTCTGTACATCCGGTTTCGGTCGCTGGTGGTGGCGCTGCTGCTGCTGTGGTGGCTGGAGCTGCTGGTCGCTGTCTTCCATGGTACTACCTTGAGACGGCATGCAGCAAGGAGCTCCATTACCCACTGCTTTTTTTAAAGCCTGGCGCCTATTTCCAGCCCCTCCCCCTGTGGCTGCATTGCTGAGGAAGTGCTTCTCTTTTTTTCTTCTGCGCCTGCGCGCACTGTCAGGGACCTGGAAATGAAGCTTTTTGGTTCCGGGGCAGCGCCATCTTGGTGCACCTCATGCACTCACTGCGCCCGCCACGAACCAGAAGTTGTTTTACCATTTCCGGTGCGGCATCCATCTTGGAAGTCCAGGAACTCCTCGTGCGCGCCAGGTCCCGGAAGCCCCCCATCTCCTATCCGGAGTGGCGGCTGCACTCCCCCCCCACTCACGCTCCAGACCATTCGGTCCTAGAAGTGGCAGCTTCGGACACCGCACCAGCCATGGCAGG
The DNA here is from genome assembly GCF_032444005.1 of Ranitomeya imitator. NCBI lineage: Eukaryota > Metazoa > Chordata > Amphibia > Anura > Dendrobatidae > Ranitomeya > Ranitomeya imitator. The sequence continues at coordinate 313,162,253 of NC_091282.1, read as the reverse complement.
GGCATCCCCGCTGCCAGAACTCGGACTGGCCGGCTCCTGACTCCTCGGTTGGTCTTCGGATATACACAGGTACCGATCCTAGTAGGTTCCCAGTCAGGGACAGGAAACCAAACTGATGCAGGGGAGAGGTACCGCCCTTTTATCCTGTAGGTTTCCTGTCCCTGAAGGGCGGATCCCCTCTCTCTGGTGGTGCAGTCATGGGGGACTGAGAAAAATCATTTTTCTTTCCTCAAAAATTTTTAGCCCGCATTTTTTATTTTCACAAGGGCAACAGGAGAAATTGGACCCCAAAAGTTGTTGTCCAGTTTGTCCTGAGTACGCGGATACCCCATATGTGGGGATAAACCACTGTTTGGGCACACGTCAGGGCTCGGAAGGGAAGTAGTGACGTTTTGAAATGCAGACTTTGATGGAATGGTCTGCGGGCATCACGTTGCATTTGCAGAGCCCCTGATGTGCCTAAACAGTAGAAACCCCCACAAGTTACCCCATATTGGAAACTAGACCCCCCAAGGAACTTATCTAGATGTGTGGTGAGCACTTTGAACCCCCAAGTGCTTCACAGAAATTTATAATGCAGAGCCGTGAAAATAAAAAAATCATTTTTTTTTCACACAAAAATAAGTTTCTAGCCCCCATTTTGTTATTTTCCCAAGGGTAACAGGAGAAATTAGACCCCTAAAGTTGTTGTGCAATTTTTCTTGAGTACGCTTATGCCCGTTTGGGTAAACCACTGTTTGGGTGCACGTCAAGGCTCGGAAGGGAGGGAGCACCATTTGACTTTTTGAGCGCAAGATTGGCTGGAATCAATGGTGGTGCCATGTCGCGTTTGGAGACCCCTGATGTGCCTAAACAATGGAAACCCTTCAATTCTAACTCAACCACTAACCCAAACACACCCCTACCCTAGTCACATCCGTAACCCCAACACACCCCTAACCACAACCCTAACCCCAACACACCCCTAACCCTAATCCCAACCCTAACCACAAGCCTAACCCTAATTCCAACACACCCCTAACCCTAATCTTAACCCCATTTCCAACCCTAACCCTAATTCCAACCCTAACTCTAATTTCAACCCTAAGGCTATGTGCCGACGTTGCAGATTCATGTGAGGATTTTTCCTCACAGTTTTTTAAAAATCAGCAGGTAAAACGCACTGCGTTTTACCTGCGGATTTCCAGTGTTTTTTTGTGCGGATTTCACCTGCAGATTCCCATTGAGGAACAGGTGTAAAACGCTGCGGAATCCACACAAAGAATTGACATACTGCGGAAAATACAACGCAGCGTTCCCACACAGTATTTTCCGCACCATAGGCACAGCGGATTGGTGTTCCATACGTTTACATGATACTGTAAACGTGATGGAAAACTGCTACGAATCCGCACAGTGTGCACATAGCCTAATTCTAACCCTAATTCTAACCCTAACCCTAGTTCTAACCTTAACCCTAGTTCTAACCCCAATTCTAAGCCAAACCCTAATTCTAAGCCAAACCCTAATTCTAAGCCAAACCCTAGTTCTAACCCCAACCCTAGTTCTAACCCTAACCCTAGTGGAAAAATAAAAGTAAATATTTTTTTCTTTATTTTATTATTGTCCCTACCTATGGGGGTAATAAAGGGGGGGTTATTTATTATTTTTTTTTTATTTTGATCGCTGTGATAGTACCTGGAATGAATCTGCGCATGCGCCCGCCATTTTAGAAGATGGCGGTGCCCATGCAGAAGACGGACGGACATCGGGAGGGACACCGGAGGTCGGCAAGTATGCGGGGGGTGGGATCGGACAGCAGAGGGGTGAGATCAGACTGCGGAGGGAGCAGACAGGAGGACGGAGGGGAGCGGAGCACAGGACAGGATGGAGCGGTGGCAGATCGCGGTCTCCAGCCATGGCCGATTTTTATTGGTGAAATATTACGATTGCTCTGCTTTAAAGTGAAATGTCACTTTCAACAGCCAATCAGAGCGATCATAGCCACGAGGGGGCAAAGCCACCCCCAACAACACCGCTTCTGGGAGTAATCTGCCGGCTCCTGTGCTGTAAATAAACTAAAAAAAAAAAACATTGTGGGTTCCGCTGTATTTTGGATAATCAGCCAGGCAAAACTCACAGCTTGGGGCTGCAACCCTCAGCTCTCAGCTTCAGCAAGGCTGGTTATCAAGAACAGAGGGGTCCCCATGTTGTATTTTTTAATTAAATAACTAAAAAACAAAAACACACACACTCTACAAATAGCAGCCAACATCCACCCAGAAAAGGCACATCTATTAGATGCGCCAATTCTGGCGCTTTGCCCTGCTCTTCCCACTTGCCCTGTAGTGGTGGCAGGTGGGGTTCATATTTGTGGGGTGGATGACACCTTTGTATTGTCCGGTGACATCAAGCCCATGGATTAGTAATGGAGAGTCATCTATAAGACACCTATCCATTACTAATCCTATAGATATATGGTACTCCCATCATTAGCTCCTGCTCTCACTGTTAGCAGCAGCAGGTGTCAGATGATAGGAGCTGTAGTCCCATCAGCTGACACCAGTGACTGGAGGTAAACTTTATAACTCCAATCACAGCTGAGTGCTCCTGCTGTCTTTTGACAGCGTAGGAACCATGGCTCTCTGAACAGTGGTGATTATTTCACTGCCAATCAGAAGCGGTGTTTGCCATGCTGTGAGTAGAACCCAAATAATAACACGGACTTCCTGGTGAAGTTTGGGTCGGTGTCTGTGTCCGAACAGTAGGTGTTCGGTACAGATGCCAAACTTTACTGTTCCACTTCTCCCATCTCTAGTCCTAATAGGTTCTCTAACAAAAGACTAATATGTGTATTACCAAGATACGCTTATATTGAATGATCAACACAGAACTGTACCTAAAATAAAGAAAATAATAGCTAAAAACCAAGCTGGAAGTAATTTTTTTTCATGTCCAGAACTTGTCACTGCAGCTGTGAGAAAGGAGCTGTCACCTATTACATTTCACTTGATATTACAGTGGCAGGATTATAAAAAGCAGACATCTAGCCGACTGCGCACAGGTATTGTGGATATCGCTCTGGACCACTCAGAACCTCCAGTATGTTAGAACTAAAATAGGATAAGGTCTTTGTTACCGAGATGATCAATTCTGCCATGCATACAGTCACTGGGTTATGCTTCACTTATTAGATATTGCTGCCGGACCTCTCAGGGTCTGCGCGATAACTGCGATGTCTCCAAGGCTCCAGTATTCAATATGGGGGCTTTGCTGTACAGCTCCTATTTAAATGAGAGCTGGCAGCAATATCTAATATAAGGCCAAATCCAGTGAAAGACTAAACTGAAGAATTGATCATCTGTTAGTAATGCCTAATTACATATTTCTCTACAAATGGGAGACACACTTTAAATTCACCTAGGAATACACGGCAATGTAATACTTGTAGGCTGAGCCTTTTAACGCCTAGTAAATGCATTGTCGCACAAAGCAGAAATGGTCATTGATATGCATCTCTCACCTTTAAGTAGCACTGGTATGTGTTGAAGATAATGGGATTGTCCTTATTAAATTTACGCTGCATTTCCAATGTCAAACGACTTATTGCGGGTTGGAAATAGGTCTGTTCTGCATCAACCATCAGTCGAACACCAGTTTCTAGAGCTTTCTAAAGGTAAAAAGCAATGTTTAGTAAAAGGTATCCACAAATATTAATACTTCCTACAACTTTTGCTCATAAAATACATATTTGACACGATTAGGTTCCTCACCCCAACTCCCTATGAAAAAATAATTCAAATATGATAAATATATCAATACCGATAAGACACCTATCCATTAGTAACCCATAGTAAAATTGTATAAAAAACACAAGACACCCAGAATAAAATCCTTTATTTGAAATATAGACACAGACTCCTTTAATTAATCTTAATTAAACCATACTTACCGAATGCCTAATCCACCGAAGCCAACGTCTCCTGCAGCAAAAATAAAATAATAAACAATAATATTCCTCACCAGGCCACAGAGAAGGTAATCCATAATGTCCCACGTCGATCCTGATCACTTTGAGAGCAGTCACTAATGTGACTGCTCTCAAAGACAGAAGGTGATACACTGAGGGAGTGATTACCTCCTGTCAGTATCATTGAGCTGCTGAGAGAGTTCACTGAAGTTCATCAGCTGATCAGCTCCAGTGACCTCCCTTATAGCACCACTGCTGTCTGAGAAAGTTCTCCCCCAGAGGTGCCGTAAGTGAGAGCACCAGAGCTGATGAACTCCGGTGAACTCTCTCACGGCAGCTCAGTGATACACTGCGGGAGCAATTACCTATCCTGTCAATGTATCGCTGGCAGCCGGGTAGAACAGTCCCATCCCCCGATGTGACTGTTCTATATATGAGATGGCCGCTGGACACTCAGGATTACCTGGCCTACGGCGGAAAGCGGAGTATATGCTGGTTTATTATTTTACAGTTTTTCTAGGAGAGATGAGGGCATCCGGGATTTGGTGTTAGGAGAGTATATTTGGTTTTTATTTTTATGTGAATATGTATGTAATTATTTAACTTTTTTTTTTTTTTTTTTTAACACTGAGCACAGACGCCAGCAGATGAGACTGCTGTCACGTGACAGCAGACGTAACCCGATAGGAGCCGTAGTCTCATCAACCCAACCCACGCCTGCTGACCGGTGGTAAGCTTTTTACCGCAGGTCACCGTTACGGGACACAGTCACAGCTGCGGGGTCACGCTGACTTCTGACAGCATGATCCCGTAGTGTTCTGACAGAGTCTTACCGGCGGTTGGGTTACCGCCGATAAGAACCACTGCACCGGTGTTTCCCACACTGTCACATAGATGACAGTGTGGGAAACAGCATAGGAAGACGGTAAAACAAAAACACTGCAAATCCGCAAACATTTTTACACCTGCGTTTTTGCTGCGGATTTGACTGACTCAATTGAAGTCTATGGGTGAAAACCACTGCAGAAATGCACAAAGAATTGACATGCTGCAGAATAAAAACGCACTGCAAATACACAAAAAGAATTTAATGATCATGTGCACAACACTTCAGGATAGTCATTGAATTAGCTTGCATACGGATTCCATAGCTTTTTTGGCTCATTTCTGCACTGAAAAAACACACTGTGTGCACATAGCCTTACTATATCTATGTTTCTCAAGGAATATAACATTTTCCTTGAGGAGACTGTCCGCTAATGCATGAAAGTCTTATTGGGTAGGCAATGCTTCCTTAGATAAAAGGGTATGCAAATTAGTTTTCCCCCAGAAGAAATTACTGGGCTTTGTGTTTCCTGGAAGACACCGCTCTATATGGTTGTAATATTCAGTACACACAAAACAGACCTGTATACATCTATATATCCATATGCAAATAACCTTTTCAGGGCGGAAGAGGTCAGGAACTATAGTGCTACCTATTGGAAGTAGCAAACCTAAAGGACAATACTGACCCATTAAAAGACCTTGTCACACGACTTATGATAAGAAACCAAATCAATCTCCATTTGCAGACATGAGTTTCAGGGTGTTTGCCCCTTATCAGTGCAAAGCAGGAAAAGTGGTTTGGCTGGATCAGAGGCCCTTGAGGAGTAAAGTTTCTCCCTGTGGACACTGAAGCTCCTTCATAGGGAGAAACATAGGCCATGCAATGCTCCTCTGGAAACTTAAATATGCAAATAGCCTTTTCATAAAGGAAGAGGACAGGGACTCTAATGCCATCTATTGGAAGTAGCAATCCTAAAAGTCAATATAGACCCTGGAAAGGTTTGGCTTCATATGCCAAGTCATGTCACAAGGACCTTTATAAGGGTCAATATTACTAGATCCAATAGGTGGCACTAGCATTCAAGTCCTCTTCAATGGAGCAGCACATCCAAAGTTAATGGAAAAAGTGAAGGGATCCTTCATTCACCGGAACAATATTTGGTTGCATGTTGACTTGGAGTTTAGCTTTCTGGTTATCAGACACCATGTTTATTGACTGACTCACCCTCCTAAGGCTATGTGCACATGTTCAGGATTTTTCATAGTTTTTCGCTATAAAACCGCGAAAAAACGCATACATTAAGCATCCTATTATTAGAATGCAATCCGCAATCTTTGAGCACATGTTGCATTTTTTTCCGTGGCGGAATCGCATTCCGGAAAAAAACGCAGCATGTTCATTCTTTGTGCGGAATCCCCACGATTCCGCACACATAGGAATGCAATGATCCGCTTACTTTCCGCATGTGGCTATGCCCACCATGTGGGAAGGAAGCGGATCATGTGCAGTTGGTACCCAGGGTGGATTAGAGGAGACTCTCCTCCAGGCCCTGGGAACCATATAATTGTTATAAAAAAAAAAAAAATCTTTAAAATAAAAAATCGTGATATTCTCACCTTCCGGCGTCCCCGACAGCCTTCCTGCTCCTCGCTTCTGTTCCCAGTGATGCTAGCACCAGGTGAATGAAAGCAGGGCAATACAGAAAGCTGCCACTCAGTGGGGTTGGGAGGTTATACAGTGCTCAGCATTCAGAGAAATGGTAGATCTGCAGCAGATTATTTTAACCCCTTAGTGACGGAGCCAAATTTTTGAAATCTGACCAGTGTCACTTTATGTGGTAATAACTCTGCAACGCTTCAACAAATCCCAGTGATTTTGAGATTGTTTTTTTTCGTGACACATTATACTTTATGATAATGGTAAATTTAGGTCAATATGTTTTTGTGTTTATTTATAAAAAATTTGAGAAAAATGTTAAAAAATTAGCAATTTTCAAACTTTGAATGATTATCCCTTTAATCCAGATGGTCATACCACAGCAAACCATTAATAAATAACATTTCCCTCATGTCTGCTTTACATCAGCATCATTTGAAAAATGTTATTTTATTTTGTTAGCATTTTAGGAGGTTTAAAAATGTAGCAGCAATTTTTCATTTTTTCAAGGAAATTTACTACATTTATTTTTTTAGGGACTTATCCATGTTTGAAGTGACTTTAGGGGTCTCCTATATTGGGACACACCCAAACGTGATACCATTTTAATAACAGCACCCCCTGAAATATCGAAAACTGCAGTCAGGTAGTTTATTAACCCTTCAGGTGCTTTACAGGAATTAATGCAAAGTGGTATGACAGAAATGACAATGTGTATTTTTACCACCTAAATGCCTCTAACTTCTGAACAGATTACAACAGCCGGCAGACTCTAAGGCCGCTATTTGGTCATGAATTGCCATGGCAAACTTCAGGACCACACAATCATGATCTCAGGGCACCAACTGGGATAAAGAGGAAGCCCCCACAGTCTGTTAACCATATATAATGATGTAGTCACTATTTACAGCAGCATCTAAGGGGTTAAACAGGGTTGGACGGTGCAAACACTGATCGTGGCTGATGCAGAAAGTTGTCAGCTATAGTGTACAACCGACAGATGCTGGATTGTTACCTGTATGGGGAGGCTATTCTCTTATATCTCAGGTCAGTTAAAAGACGTATTGGCTGTCCTTAAGTGGTTAATAAAAACTGCAGCATGGAGCCTAGTAAGTGGTCTTCACTGGAATCAGGGTCTCTGCCCTTATATCATACTGCTTTGAGACGAGGAAGAAAAAGCCTTAAATATATAGGAAAGTCGTGATTTGTCAGAACTTTGCGATATCACAACAGGTTATTGTGTTTTTTTTCCCATTGGGATCATGTACAGTATGAAACAACATAAGCGCCCCAATGGCCATTACACGCACCACCATGCCCACAAAAACACCCCTGTGCCCAGGCAGGCACCACAATGCCCACAAAAGCACCCCGTGCCCACAAAAGCACCCCAATACCCCAATGCCGCCCATACAAGCACCACAATGCCGCCCATACAAGCACCACAATGCCCAGGCAAGCTCCACAATGCCGCCCATACAAGCACCACAAGGCCGCCCATACAAGCACCACAATGCCCAGGCAAGCTCCACAATGCCGCCCATACAAGCACCACAATACAGGGCACCCCAATGTTCACACATGCACCCCAATGCCACCTATACGAGGCACCCCAATGCCCACACAAGCACCCCAATGCCCATACAGGGCACCACAATGCTGCCCATACAAGCACCCCAATGCCCATACAAGGCACCACAATGCTGCCCATACAGGGCACCACAATGCCACCCATACAAGGCACCCCACTGCCCACACAAGGCACCCCAATGCCGCCCACACAAGCAACCCAATGCCGCCCACACAAGCAACCCAATGCCGCCCACACAAGCACCACAATGCCAAGGCAAGCACCACAATGCCGCCCATACAAGCACCACAATGCCGCCCAAACAGGGCACCCCAATGTCCACACAAGGCACCCCAATGCCCACACAAGCACCCCAATGCCCACACAAGCACCCCAATGCCGCCCACACAAGCACCCCAATGCCGCCCACACAAGCACCCCAATGCCGCCCATACAAGCACCCCAATGCCGCCCACACAAGCTCCCAATGCCGCCCACACAAGCTCCCACTGCCGCCCACACAAGCACCACAATGCCAAGGCAAGCACCCCAATGCCGCCCACACAAGCACCCCAATGCCGCCCACACAAGCACCCCAATGCCGCCCACACAAGCACCCCAATGCCGCCCACACAAGCACCCCAATGCCGCCCACACAAGCACCCCAATGCCGCCCACACAAGCACCCAATGCCGCCCACACAAGCTCCCACTGCCGCCCACACAAGCACCACAATGCCAAGGCAAGCACCCCAATGCCGCCCATACAAGCACCCCAATGCCGCCCACACAAGCACCCCAATGCCGCCCACACAAGCACCCCAATGCCGCCCACACAAGCACCCCAATGCCGCCCACACAAGCACCCCAATGCCGCCCACACAAGCACCACAATGCCAAGGCAAGCACCACAATGCCGCCCATACAAGCACCACAATGCCGCCCAAACAGGGCACCCCAATGTCCACACAAGGCACCCCAATGCCCACACAAGCACCCCAATGCCCACACAAGCACCCCAATGCCGCCCACACAAGCACCCCAATGCCGCCCACACAAGCACCCCAATGCCGCCCACACAAGCACCCCAATGCCGCCCACACAAGCACCCCAATGCCGCCCACACAAGCTCCACAATGCCAAGGCAAGCACCCCAATGCCGCCCATACAAGCACCCCAATGCCGCCCACACAAGCACCCCAATGCCGCCCACACAAGCACCCCAATGCCGCCCACACAAGCACCCCAATGCCGCCCACACAAGCACCCCAATGCCGCCTACACAAGCACCCCAATGCCGCCCACACAAGCACCCCAATGCCCACACAAGCACCCCAATAATGCCCATACAAGCACAATGCCCACACAAGCACCACAATGCCCACACAAGCAAACTATCCACAACCCCAAGTGGGCAGACACTATGCTCAGTCTCTATCCCTGGAACATCTACTCCAATGTCAGCCCAATAGTACTATAGGAAAGGGCTGAGGTCTTGTTTTATAGGAAATGTAAGCAGCCTTCATGCCGTAATTAGACAATTAATCTTTTTTCTTTGTGAAGGACAAAATAAAGTACGTACACTTCATCAGTGCGTTTACGTCGCTATAAACGAGTCTTTTCGTCGGCTGAGAACTTATGGCGCTAACGGCTCTAACAAGAGGCTGAAATTGTTTTTCATCAGAGTTCAGACGAACGGGTTTGTTTGCATTTCATTAGGAGAGATTACGTTTCAGCATCAATGCATGTATTCAAATTAGAGCTTATTAAGGGATTTCAAAGACTTCCTGATATCGCTGACATTTCTAAGGGCTGTTTCTACCCTTTAAGAAGTGTAAAATATAGTGGCATTGATTTACTGCGCCATCTGAACCACGTTTACGGCTCATCTTGGCGAGACTGGTTGGAAATATTAATTAGGCGATAAGAGTCCCTGTATGCCAGCTCGTGACCAGCAAGGCAGCTTTCAATGTCGGGACTTCTGAATACAACTACATAGGGAGATCTTTACGTAGGAACATGTATTTGGCTATGTGTGAGGACTATACGTGCCGCGCAGAACTCTTTTGCCAGTTCTCAATGAGAAATACTAAAATTCTATTATTGCTCTCAAGCTGTTTATTTAGGTTCAGCTGTCTTTTTATTGGAAAGTAAAAAGCATTTGTAATAGTTTGACTATAAATTAAACACATTGGATTTCTTTTGCTTAAGTCCAAAAATGGCTAAATCTATTTCATACGGTGTTACATTGGTGTTCCGAATCTGCAATGATTGCAGCGCTTTCCACTGACATTGGTGGTAACTTCTGCTTGCAATACCAAGCTTCACCACATGGCTTGCTGTTCAAGAGGAACAGGAGTTGAGTCACAATGAACTCATCAAATACGTGCAATACTATATTATAACAGCGCCATCTAGTGGCACAAATACGTAGCTATTGAAAGGGTCAGACATTTTTAAGCTATGAAACTTGTACTTCTGCAGTTAAAGCAGAATGAGGGCGAGATCCTAAATTTTGAAAGGTGGTGTAGTTTACCATAAGTGCCTTATAGACAGCCGAATGTGAACGCTACACTTTATGCAATACATCATTAAAGTTTCAAGGAAAGTTAAAGGGGAGAGGAGTCACTAGAGTGACACAGAGCCTTCTTCGAAAATGATCAGTAGGGTCCTCATGCACGGCGCCACCACATGTGTCCATTTTCAATGAAAATAATGGCTTTATTCACCCATCATTCAGTGACAACAACTTTGAAACTGGCTTGAAAACAACTCTATGAAGCTGAAATATTTATGTCACTGTAGGATGGGTGCGAAAGTCAGTATGTTCATTGGAAAGTCTCGATTATTTACAGCGCAGCTTCATTCTTTTCTCTCTGTATGAGAAGAAATACGGCCACAGTTACAGAACATGGAAAAGAGAGAAAAAATACCTAGCCCAATGATCGCAGGGGGCATTCAGGCAGTGCCCCCTCCATTTTCACCTGGAGGTGCTGCTACTGTGAAGCGGAGAACCACTAGCTCCCTGACCCGCACATCAGAGGCCTGGAGCGACAGAGCATTCTGGCATCACGTCACAGGCGGCGTATTAGGGCTACGGTGGTGGATTAAGTGCAGAGGAATAAGACACAGAGGGTCAGCACAGAAGCGGAGAGAGGTTAGAGAGTTGGATAGCAACTGAGATAGCAGTAGTGGTGAGGTAAAAAGAGACTGCTCACACTGCTGTCCACCCGCTCTTTCTGATCCAATAATGGATATACCAGGAGTGCTGAGGTAAGAAGAGGCTACTCACATTCTGATCTGTTAGTGGAGATATCAGGGGTGCTAAGAAGAGGGCACTCACACTGTTGCCCAGACTGTCTTTCTGATCCAATACTGATGATATCAAGGGTGCCGAGGGAAGGAGAAGCTGCTCACACCGCTTTTCGACTCATCTTTCTGATATATCACTGGATGTAGCACTAGTGGCGAGGTAAAAAGAGGCTGTTCACCATGGCTTTCTGATCTAAAACTGGCAATAAGGGTGCTGATGTAAAAAGAGGCTGTTCACCATGTCTTTCTGATCTAAAACTGGCGATACCAAGGGTGCTGATGTAAAAAGCGGCTGTTCACCATGTCTTTCTGATCTAAAACTGGCGATACCAAGGGTGCTGATGTAAAAAGAGGCTGTTCACCATGTCTTTCTGATCTAAAACTGGCGATACCAAGGGTGCTGATGTAAAAAGAGGCTGTTCACCATGTCCTTCTGATCTAAAACTGGCAATAACAAGGGTGCTGATGTAAAAAGAGGCTGTTCACCATGTCCTTCTGATCTAAAACTGGCAATAACAAGGGTGCTGATGTAAAAAGAGGCTGTTCACCATGTCCTTCTGCTCTAAAACTGGCGATACCAAGGGTGCTGATGTAAAAAGAGGCTGTTCACCATGGCTTTCTGATCTAAAACTGGCAATAACAAGGGTGCTGATGTAAAAAGAGGCTGTTCACCATGGCTTTCTGATCTAAAACTGGCAATAACATGGGTGCTGATGTAAAAAGAGGCTGTTCACCCTGGCTTTCTGCTCTAAAACTGGCGATACCAAGGGTGCTGATGTAAAAAGAGGCTGTTCACCATGGCTTTCTGCTCTAAAACTGGCGATAACAAGGGTGCTGATGTAAAAAGAGGCTGTTCACCATGGCTTTCTGATCTAAAACTGGCAATAACATGGGTGCTGATGTAAAAAGAGGCTGTTCACCATGTCTTTCTGCTCTAAAACTGGCGATACCAAGGGTGCTGATGTAAAAAGAGGCTGTTCACCATGGCTTTCTGATCTAAAACTGGCAATAACAAGGGTGCTGATGTAAAAAGAGGCTGTTCACCATGGCTTTCTGATCTAAAACTGGCAATAACAAGGGTGCTGATGTAAAAAGAGGCTGTTCACCATGTCTTTCTGCTCTAAAACTGGCGATACCAAGGGTGCTGATGTAAAAAGAGGCTGTTCACCATGGCTTTCTGATCTAAAACTGGCAATAACAAGGGTGCTGATGTAAAAAGAGGCTGTTCACCATGGCTTTCTGATCTAAAACTGGCAATAACAAGGGTGCTGATGTAAAAAGAGGCTGTTCACCATGGCTTTCTGCTCTAAAACTGGCGATACCAAGGGTGCTGATGTAAAAAGAGGCTGTTCACCATGGCTTTCTGATCTAAAACTGGCGATACCAAGGGTGCTGATGTAAAAAGAGGCTGTTCACCATGGCTTTCTGCTCTAAAACTGGCGATACCAAGGGTGCTGATGTAAAAAGAGGCTGTTCACCATGGCTTTCTGATCTAAAACTGGCAATAACATGGGTGCTGATGTAAAAAGAGGCTGTTCACCCTGGCTTTCTGCTCTAACCCTTTGCTGATACCAGGGGTGCTGATGTAAGAAGATGCTCACATTGCTGCTCACCCTGGCTTTCTGATCTAAAACTGGCGATACCAAGGGTGCTGATGTAAAAGAGGCTGATCACACTGATGAGTGGCAGTGGTGACCTGGAGATAGCTTGACTGTGGACATTTTGATGTACCAATGTGATTACTAGTCTAGACGAAAACTAGTTTGATTTAACCAAGTATTTAAAAAATATTTAGAATGACACTTTTTTGTTTTCTATTCCTGGGGAATAGAACATTCAATTCCATGTACATAGACTACTCACAGTCTGGTATGTTCATATGTGAATCTTCCAAATAGGGGTACATTATTATAAATAAAGATAACTACATAACATCAGGTACAAATCTAGGTGTAGAATATAGTGTATAACCTCTGAAAAATTTTTTATATTCCATGTACTGCATTAATCCAGACTACAGTTACCACATCCACAGCCTTATATTCCGAAAATCTACCCTGCAGTTATGCTCATCAAGGTGCACAGATTCTGCTCAGCTGGAAAATCCCTGAACAAAAAATTAAATTCCGTATTCGTGCAATACCAAGACATTTCCACCTCTTAGACTGCAGACTTGCTTCTTGCATCTTTTTTGGATTCTTCCACACTGTTTTAATCATTGCCAATTCCCTCCTATGTGAGGCGTTATAAATTTGAACCTGACAAGTACTGACGGAGACATACAGTGTGTCAAGCCGATGACAAAAAAAAAATACATTCCTGACCTTTGCGAGCACATCCATTCTTTGCAACATTCTCTTCATCTGCAGGTCTTCTTCTTCTGTGAACCTGGACAAGAGGGGCTCTACCTGACCACTCTGGGGGAGGGGGAGGGAGAAAAACATAAAAAGAAAGAATTACAAAATGTGCCTCGTTACAGAAAAAGTGCAAAATCTTACACTACTGATATAGAGCCATTTACCACCGTAAGCATTCTACAAAAACGCACTATTGTATTCTCTCTAGAGCCCCGTAAACATAAATATGTCATCATGAAAATGGTTTGTCAGTTCAATTTATTCAGCCGCGGCAAAATGTATTCAGGTGTGAATAAAAATCTGCCTAATTTATGTAAATACATCCCTAAGGAGCCGCTACAAATCAACACCAAAATGAGTTTATTCTCCCTTACAACTTAACTACTTGGCCTTTATTGCGTATGAAGAAAAAGTATTGAGAAATAAGGACATTTATTTATAGTTCATTCTATGTTGGTAGGGAATTCGCAGCTCGGCAAAATATTATATCGTCTAAAAAAATAAAAAAATAAAATAAAATAATGCAATAAGCAACATTTTGTAGCGGAATAATGAGGTGTACAAGAGCGCATTAAAAGTGTCAAATGGAAAATTAAAATGTTATCAATTTATACTTCTATTACCAGAAGAATAATACAAGCGCTGCGCTATTGAATTCTACCGACATGCCATAAAAAAAAAAAAAGAGGAAACCCTGCTGTAACTAGCTGGAAGGAACAGATTCAAATCGCCCTGCTCGGGAAGAGACGGAGAAGCCATACAATAAGCCTGATGGCAGGTCAGCGTCACTATCCATGATTGAATCATCATCATCAAGGTCAAGATCTCATGAAGATGAATTACAAGCCCGAGCAGGCCATCAGGCGGGCGCAGGACACAAACACTCTGCTGCCTCCCGTCGTCTGGTCACAGTGAAGCTGCGCAGCGCTGTACAGGGCCAGACGGTGGCGCAGTTTCCTTACATATTGCAGGACGGACGCTGGAGGCGAACCGTGCTCGCTCCTTCAGAATGCAGATAATAAGCCAAAGCCCAGAATTTCACACGCCGTGCAGGTGGCAAATCCCATAACAAATTTTTCCCCCCCTCGTATCACGCTCTGATATATTTTAAACAGAGATATGCCCAAAAAGAAAACAGACAAAAATCAGATTAAGCTCTGAAGCTGCAGAACAAAACAAGGAGCGGTGTGGAGACTAGCCTTCCATACGCTAGTAATTTATAATGAGGGTAGCCTAAATATAAGAATGTATTCGCCTCTGGCGTCACATAGGGAGGCGAGCTGACAAGCGCCCGTCAATGTATGGCGTAGAGGGGCACCGGCAGAAGCTCATGCACGCGGTATTTCACATCATATGCGTGCAGTGTTACATTTAACACATGTAACAAGTACAGCCGTAGACCTATAGAATACTGACACTTCCCATGCACAGCGTGAGCTCATTTTAGGATTTTATTTTTACCCTCGTCACAACAGTAGCAATAGAAGAGGCAAGAAAGGACAGGATGACACTTGTTAATCTTCACATCATACTTGTGTTTTCTTATGTGGATCAATAGGAAAGTGAGAAATAAATGGAGCTGTCACGGTAAATCAACGATGACATGCACAACATTAAAGCTGTGGCAATAAATTACATTTAAGGAAAACCTTTGGCAGGGAGGTAATACTTTGCAGGCAGTCTCGCTCCTCGCTCATCCTCCCCGATAATTACAAGAAAAAAAAGTTCTAGTTATTTATTCCATTCTGGTGCAATGTGCCATGGGACCTTCATGCAGCTAGTCAACAAGCTCCTGCATAGTTAGCGGTCTAAACTCAAAATCCGGAAAAGGAAAATCTGTCAGCAGGTTTTTGCTATGGAATCAGAGCTGCATAGCCAGATTCCAGTGATGGATCACTTACTGGACTTCTTGGTGTAGTTTTGATTAACGTTTTCTCTGCTGTAGATATAGCATTGCCATGACTGCTCAGCTGTGTATATTACCACCCACAGCCCTGATTGGCAGGTCACTGTGTACACTGTTCATGGTCAGTAAGCTGACAATTAGCGGTGGGGCGGGGTTACACAGATTAGCTGGACTGCCTGACACACGCAACACCTAGTCCTCTAAAGATAATCTCCTGCTGATAAAATACTAATTGTATCGCAACTACAGCCAGCAGCTAAGCACGTGACTTCCAAGGAATCCTGGTCTCTGCCACTATATTGTACTGCTCTCAGATTAAATAGCAAGAACTTAAGCTCAGTATAAACCACCCACATCACATCACTTATGTAGGGCGTTATTCTGGCTTGGAGTTATGATGAAAGGGACACTGTCACCTGGATTTGGAGGGAACAATCTTCAGCCATGGAGGCGGGGTTTTTGATTCACCCTTTCCTTACCCGCTGGCTGCATGCTGGCTGCAATATTGGATTGAAGTTCATTCTCTGTCCTCCATAGTACACACCTGCGCTGTGCAAGATTGCACAGCACAGGCGTGTACTACGGAGGACAGAGAATGAACTTCAATCCAATATTGCAGCCAGCATGCAGCCAGCGGGTAAGGAAAGGGTGAATCAAAAACCCCAAAACCCCGCCTCCATGGCTGAAGATTGTTCCCTCCAAATTCAGGTGACAGTGTCCCTTGAAGCTGGCCAGAAAAAATCCTTGTACACTAGGTCTTTGAATTGAAATGTTGGGCTGTGATGTATTTGATAACCAACGAATATACTGTAGATAGGTGGCTTATTCCTGGACTGTTTTCAGCAGTCGTCCTGCTCACCATAACAATCCCCTGCATAGTAACCATCTTTATACTTATTATTATTTATTTATATAAACACCATTGATTCCATGATTTATCACTGCTGAAGGAAACAAAAATGGAAGCAAGTAATAAACAAGATACCTGGAGGTTCGGCACCAAAAGAAGTTTGGAGAGCTTTGTCCGGTTATCAATTAAACTGTTCCAATCCAGCAGATCCATGGTCCTAAACAAGAAAACGGAGGGTCAGGCAACAGGTTTCTAAAAATAAGGCCTCACAGATGTAATACTGTTCACATAGCTCTGGCATGTTCTGAAATTCATCCTGATGAAGACCGTTCATTTCTAATGGATTAGGTACTGTATAGAATAGAGCAGCTACAATGTTGAGGCTGTCACAGAGCCAAGAAAACTTGTTGGAAATTACGGTAAATAAGGAGTGTTAATGGAAAAAACAGTTCTGTTGAATTTGCTGACTAAAGTTGAAGGGGTTGGGTCATTCAAGTGAATGATTTCCCTTATCAAAACCACTTAATGAATATTTCTATCAAGTCAGTCAAAAACAAAATTTTAAAGACCCCTGAAAGTACACAGCCACAAAGCCAAATCTAAAGCAATATCTAATAACTTGCATGACAATATAGAACGTTCAGTACTTAGAACAACCAAGAAGAACAGAACCATCTTACAAAGGATCTGATAAGAACAGTCAGATCATCATTGCCACCAGTTTAGAATCACAGATGACTGTAGGCAACCTTCACCAGAGACGGCAACAAGGGGCTGTCTAAGAATCCAACACCAGAACGTTACTGTTCATTAATCAAGATGAACTCCCTAGCCTTCCATCATCATGTATAGGGGGCATAAGACTCAATGCGTATTGAATATATTAAATACAATTTACTGTCGAGTCGGGGGTGGCCATACACAAGGAGGTGTTTGACCGACACATATGTAATGTCTTAGGGCATGTGCAGATGATCAGTAAACGTTTCAGGTTGGACGCTGCATACTTGATGCAGCGTTCAACCCACCGAGTCCAGATGTTACAGCATAGTGGATGGGATTTCAAGAAATCTTATGCCCACTATACGTTCAGACGGCCACGTCTCACCCACGGAGGCGGACATGCGGCGCGTCTCTCCAGACCGCAGCATATCAACTTCTATAGCAGAGAATACAGAATTACTTAAAATGGTCATTATGTGCAATGTACAAATTCTTTAGAGCTACAATAAGCGTAAGTTCACACTAGGCGCTTTTTTTTCTGCAGGAAAGAAGCTGCAGAAAAAAAAGCAGGTTTTGCTTGTTTTTTTCTTGCGTTTTTGGCATGTTAGGTTTGTCTTTTGGGCATGCTAATAAAGTTTAGTGCAGAAAAAAAAAAGTGCTATTCTACAGAATCAGGTTTTGGCACAAAAAAAACGCAGCAAAACCGAATACCTGCGTTTTTGTGGCAGAAAAAAAAAAACATGAAAGGAATGACATGCTCTATTGTCTAAAAAAACAAAAAACACGCAAACACAAAATACTCATGACAAAAGAGCCGCGTGCATGAGATTTCGGAAATCTAATAAACATAGCTGGAACAGTAAAACCCAGCTGAAAATTTGCATTAAAAAAATACTGTCAAAACGCCTAGTGTGAACTTACCCTAACAGGATTTGTGTTACAAGAATCCTGCAATGTATAAAACTGAAAAATGTATGAAAGGATTATCCAAGTAAGTAATAGCTAAATGGTCCATGCAGCGAACACCCAGAAAAGAAATGACTTTTAAAGAGCCAACCTACAATTCCGTTTATTGTGCCCATTGATTGGCCAATGGCAGCTTGACGAGTTCATTACCCAGTTAATAAAGACATCCGAGTAGAGAAAGCAGGTCCTTAGATAACCTGGTCAAGTATATGTTTGTTTTATAGGACAACATGGGGAACGAGTCATATGAATACTGAAAAGGTGGGAGAGGCTCGGTCAGGTCTCCTAGCCAACACTGATGAGGTATCCCTGACAAAACGTACCGAAAAAAAAAAATTCTTAAAAAAATAAAAACCATCACCTTTTAAGTATTTTGTGCGTAACAAGTACCGGTACTATTCCATTTTGGCCTGAAATACTGCGTCCCATTTGCAGCCCTGCTGACTCCTAAAACAGAAGCAGATGTTCTAACATATGAAAAATAAATATCATGCCAACTGGTTTGCAGTAAGAAAAACCATGAAGCATAAAGCTACAGAGTAACCAAATTATCATTTCTCTTTATCGATTCTGGCATACAAGAATGGATTCTTTCCAGCTCCTATTAGCCAATGGTTCAGTTTAGAAGACTTTCTCCATATCAGTTTGTCCTAAAAGTGACAAAACAAGCACTTACCTAGTAAGCAGAGGAGCATGCGCAAATGCAAGAAATGGGATGTCAATAGTGATGAGCGAGTGTGCTCGTTACTCGAGTTTTCCGAGCATGCTCGGGTGTTCTCCGAGTGTTTTGGGCATGCTCGTAGATTGTGTTTGTGTCCCCGCTGCTGCATGATTTGTGGCTGCTAGACAACCTGAATACATGTGTGGATTCCCTAACAAACAGGCAATCCCTGCATGTGTTCAGGTTGTCTAACAGCCGCAAATCATGCAGCTGCGGCGACACAAACAATCTACGAGTACGCTCTAAGGGTCTGTGGGTTTTTGCTTTGCTTTAAGTTTAATGCACACGTTGCTTTCTTTTTTTCTATGCAGATTTGTAGCAGATGCAATTCTTGCTGTGGTTTTGCAAGATATTTCACAAATACTAAGGAGTGGAGCGTATAAAAAAAATAAAATAAATAAAAAAAAAAATAAAATAAAGCAAAACACGTGTATTTTACACACCATTTTCCTGCCAACACATCAAGATTTGTAGCAGAATTATCTGCTGTGTTGCAAATCCTGTACCTGTGCACACAGTCGATGCCAAGCCACACTAAGTTCAAGTATAGTTGATTTGGATAACGCCGGTTTCTCACGACCGTTTTTTTTTCCGGTGTCCGTGTGTGTAATACTTGCGGGACACGTATGGCATCCGTATGCCGCATCAGTATCAAAAGCATGGACGCCTGAGAAGAAGCGGTACAGTAAGCAATGTTCCCGGCGTTGGGTGCGGAGGACCGCTCTTATATCTCCCCTGCTCACGCTGATCGCCGGCAGAGCATGAGGAGTTATATTCAAGTGATAACAATGAGAGCAGACGGTGGGTGATTATTACTCCCATCAGTCTACACCTGCTGCCGCTAATAACCGTGACAGCAGGAGCAGCTGATAGGAGTATTCATCACCCGACACCTGCGTTATAAATAAATAAAGAATCCGATGTGGGTTCTCCTGTATTTTCTATAACCAGCCAAGCAAAACTCACAGCTAGGGGGCTGCAACCCTCAGCTGTCAAGATTCATCAAGGCTGGCTATCAAAGAATAAAGGGGTACCCATGCTTTTTTTTTTGTAATTTAAATTAATAAAAAAAAAATTGACATGTGATCACCAATATTTTTCACAACCAGCCAAGCTAAAGCAAACAGCTGGGGGCTGGTATTCTGAAAAATGGTAAAGGGGCCATGGATATTGGCCCCCCAGCCTAAAAATAACAGCCTGAAGCTGCCCAGGAAAGGTACATTGATCAGATGTGCCAATTCTGGCGCTTTGCCCGGCTATTCCCATTTGCACTGTAGTGGTGGTAAGTGGAGATGGGCGAACCTGAACAGTAAAGTTCAGCGCCCGTACCGAACATCTATTGTTTAGGCACGGACAACAAAAACGGACTTCACCAGGGAGGCAGTGTTACTGTTCATGTTCGGATGCCCGAGCACAGGGTGTTTGTCGTGCTGTCATGTGCATGACAATTTTCAAGTTGACAAATGGCAAACAGTCCCTAACTAAAGATTCTAAGATAAAATTTAACTTATTAAGCTATAACAATAAGAATGAAATTGTGCTCATTTAAAAATACAGAGTTCATATTAGATAGTAAAGTCCCAACTTACTGTAATAGCCATTGAGGGGGGGGGGGGCAATATCCATGGCCCCTTACCAAACCAAGAATACCAGCTCTCAGCTGTCTGCTTTATAGCAAGGTTGATTGTCAAGAATGGGGGGGACCCCACACCGTTTTTTTTTTCAATTACTTAAATAAAAAATACAACATAGGGACCCCTCTATTCTTGATAAATATTTTCAAGAGCCCAACGTGTTGAACGGTGTAATTTATTAAATACCGCAGGCCAGAAGGCATTGTGAGCTATACAGAGTGACCCGGGAACAAAGGATTTTAAGTTCAAAATGAACAACTGCAACAAGCTCAGAATAGTTATTGCATTTTATTGCATTTTAATGCATACTACAACTACAACTACTACAACTACAACTACAACTACAACTACAACTACAACTACAACTACAACTACAACTACAACTACAACTACAACTACTACTACTACTACTACTACTACTACTACTACTACTACTACTACTACTACTATATGTTGGGGTAAACCCCTGTTTGGGCACACGGGAGAGCTCGGAAGGGAAGAAGCACTGTTTTACTTTTTCAACGCAGAATTGGCTGGAATTGAGATCGGACGCCATGTCGCGTTTGGAGAGCGCCTGATGTGCCTAAACAGTGGAAACCCCCCAATTATAACTGAAACCCTAATCCAAACACATCCCTAACCCTAATCCCAACAGTAACCCTAACCACACCTCTAACCCTGACACACCCCTAACCCTAATCCCAACCCTATTCCCAACCGTAAATGTAATCTAAACCCTAACTGTAACTTTAGCCCCAACCCAAACTGTAGCCCTAACCCTAATCCTAACCCTAGCCCTAACCCTAGCCCTAACCCTAGCCCTAACCCTAGCCCTAATGGGAAAATGGAAATAAATACATTTTTTTAATTTTTCCCTAACTAAGGGGGTGATGAAGGGGGGTTTGATTTACTTTTATAGCGGGTTTTTTAGCGGATTTTTATGATTGGCAGCCGTCACACACTGAAAGACGCTTTTTATTGCAAAAAATATTTTTTGCGTTACCACATTTTGAGAGCTATAATTTTTCTATATTTTGGTCCACAGAGTCATGTGAGGTCTTGTTTTTTGCGGGACGAGTTGATGTTTTTATTGGTAACATTTTCGGGCACGTGACATTTTTTGATCGCTTTTTATTCCGATTTTTGTGAGGCAGAATGACCAAAAACCAGCTATTCATGAATTTCTTTTGGGGGAGGCGTTTATACCGTTCCGCGTTTGGTAAAATTGATGAAGCAGTTTTATTCTTCGGGTCAGTACGATTACAGCGACACCTCATTTATATCATTTTTTTATGTTTTGGCGCTTTTATACGATAAAAACTATTTTATAGAAAAAATAATTATTTTTGCATCGCTTTATTCTCAGGACTATAACTTTTTTATTTTTTTGCTGATGATGCTGTATGGCGGCTCGTTTTTTGCGGGACAAGATGACGTTTTCAGCGGTACCATGGTTAGTTATATCTGTCTTTTTGATCGCGTGTTATTCCACTTTTTGTTTGGCGGTATGATAAAGCGTTGTTTTTTGCCTCTTTTTTTTTTTTTCTTACGATGTTTACTGAAGGGGTTAACTAGTGGGCCAGTTTTATAGGTCGGGCCGTTACGGACGCGGCGATACTAAATATGTGTACTTTTATTGTTTTTTTTTTTATTATTTAGATAAAGAAATGTATTTATGGGAATATTTTTATTTTTTTTTTCATTATTTTGGAATATTTTTTTTAATTTTTTTTTTACACATTTGAAATTTTTTTTTTTTTACTTTGTCCTAGGGGGGGACATCACAGATCAGTGATCTGACAGTTTGCACAGCACTCTGTCAGATCACTGATCTGACATGCAGCGCTGCAGCCTTCACAGTGCCTGCTCTGAGCAGGCTCTGTGAAGCCACCTCCCTCCCTGCAGGACCCGGATCCGCGGCCATCTTGGATCCGGGGCTGGAGGGAGCAGGGAGGGAGGTGAGACCCTCGCAGCAACGCGATCACATCGCGTTGCTGCGGGGGGCTCAGGGAAGCCCGCAGGGAGCCCCCTCCCTGCGCGGTGCTTCCCTGCACCGCCGGCACATCGCGATCATCTTTGATCGCGGTGTGCCAGGGGTTAATGTGCCGGGGGCGGTCAGTGACCGCTCCTGGCACATAGTGCCGGATGTCAGCTGCGATAAACAGCTGACACCCGGCCGCGATCGGCGGCGCTCCCCCCGTGAGCGCTGCCGATCGCATATGACGTACTATTGCGTCCTTGGGAAGTAAAGCCCACCCCACATGGACGCAATAGTACGTCTAATGGCAGAAAGGGGTTAATGACATGCTATACATTACGGTTGTACAAAAAACATGTTAATGCAATAGATTCAGGGTTAGAAATACCATATGTACAACCTGTGTATAGCTGCAGATGGGCGCTGTAGGCCATGGGTCTAAAAAATAATGGCTCCGCTTTCTTCTCTCTAGTACATCACAAGAAAGGATCCATTTTGAAAATCAAGAAAACATTTTTTTTTGTTCATAGTTTTTCTGATTCACCAGGTCTTTTCTCATATGTATTTATCCATATAAGTGAGATCTCCTCAGACAGCTTTCTTCTTGTGCAGGCATTGCAGAACCTTAGGTATCCATGGTTACAACCACTGATATAGTGAGTTAGGTAGTTGCTAGTGGTCGTAATCTTGGAGAAAAGAGGTCTCAGGGGAGATCTCATTTATATGTATAAATACAAAGGACTGTGACATGACATTCCTTCCAAAGACCATACTAAGGACCAAGGGCCACTCATTACAGGTGGAAGGAGATTCCCGCATTTATTCCGGTTGCTTGGTCAAAATAATTAGCCTGTTAGGGTAATGGCTTCTTCACTATAATTGTTAGGAAAGGGCAGGTGATGCAAATTTCTCAGCTTTATAAAAAAAACTAATTATAAAAAAAAAACTAAACAAAACAAAAAAAGTCCTTCTAACCTTGTGCCCAAAAAACAGCATCCGTAGGTTCTTCTAAGCAGCTGCCTAGCACTCTGAAAATTAAAATGGCTGAGGCCCACAAAGTAGGGGAAGGCTATAAGAAGACAACAAAGCATGGTCAAGATAAGGTCTGGTAGACCAATGAAATCTTCAGTGAGAGCTGCTCATAGGATTGCTAGAAAGGAAAATCATACCCCCCCCCTCCCCAATTGACTGCGAAAGATCCTCTGAAAGATTTAGCAGACTCTGGAGTAGTGGTACATAGTTCCACTGTTCAGAGACACCTGCACACATACAACCTTCATGGAAAAAGTCATCAGAAAACCTATTTTGCACCTCCTGCATCTTCACCGTATATTTCTGCCTCAGAAGCGTGCAAAAGAACATTTAAACAAGCCTGATGCATTTTGGAGACAAGTCCTATGGACCAATGAGGTTAAAGTAGAACTCTTTGGCCACAATGATCAAATGTATGGGTGGAGGAAAAAAAAAAAAAAGACCACAGAATTTAAGGAAAAGAACATCTCGACAACCATTAAGAATGGGGGTAGATCAATCATGCTTCGGGGTTGTGTTGCAGGCAAATGGCAGAGGGAACATACAGGTCCTTCTCAAAAAATTAGCATATAGTGTTAAATTTCATTATTTACCATAATGTAATGATTACAATTAAACTTTCATATATTATAGATTCATTATCCACCAACTGAAATTTGTCAGGTCTTTTATTGTTTTAATACTGATGATTTTGGCATACAACTCCTGATAACCCAAAAAACCTGTCTCAATAAATTAGCATATCAAGAAAAGGTTCTCTAAACGACCTATTACCCTAATCTTCTGAATCAACTAATTAACTCTAAACACATGCAAAAGATACCTGAGGCTTTTATAAACTCCCTGCCTGGTTCATTACTCAAAACCCCCATCATGGGTAAGACTAGCGACCTGACAGATGTCAAGAAGGCCATCATTGACACCCTCAAGCAAGAGGGTAAGACCCAGAAAGAAATTTCTCAACAAATAGGCTGTTCCCAGAGTGCTGTATCAAGGCACCTCAATGGTAAGTCTGTTGGAAGGAAACAATGTGGCAGAAAACGCTGTACAACGAGAAGAGGAGACCGGACCCTGAGGAAGATTGTGGAGAAGGACCGATTCCAGACCTTGGGGAACCTGAGGAAGCAGTGGACTGAGTCTGGTGTGGAAACATCCAGAGCCACCGTGCACAGGCGTGTGCAGGAAATGGGCTACAGGTGCCGCATTCCCCAGGTAAAGCCACTTTTGAACCATAAACAGCGGCAGAGGCGCCTGACCTGGGCTACAGAGAAGCCGCACTGGACTGTTGCTAAGTGGTCCCAAGTACTTTTTTCTGATGAAAGCAAATTTTGCATGTCATTCGGAAATCAAGGTGCCAGAGTCTGGAGGAAGACTGGGGAGAAGGAAATGCCAAAATGCCTGAAGTCCAGTGTCAAGTACCCACAGTCAGTGATGGTGTGGGGTGCCATGTCAGCTGCTGGTGTTGGTCCACTGTGTTTCATCAAGGGCAGGGTCAATGCAGCTAGCTATCAGGAGATTTTGGAGCACTTCATGCTTCCATCGGCTGAAATGCTTTATGGAGATGAAGATTTCATTTTTCAGCACGACCTGGCACCTGCTCACAGTGCCAAAACCACTGGTAAATGGTTTACTGACCATGGTATTACTGTGCTCAATTGGCCTGCCAACTCTCCTGACCTGAACCCCATAGAGAATCTGTGGGATATTGTGAAGAGAAAGTTGAGAGACGCAAGACCCAACACTCTGGATGAGCTTAAGGCCGCTATTGAAGCATCCTGGGCCTCCATAACATCTCAGCAGTGTCACAGGCTGATTGCCTCCATGCCACGCCGCATTGAAGCAGTCATTTCTGCCAAAGGATTCCCGACCAAGTATTGAGTGCATAACTGAACATTATTATTTGATGGTTTTTTTGTTTGTTATTAAAAAACACTTTTATTTGATTGGATGGGTGAAATATGCTAATTTATTGAGACAGGTTTTTTGGGTTATCAGGAGTTGTATGCCAAAATCATCAGTATTAAAACAATAAAAGACCTGACAAATTTCAGTTGGTGGATAATGAATCTATAATATATGAAAGTTTTATTGTAATCATTACATTATGGTAAATAATGAAATTTAACACTATATGCTAATTTTTTGAGAAGGACCTGTATCATGGGTATAGGAAAGAATGGATTCAATGACATTTCAACAAATTCTTGATGTAAACATAACACCATCTGTAAAAAAAAAAGCTCAACTTGAAAAGAGGATGGCTTCTATAAATGGATAGAAGACGCCCCAGGAATCTCACAGAACTGGAAGAAATTTTTCAAGGAAGAAAGGATGAAAATCCCTCAAATAAGAATTGAAAGACTCTTGGCTGGCTGCAAAAAGCATTTACAAGTGGTGATACTTGCAAAAGGATGCGAGACTTGGTACTAACCATGTAGGGTGCCCAAACTTTTTCATTGGCCCATTTTGTTTTTGTTTTTTTAATGTAAAAGATAAATACTTTGTTTTGCCGAAAATACAAAGGAAATGTGTCATCTTTAGGCTTTTTAGAGAACATTTTATGTTCAACTTGCTTAACTGTTCACAATAACCATAATGTTGACCAAGAGCGGCCAAACTTTTACATGCCTCTGTATATTGATGGAGTAAAAAAAGTGTAACATCTACAAATTGATAGAGTATCGGGTATAAGCACTGTTTCATGGCTTTTTGCTCTCCTCTGCGAGGTAGGGTTTGGCCATGAAGGTCTATAGGCCTATTTTGGATGTAGTGATTGGAGTCAGTTTCAGTGATGTCAAGAAGGATGTAACAGTGGGCCGAGACCTGTCAACTTTTTAAGACCTACAAAAAAGCTTCTATATTAAAGTTTCAACACATAAGACCTTCAAGTAGATTAAAAAGATAACCGTCAGTCGGAGTTCATGACCTTGGCAGAATTTAGCATCCAAATGGCAATCTTTCTTTTCTTGTACACAGGGATTTACTTAAATTCTAAAATAATAAAAAAAAACAATGTTTCTTATTTAAAGTAAAGTATTCATGAATTTGGATATTCTCATCCTGTGAAAAGAACCATGTTTCTTACAAATGTCACATTGTACATTAGTATTTTGTAGCCTCTAAAATAAATGCGTACAAAATGAATCAGAACAACAGGCGATTCGCAGAAAAGGAAGCGTGCCCATATTTCTGCCAGCTGGCACTACGCCGTTATCTTAGCATTTCTCCCAGTAGACTTTCTTTGAAATGCACCTGTTTGGCTCGGGATGCCTTGGAAATTCAGTCTTGTGTAGATGACCTTGTCGGTAAAATCCCTTACCAAAACTGTAAATATGATTGAGGACCCGGACATGTTAACCCCACTGATTGCTCTTAAACTTTGGGAAATCATTAATTTCTTTTAAAAGCAATTTTCCTTCAACTTATTAATACTGCTGAACCATTGAAAGTGTCAAAACTATATGCAAATCTGGATTCCTAAAATACTGCAGACTCTGATAACTTTTTTTTCCAGTTAAAAGAATGAAGCATCCAAATCTAAGGAACTTTATAAAAGAATGAAATGCACATGATGTAACCCCAAAGGGACAGACTTTTGTGATCTTCCTTTACCCTGCAAGAGAGAATTCTAGGAATCTCCTATTTAGGGCACAATGTAAAAGCTAATTTAATACAGGTTAGAAGTAACTGGAGCATACAATGCCGAGTGCGATGGTGCCAAATTAAGGGTGTAAATTTACAGACTAGAAAAGCAAATTAAAGGGAATCTGTCAAAAACCTTCCCCTAAACCTCTGTAATATGTAGATAGATAAAGACAAAGATTCCACACTTGTGTTCATTCCCATCTCTGCAATGAACCGTTACACAGCTTGTATCTAGGAGTCCATTGTGCTGATTGGATACACTTTGGAGTCCGGAACATGTAGCATACAGAGAACGGGGCGTCTGCGGGATTACTGCAGAGTGATTGATTGCTAAAAAACTTATGTGGAATTAATGTATTTTCATCTAGCCATACACTGCAGCAGTACAAGGGGAGATTTCACATCCTTGGTTAAAGGAAACTCCTGTTCTCTTAAAGTGACACTGCGTTATCTGTATGGTAATCAGCACTGAGTAGCCCAACCTCAGCGGCTGCACTGACCTTGTTAGCCCGTCCCGATCAATTAAAGGAAAATCACCATACAGGGGGAAAGGAGAAGGATTATTTTTATGCTGCAATCACAGTTTTAGTATGGACCACGATACATGGACTAGCCATCAGTCTCTGGACACATACTCAACAGGCTCATTAGCATATATGAGGCAGTCAAGTTCAGGTCACGAGACCCTTGGCCAGTCCGTGCTTCGAGGTCACACTTGGACGTCCGAATTCCACCTTAGAACTATGCCAGGCTGCAGGAGAGCATGAAGTGAACGGTTACGTTCCTAATTAGAAGGCATATAAACCAGATGCCTCTTCAAAGGTTTCTCAACCAGACAACCAGTTCCCCTGCATCACACTGATGAGCGGAAAAACCCTGAAACACGTGTTTGCAAAAGGAGATTCTGGTTTGGCTTTACATCCAAAGTCATGTGGCAAGGACCTTTAAATGGTCAATATAGAATTTGCTTCCAATAGGTGACACTAAAAACCCTGCTCATTTCCTCCGATACCCTGAACAGAGAAATGACTGAACACTGTAGCACAGAAGTTGTCGCTTCAACATTAAAGCGAATTGCCACAGAAAAAAGGTGTCACCAGAAAAGTAAAGTAACCAGTGTTCTGTACAAAGACAAGAAAATACAGAAAGGCACCAACAGGCTTGAATAAGCTCACTTATCAGTGATGTTAACATTTCAGCATGCAAGGAACACAGGACCTTTGCTGCCTACTACCATGGGCTTCAGTATATATATTTGTCAGAAGACATTTACTTTCCTTTCAGAGTCAACATTTTTGGGGGGATACCGTACAACAAAATACTCCCACAAAAGTAAATTTTGGTATTTCGCACACACAAAAAAATGTTTATTTCCCCAATTCATTCATCACAATGTTGCAAAAATAAGTACACCCCTATGAAAGTCTTAGCTGTGGTCAAATTCTTGTTTTTGTAGTCTAAAGTTTAGCTTTGCTTCTATGTCTAATTATTCAATAAACCGGTGTCCAGCAGACAGTTGACTATAAAAATGCATTACTACCATTTCATGCTGTGAGCAATGGCGCCACCATGAACTACTGCAGAGATGAACTATTGCCTAAAAAAAGAATGAAAAAAAACTTAATTCCAAGTGACAAGCCCCTGAGAATCTATAAAAAGTAAATGGGCAGATATCAAAATTGTGTAGGTTCTTTTACATTTTTAAGACAATTTTTGCCTAAATCTTGGTTACAATTGAAACAATTCAATGAAAATTGATTTCTTATTAAGCCATGTGCCCCTCCACATTTTTTTTAATTGTTTATTTGCTTCCTTCCTACATACAAGTTAACTAACTACCGTATATGGTCTTCATTTAAAAAAACAAAAAAGAAAAAAAACAAACAAAAAAAAACACTACCATTTTGCTGCTGAAAAGTATCAGCCAGCCTGTATTACTGGAAGAGGCATTCCTACAAGAGAAAAATCTGAAGTATGAAACAGGCTGAAAACCACATATTAAGGGAGTCAGAAAATGATGGAAGAAATAAAAGTTAGACTTAAAAACTTAGTCATTACCTTTATTTAATTAAATAGCATGGCCATACTTAACAATTGTTTTTTTTTTACATGTCAAAGGTGTATAATGGTCTCTAAGTGTGCGCTAAAACTAGCTGAAGGTTTCACGGACAATGGAGACCATTTTTGTATCATCAGTGACTCATTCACTTTGCTAGTGGGAGGAAATCAATACAGACAGGCTGTGTGATGGTATGAAGTGTCACATTAAGGTCTGCAGAGGTCCGCAATGTTTGAGCCGAGCCTCCTTTGTTAGTCTACAATGCACAAGTATAAACACTGGCATATTGTAGCTTGAAGATAATTTGCTAAAGGCATGAAATAATTAGAAGCAATATCTAGGGAGAGTCGGGGAAATTTTACACCGAGCGTGAACATGTTCTAAAACAATGATACTTAATGGCGTGAATTAATGGCGTACATTTCCCATTTTACAACGGAGGGATAAAATGAAACGAGGATAGATGGCACATTGTGCATTTGGAGGATATAAAAAATAGAATTTAATCAGTGAAGCATACCCAGATAGTCCGAGATTCTCGCCCGTGAACCAGTTATGAATTTCATCTTTTGTTGCAATTCCAAGTTTAGCAAGACTCTCCTGTAAAATAAAGCATGTTACATTTATTCGGCTGTACAGCTAACTGCATTAGATCAAATGAATAAAGGATGGAAACCTAGCAGAGTGCAGGTAATACAATATAGGAGAGACTGATGAAAGTAGTGTGTGGCATTTGCTCATTTCAGATATCCTCTATGCTCTGATAAAGTCGGAGGTTAGACAGCGATAAAGACAATATACTAAAAGGACAGTTATTTTCAGAACATTAGGGAAGCAAAATGAACTTTCAAATACCGTACTCAAAACTGGTTGCAACACTTTCAAAATGCAATTTACCAGACACATCCTTCTAAATAAATCTCTTTTCATGCATGTCCCATTTCTGCTAGTATGCATGAGAGCAATTGTTACAACAGTAGTTTGTACTTCAGAGCTCCTCTTCGTGTGATCAAAGATTGAACATTTCAGAGGCAGCAAAGAACTGGCTCCAGTGACCCAGTCACCATATATACACTGGTTGACTTGTTTACTGTCCACCCCTTCTTGGTGCCTCTCCCTCCTGCCCGTCTCTCGCCCGATGCCTCTCCCTCCTGCCCTTCTCTCGGCCGGGTGCCTCTCCATCCTGCCTGTCTCTCGGCTCGGTGCCTCTCCCTCCTGCCCATCTCTTGGCCCGATGCCTCACCCTCCTGCCCGTATCTTGGCCGGCTGCCACTCCCTCATGTCCGTATCTCGGCTGCGTGCCTCTCCTCCTGCCCATCTCTTGGCTGGGTGCCTCTCCTCCTGCCCATCTCTCGCCTGGGTGGCTCCCATTAAAAGTTTTATTTCCCTTACTGAAAGTTATAACAGATCCATAGGATGGATAATATCTTGCGGATCACCAAGGGATCTTTGGACCCTCACTGATCCCAAAAAATAGCATTCCAAAAAGTCCAACTGGAACGGAGTGATGGTTCCATTACAATATCTTGCCGATTGAAGTAGCCTCACACTCACTGATCCCAAGAACAGGGCTCTGAAATGTCCTTGGACACTCCTCATTTTCCCCCCTCACTCCTCTCATTTTCCCCTCTCACACCTGTCATTTTCTGATCACTCCACTATTTTGCACTCTCACCTCTCGTTTTCTCCTCAGTATATACCTGTATATTGTATATACCTGTATGTCATCTCCCCCTGTATATAGAACATAACCATGTCATCTCCCCTGTATATAGTATAAATGTATGTCATCTCCTCTCCTGTATATAGTATATACCTGTATGTCATCTCCCCCTGTATATAGAACATAACCATGTCATCTCTCCTGTATATAACTGTCATCTCCTCTCCTGTATATAGTATATACCTTTGTGTCATCTCCTCCTGTTTATAGTATATACCTGTGTGTCATCTCCTCCTGTATATAGTATATATCTGTGTGTCATCTCCTCCTGTATATAGTATATACCTGTGTGTCATCTTCTCCTGTATTAGACCTCACTCACACGTTATTTGGTCAGTATTTTACTTCAGTAGTTGTAAGCTAAAACTTGGAATAAAACAATCAGAGGAAAAGTAGATTAGAAACACGTCACCACTTCTCGATACATACATACAGTACATAATAGAGACATATGACTGACCTACAAAGCCATCCACAAACTGTCTCCTCCATATATCTCTGAACTAATCTCTCGATATCTTCCGTCACGTGATCTCCGGTCCTCCCAAGACCTCCTTCTCTCCTCTACACTTATTCGCTCCTCATCCAACCGCCTCCAAGACCTCTCCCGAATATCCCCCATCCTCTGGAATTCTTTGCCCCAACACGTCCGACTATCAACCACATTCGGATCCTTCAGACGGAACCTGAAAACCCATCAGCCTGCACTGACCCCGCTGCCGCCTCATCACTACCGAAGCTACCGCCTCACCAACACCGGAGCTCCTGCAACCCTCAACCTACTGTCTCCTTCCCCATAATCCTGTAGAATGGAAGCCCGCAAGGGCAGGGTCCTCTCCCCTCTGTATTAGTCTGTCATTGTTCGTTTGTTTACTGTAAGTCAGTGTTCCCCAAGTCCAGTCCTCAAGAGCCACCAACAGGTCATGTTTTCAGGATTTCCTTAGTATTGCACAGGTGATAATTGCACAACCTGGACAGGCAAGCATTCAGTCACCTGTGTAATACTAAGGAAATCCTCAAAACATGACCTGTTGGTGGCTCTTGAGGACCGGAGTTGGGGAACACTGCTGTAAGTGATATCTGTAACTTGTATGTAACCCCTTCTCATGTAAAGCACCATGGAATCAATGGTGCTATATAAATAAAGAATATATATATATATATTTTTGTCTAAGGGTTTTTCCGTCTGTCTGTCTGTCTTGGAAATCCCGCCTCTCTGGATTCTGGAATCATCATTGTCCATATACTACGGGGACATGCATATTTTAGAATACCCGATGCGTTAGAATCGGGCCACAATCTAATAAAAAAAAAAAAAAAAAAAATAATTATTATATATATATATATATATATATATATATATATATATATATATATATATATATATATATATATATATATATATATATATATATATATATATATATATATATATATATATATATATATATATATAATTATTTTTTTTTTTTTTTTTTTTTTATTAGATTGTGGCCCGATTCTAACGCATCGGGTATTCTAGAAT